>NC_083097.1:98156272-98481272 GCF_949774975.1 Lagenorhynchus albirostris | reverse complement strand
AATATCCGAAGCTACAAGTGCTTACAGAACAAAAAGAAACTTCAGTTTGCCTTTATTTTAGCAAAGGGGAAAAATTACATTTGAAGCTCAAAGTAGTTTTCATTTTAAATTAAATTCACTAAATATGTATATAAACTATATAAATATTTGATCTCAGTGAAATGCAGTATCTATGAACTATTTTAATTAGTTATATAACATAGTATTCGATCTAGAGAAATGAAATTAATCTTACTTTTCTTTCTCTCCCTTTAAGGTTTAGTTCAAATATGTGCCTTCATAATCCTCAGAACCCTGTGTTTCTAATTTAACTCAGGAAGAGAAATCTTTTGAGAAGGTATACCAGCATTTCTTAAAGTTAAAAAGTGGTTTTAAATATTGGATTCACATATAGTTTCATGAATTTTGACAGTTAAAACAAATAATTGAAAAGCATTTCTCAGTGTCAGCAAGTCTTTTTTTAGAGGCTTTGATAAATTAGTTGAACTAAACAGTTTTAAAGTGGTATGAAATGTGGAATTTTACCATATCTCTTCTAAGATTTCTCTTTATGCTGTACTTTAAGCTGACTTCCCCAAACTTTGAAAGTTAGTAGGATAAACACAAATAGTATTAAATCTGTTAGTTTCAAAAAATCACGTGACCTCCACAAACCCTTATATAGCCAGGTTTTTAAAAAAAAAGCAAATTGATTATCCTTCAACACACAATGTCTTTCAGCCCGTTGGTATTATATAATAAATTTAGGCATTGTTGCATTTAATGAAATAAATCTTAGTAATTGACAAGCTCAAGGCCAAAATGTTTCATGCTTTGTTACTAAAAAGCAACTAAGATGAAAATCATTTATTGGCTATTCAGGATAATCTAAACAAAACAAGGAACACTAATTTTCAAAGCACTGAATCTGCTCAGACATCAGGCTCTCTCCTGCCATTAGAGTACCATCTCCTACTACATTCCTCCCTGCCTCTTACCTTAGAAGTGCCCCAAGATGCCACAGTGGATCAGATGATCCAATGATCCACTGGGTACGATTTGCCTCTGCTGTGCTGTTCCCCTGAATTTCATGTTAGAGAAATAGCACAGTTTCTTTCTTCACTTTTGCTTACTGTGCTTGTTCTTGAAGGCTCAGCTGAAAGTGCTATCTCCTCCATGAAGCCACTCTCAACTACAAATTGGCATGTTCCATTGGCACTTGCCATCTGCCTCTACAAGGATTAAATCATGTGCTGCTGCAGCTGCTGACTTTCAACACCCCCTGTAAGGAGCTCAGAGCAGAAATGAGGTGCTCTGTGCTCTGGCAAAAACTGGCAGAACACATCTTCAGATAGTTAGATAATTTCAGGAGGAGCCAATTTTATGAGCCCAATTCTTGTACCTCCTCGTATCTAGAAAAGCACTAAAATCCTTCATGGTGACGACTGCTCCTCGTGACTAGCAGAAACCTTCTGCAAAAAAAAATGTGCTCGATTGCATGTACTCCCCCTTCACCAAACATATATACTGACCTTCCCCCCTACAACTCTGGAGCAGTTTCTCAGAGCTATCTGAACTGTTGTCTCCCGGGATGCAGTCCTCATTTTGCCCCCAATAAAACTTAACTCGCTACTCTCGCATTGTACACTTTTTTAAGTCGACACCTCCCAAATTTTCTTGGTGCCTCCTAGCTCTGAGCATAAAACCCCATTCATGTCTTCCTCTGTGAAGCCACAGCGCTTTGCTCATGATGCTTTTCAGGCACCCCAAGGATTTCTTTGCACAAAGACCTGCAATAAAATATTTTTTGATCCTTTCAAATGGGGGGAATAAAGACTGGTCATGACGTATCACCCGTTTATCTGCTTTGAGTTGCACAAAATTTGAGTGGAGGTGAGTTACTGATTGTACAGGTAAGTGGCACAGGAAGAAGAAAACTAACATTTCTTCAGCATGAACTTTGTGCCAGGATAGCTATTTTATGACTGTTGACAACTTTAACTCTAAAAATAACACTTTATGTTAGGTATCATTATACAGCTGAACCTTGAACAACTGGGGGAGGGGAGGGATTTAGGCAGACCCACCGTCCGTGCAGTGGAGAATCCCCATTTAATGTACTGTAGTCCTCTGTATACACAGGTTCCTCACTACATGCAGATTCCTCCATACCTGTAGCTTCCTCCTTATCCACCAGTTTCGTATCTGTGAATTCAACCAACCGTGTATGGTATTGTATTTACTACTGAAAATAAATCTGCCTATAAGTGGACCCACGCACCTTCAAACCCCTGTTGTTTAAGGATCAACTCCGCACATTTTTCTGATTTGAAAATTGGAACTCAGAGAGTCACTTGCCTAACCTAGTAGTAAATCTGGGTTGCTAATCAAATGAGCTAAAGTGTAAATCAGCTTATTGAAGGTTGATAGGCAGTATGGCATAGCAATTAAAAGCATATGTGATTTTTGAAAGCAAATAAATTTAGGCTTGAATCCCAGTTCTGCCAATTATGAGCCAAGAAACCTTAGACAAGATCTATATCACACTCAGCCTCAGCTGCTCCAAGTGCACTATGGGGATAATAGTGGTATCAACCTCCCAGAGATTGTGTGTAGTGTGTTAAACTCCCATGAGACTACTGGCACAACGCAGTTACATAATGTCCAGTCCATCCTCTTGAAATTATACCATTTCCTTCTTGTAAAACTTCTTTCAAAGGAGAAGCTGCTATTCTAAAGTGTGATTCATTGTTTAAGTATGAGGAATTTTAAAGGACTGTGGTCTCTAAAGTTATAAAAGAGAGGCCTTATTTCTTAGCAATTCTGGGCCCATAACCTCCTTCTCACTTCTTAAACTAAATGTGCAAACTTCTCCCTGAATTCAAATTACGGTTGGTGAAAGCAGGATGGAAAATAAGACATGTACATCCCTAAGAAACAGAGCAGGGGATGAATTTATTTGAACTAATTTTATGGTGGTTTTCAAAGCTTTAATTTCATGTTGACTTTAGTCCTTTGCTTGTAATAAGGAGGATTCCTCGCGAATCCAGAAATTCACACTTTAAGAACTACATTTACTGTAGGCAGGTTGAAACATAAAGCAGCCCAGTAAAGAGTGGCTGGGCTCCAAATACAGTTACCTTACAATGTCTCCAACTCCTAGGATAGTAAGTAAGAGGACACGTCAGAGACTGCCACCCTGCCACAGGATTAATGTACAACCAAGGAAACAACAAAGTTTAATCCAAGTGATGAAAATGTGCTTGTGCCACCAATTCATAACCATTAAACATTCATTTTGAAGCCTGGATGCTACTGAGAGCTGCTGAATGATGACCTTTCATCAGCTCATCACTCTGATCCTATATGACTTCAAGAAAATCCTATAACTATACTGCTCTCCAGTTTCCCTCTCTTCTATTCCACAAAGATCTTGTAGGTAATAATGAGATCGCCTAGGTTGTGTCTTCGCTTTCTTTTTACAAGCCATAAAACTGCTTTACTATTGTTAAAAGATAAATTGAGACATCTTAAATTTTCAGAATTTATTTGAGCAAGAATTGATTTTAATTGGTCAGTGCCAAACTGGTAGTGGTTAGGAACAAACAGGAGCTGGGGAAAACTTTTATAGAGAAAAGATGGCAGCAAAGTAAGGATATTATTAATTGGCGATAGCTTAGCACCTAGTTGGTTATTTGAGATTGGTTGTCCTTAGGTTTTGATTTCACAACCTTGAGGTATTTACATTCTTAGATTTTGGTTTGCTGAGGTAAATGCCATGGCATTAGAGCCACTTCAGTCTAATGGCCTCCTTGTTTAATTAATTGAACATTATTTAAAATATGTTTGCATTTTCTAGTTATATTAGATAAGACCCAAATTAATTTTAACAAAATAAAAATTTACAGGTGTCATAATAAATTAAAAACAGTACTTCTAAGAAGTAGGAAAAAATATGTCATACTTAGGGAAGTACACAATAAAGAAGGACTGAACTTAAAATGTCTTGGCTCTTTCTTTATAATATTAAAAGAAATATTTTATGGAAAAGATAGTCAGTTGGATTTATTCACTTTTGTATCTATTTAATCATGGTCAGAGTCTCTCTTTCACTTTCCTCTCTTAAGCAACCATTTTTCCAAGCTCCATTTGAAACATAAACCACAACTGTGCTAGTACTTTTCCCGTACAATTATCTGCTTTACCCAAGTTTAAGTTATTCAACAGCTATCATATTAATTATGTCTATCTGTTACATTATTCCCACAAGTCCCATAGACATTCTTTGGAATGGAGCATTCATTTTGTATTTGTACATATTTCATTATCTTCCAGAACATTTCATTAAGAAAAGCAATCATAAGGATTGACTTTCATGATAAAAAGCTTTATATTCACAGTCCTTCCTTTATGCTTGTTTAGTCATACTCATTTTCATAATGCTCTGTGATGGAGAATAGGAAAACTGCTGCTTATCTAGATTGCCAGTATTCTGCTACCCCTGCCACATTTTCCTCTCACTTAAAGCTACAGTGAGGTTAATAGATATAACTGTTTTAAAATACAATTACTCCGTTATTTAAAGCACAGAATTAAATCATATAGAAATCTAAAATGACCAGTTGAGCCTATTTTTTGGCGTATTTTAGACACATGATGCTTCCTGTATATTTCTTCAATGGCAGAAATGGCAAAAAATAATACATATTTAAATTATATGTGATATATAATGTATGATATTATATGTGTGCATGGGTGTGTGTGTATATATATATATATATATAAATGTATTTATTTATATACTCATATGCTCTTAAATGCTTAAATCAAGCTTACTTGAAGCGAAAAGGTGGAAGACGTTTCAGTCAACCAGTATTCTTTCACTTAATGCTTAGAGTTTGCCAAGCATTTTTCCAGGCTCCAAGCAAAAGGGTTACAAAGTTGAAGAAGATGCAATACAATGACAAAGATATGCAGAGTATTTGGCAAAACAAAGTGAAAAATTCTTTTAGCCAAAGGAGGAAGAGAAGTTTTCTATGGCTCTCAAACTGAGACTTAAAGTTTAAGTAAGAGCTGGACCAAAAATCTGGGAGAGACATTTAAGGCAAGGAAATATAAAAGTATCCATTGTTTTGAGACTCAACGCTGTCAATAGTAATTTGGTAAAATCAAATTCAGCGGGATGGTGGAGGCAGAAATCAGAACGTAGAAAAGTGTTTGAACAGTGAGGAAACGAGGACAACAAATGATGACTACTGCTGCTGTAAGAAGCTTGGCTATGAAAAGACAATGAAGACAAAAGAATGAGAAGTTTTGTGTTTGTCTGCTGAAGATCTGTATTACTAGGGTATTCTTCTATGCTAAGATGAAAGAACCAGAAGAGGAACAAAGGCTAAAAATCTTGTAAATTGATAAAGTTCCCAAGGATTAAAAAAACAAAAAAAGAAAAGGAAGGGATTGAATAATTTGCTTTAAGGGGAAAAGAATAGTCCTCTTTTCATTAGGAGGGAAGAAATCACAGTAAATGTCAATAAAAAACTTATTTAAAGAAAGAAAGTTAAGGTACTCAACAGATGATTTTGCGTTCTAAAAAGAGGTAAAGTTGTCTCCTGAGATAGAAGGGAGTTTGGATGCTTAAGGAGTGTTGTGACAAGGTATAGATAAGAAACCTGAAAGATGAAAGATTGTCAACCAGCACTAGGGACCCAAAGCCACTGAGGAAGTAAACCATGAATTCACAGGGGCACTAACTTTCATATTTGGGTGATTTCCTCAAGTTAATTTATAGCTCAGCATGTGATAAATAGGGTGGATGCTTTGAAAACTTGGGAAGTTTAATGTTAAGCCTATGGTAATACAGTGGTTGAACTCATTATGGAGACATGGGTGGATGGAAAATCAGTAAAGTCATAATGAAATGATGACTCTGGAAAACAAAAGTTTGACACTTGGAGATCTTGATAGGATTGGTGATAGAGCTGAAAAGACAGAAGTTCATGATGAAAGTTTGGTGTGTTGTAATAGAAGACTTCAGAGGTGACAGGACATGAGTGCTACGGGCTGTGCTGTGTTCATATGTTGAAGTCATAGCCCCTACCACCTTAAAATATGACTATATTTGGAGATAAGTTCTTCAAAGGGATAATCAAGTTAAAATGGGGCCATAGGTGGGGGGTTGGCTAATGTAATATGACCGCCACGCTTATAAGAAAAGTTGATTAGGACACACTCATGCACAGAGGAAGACCATGGGAAAACACAGGGAGAAGATTGTCATTTACAAGCCAAGGAGAGAGGACTCAAAAGACACCAATCCTGCCAACACCTTGATCTTGGACTTCTTGCTTCCAGAACTGTAAGAAAATTAATTTCTGTTGTTTAAGCCACCCCCTCTGTGGCACTTTGTTATGGCAGCCCAGCAAACTATTACAATGAGCAACAGGGACTCCCACAGCAGTGATGAGGATGTTACCCCAAAAGACCCTCCATATCTCCTGCCACCATAAGCAAGATCAGAGACATTTACAAAAGCAGGCATGTTAGAAAAAGGGTGTATCAGCTGGAAATTCTAACCATTAATTAAATGTAGTAAACATGTGTTTTAGGCTAAATATATGCAAATTAAATGTGTTAATACAACTTTGGGTTTGAGTGCTATTTTTTGTTTCTATATCCATCTTGGTTATAAGGCTAGAAGCTCCTTGAGAGCAAGGACTAGGTGTTACTATCTTGGTATTTCTGATGTCTTCATAGTACCTGCACATAGAAAGTGCTTTGCAAAATTAGTTAAGGTAAACTAAAAGATATAGTCCTTGGAATATAAAAGACAGTGTGCTTTATTTTGCTATATAATCTCAGAAAAAACACATGCAACAATACATGCTAAAGTGCTTATATGTGTAAAGTTTATTATCTAAGTTCCTCTTGGCAGCAAGTATAGGCAACAGAGGTTGTAAATATATAATTTGATATTATAAATTACAATAAAAGAAATTTTAAAAGATAAGTTGGTTATGATTACCATAAAGACAAAGTGTGTATTTCTTCATCCCTTTTAATGGTAAACAGAGCAAGACAGACAGAATGGTGAAGTGGTACTTTCATTGTTGCCATGTCTCTAGGCACCCTGGAGTGTGCCAAAGTAACAAGAGGTCAGGTGCTAGTAAAGACACATAGCATAAAACCACAGTAGAACTGTTCATTAGCTAGAGCGCTTGGAAAGTGTGTAGCTTTCTGAAAGACCATATAAAATACCTTTGATCTCACAATTTATGGCCAAAAAGTCCTTGATCATATTAACACTTTTGCTTTTAGACTGTGTTTCACTGTAATCATGATGGATTTTCTTAAGATGTACCTTTTATGTTCAGGTACAAATAACGTAAGATATGATTAATGCTTGGCACTAAATTGGATTTTTTTCATGCGTGGGAAAACACTCATAAGGCAGACAGCAGCCACATTAACATTCACAAGAGAGTGGGTTTTTCAAGGAATCAGCATAAAATAAAATATTGAAAATCTAGTGCAGTGTCAAGTTCATATGGGCGAATGAGAAAGTAGCTGTCTCAGCCTAAGTCTCATGGCTTTAAAAGTTTACTGCTGCTATTTGGGATAAAGTCTGAATGTTAGAACTGTATTGAAGAGCCATGAGCACTAGATGAGAGGCAAGGCCCCTGGAGACCCTTGAATCTCACTCTGAAACACTCATTTAACATTGGATCCCTGTATTTACAGTTAAGGTGCCCGCAATGAACTGTCTGCTTCCTAGTAATTCTATCAAACCACTGAACTAATCAAAAACAAGAAAACAAACACCTATAGGGTGTTTTCCTTCCTAAAATTGATTCAAACTTAAATACAGGAAGAATAAATAAAGTTATTTTGGAAATGGAGGTTGCAGAAATTTTTATATGATCATGGGATTTCAGCATTAGAAGACATTTTAAAAGGCATTTAGACCCCACCCTCATCCAAAGATCAAACAACTCTTCTGAGACAGGGATTCTCAAACTTAGGTTAAGAATTAACTAACTCAGAATTAACTGGAGGGTTTCTTAAAACACAGATCACTGGACCCCACCCCCAGAGTTTTTGATTTACTAAGTCTGAAACGGGACTGGAGAACTTGCATTTCAAACAAGTTCCCAGGTGACACTGAAGGTTCTGGTCTGGGGGATCACACTTGGAGAACTTCACGATTTTTAGTCTTTGATCATCGTTAGTGGTAAGAAATCACTAACTCAATTCAACAAACCAGAAACCCACTGTCTGCTCTCTGACTGGCATTGTGCTAGAGTGTACAAATGTAGAAAATAATTACTGATCTTGAAGAGATTTAGTTCAGTGGGAGAAACAGATATATAGAGCATTTCAATATAATATTAAATAACAAGCTAGACATAGACACAGGGTGTTATGAGAGTATAAAGGAGTGCCATCTTCCCAAACTTCAGTTCAGGGATGCCTTCCTGGAAGGCATGTCAAATGAACATGGCCTTGAAAGGGGGATGTTGAGTAAGGAACTTCAGTCTGAGGGAACAGGAAAATAAAGGTACAGAAATATGAAATAGCCAGGTATAGGAATTGTAGGCAACAGGGGTTTCAAAGATACAATTTGTATGACAAACTATAATTTAAAAAAATTTTAATGAGTTGGCTACCCTAACCATAAAGAACCTATATGCATTTTCTTAATTCTTTTTTTTTTTTTTTTTTGCGGTACGCGGGCCTCTCACTGTTGTGGCGTCTCCCGTTGCGGAGCACAGGCTCCGGACGCGCAGGCTCAGCGGCCATGGCTCACGGGCCCAGCCGCTCCGCGGCATGTGGGATCTTCCCGGACCGGGGCACGAACCCGTGTCCCCTGCATCGGCAGGCGGACTCTCAACCACTGCGCCACCAGGGAAGCCCCTAATTCTTTTTAATAATATTTAAAATATCAATTATGACAGAAGGTTCTACATACGTCTATTAGTTAATACTAATAAAATACATGACTATTAGAGATCTCATTAGAAAAATTATCTGATTATGAGAATAAACATACTATGCATAAAGAGCACCTACTGTATGAACGTCCCAATGGCTTAGACAATTCCCTTCTACCTAAAGGGACAGGAGTGTTGTTTATATGTTGCTTTCCCAAAGTAAGGCAAAAGCATTTCACCTTGTTTTCAAATGAAAACAAAAAGAAAGGTGGCTTCCCATAGGCACTTTTAATAAGACATACAATTGACCCTTGAACAAGGAGGGGGTTAATCCGAGTATAATAATATATAGTTGGCCTTCAGTATCCATGTTTCCTCCACATCCTCTGATTCAACCAACCAGGGATCATGTGGTACTGTAGTATTTACTATTGAAAAATATCCACATGTAAGTGGACCCAGGCAGTTCAGACCCATGTTGTTCAAGGGTCAACTATACTTATAGTTGAGTCAGCCTGCAGGGGCCCTTAGAAGTCTAGTAATGACGGGTCAGTTATACTCTTTGTCAAAACTTTTAGAAGGGAAGTAGACCACGGTACCCTACCATCCTCAGCGCCCTTTCATCAGGCCGCCTCCTGCCCTGCTGGAACCCTAGGGGAAGGCAAAAGGGCCTTTTCACCTATGAATTTCAGTGCCATGGTGGAATTTGTTGTGAGAGAGAATAATAAAAGAACAGAGAACTATTAAATGAGTCAGAAGTTCTCAGGGCCTGAGGGAAGCCAGCAGTCAACCCAATTCATACTCAAATTGAGCATGATGGTATGACAAGGGGAGAACTCGTAAAGCGCATACAATGTTGAATAAAAGATTCTAGCCGCTATTGCATTTATACAAAGATCAAAAATAAGCATAACCAAATTATAGCGATAAGTGTCAGAATAATGTGTTACCTTTGGGGAGGAAAAAAAGATTGTGACTGAGAGGGAGCAGAGGGAAGCTCATGGGGTGTGGCAACATTCTATTCTTTCACATGGGTGGTGGCTGCATGATATTACCTTCTGACAGTTCCTTGAGCTGCAAATTTGTTTTTTATACTTTTTCTATATGTGGGTCGTATTCATAATAAGAGTTTCAAAAAACTAAAAAACAACTTGTGTAAACTTCCCTTCCTCTTACTTGGTCAGAAGCTTTGCTCCTAAATATACGTAAGACCTTCAATCCTCACAACTCACATAAACACAGGCCACGGTGCATATTATATTTGGGGTAAATGATCTGTTTTCCAAGTGAAACAGAAAGCTGTTGTTTTAATTCACATAAGGGATGATTAGGGACAGAATTGAAGCAGAGAGGTGGGAACAGTGAAATAGGATAAATTCAAGAGAACTTGCAAAATAGCCCTAACAGAACTTAGTGACTAATTAAAAAGAGGTTAGGGTAAAAGTTTCAAATAACTGCAAAATTTCTGACTCGAGTGACCATGGGCTGGTGATGCTTTTAACCAGTAGAGAAAATCGGGGATGCCATTTCTCCTCTCTAGGCTATATTACTTGCTAAGCTAGAGATGTGCATAAACATAAATATCTCCTTTAACAAGGAAAGATTCCATTTCTGTGTTTTCCTGCCTTAATTGAAAAAAAAATTTTTTGACTGTTGTCTATACAGAACTTGAAAATGCTTTACCAATGACTAAGGAGCACTGAAAGAAATTTTTCTTTGTTTTGTTTTTTACCTTCACGTTTTACAGATTGATGTGCTGACACTAAGACATCAGACTAATTTAAATATAAAACTAAGGTAAAACCGATTAGACTTGGCCATCAGTTGAATAAGGAGAAGAAAAGGAGGCAATGACAAATAGTGGCACTAAGATTAGATGTGAAGTCCTTCTCCCTAAAAATATTGTTCTGCCTGATTGGTGGCTGAAGTTCCATTATCAAAGACCCATCTATGCTTAAGAATTTTCTTCTCCCTGATGTTTTCTTTGAAATTTCAAATTTTCACGAGAGTGATGTGATGAGTCTATCAAATGACTGTTATCTTTCATTGGCAAGTTGGAATGACTATACACAAACATTTGTGGAAATTAAAATTAATTTAAATATATATTTAGCACAATGCCAGGGATATAGCAAGTGCTAACTACTGTCTCTGGCACCAAGGTCAAAAAGTAGCAGTTACAATGATTTTATAAGCTTAAACTCCTTGAATTTATGGCCAGGATTGTTTGAGTGACTTCTCTGAAGAAATTAAAGAGTGAACAATTGCCATCCTTTTGAGTTTATTTGAGCTATATCAAAATCGCCAACACCAATTATCTGTTCTAAGCTCCCACTCATAAAAACATGCAGTAAACCCTTAGCTAATTACAAATAACTATTTAGAAGTCACACTGGGCTGATATAATGATAACAGCTAAATAAACACCAAAGTAGTTTGTACACTGGCAAACAAATATATTGCCAAAATCTCTGCAGGATTTTTGATTCCTACAGAGACAGACTAAACTATACAGCAAAATTTTGGAGAGCAAAACAGTGATTCTAAAACTGCTACACAGTTGAATTATCTGGGAAGCTTTTCACAATCCCAGTGTCAAGTAACAGCTAATACTAATTAAGTCAGAATGTCTGGGGTAGAAGCTAAGCATCAATATTTTTTAAGACACCCAAGTGATTCCAATGTGCTGCAAAATTTGGGAGCCACTGGAGTAAGGTTACAGTTTTATATCCAACATAACTATTTAAAAAGCATTAGAAGATGCTCATTACAAGTTTAATTTGTGAAGGGAATGGGAATAATTCTTTGATCCCTTTCTCCCACTAGTCTATGATCATCATTCTCCCTAGCCTATTCCCTTAACAATCCAACATTACCCACCTTTTGAGAGAAGAGAAGTGAGAAAGGTCTTAAAAATATTAAAATTTGCAGTCATTCAGCATTAGAAGATTTGAGTATTACAATTCTGATTCTCATTATCTCAACCGTATACCACCCACTTTTTGTTCAACACTCTGGTTGAATATCGGTACCATCTCCACTTGCCTCTGATTAAGGTCAAGATAAGAGGCTCTAGGGCAGCAGTCCCCAACTTTATGGCACCAGGGACCAGTTTCATGGAAGACAATTTTTCCACAGATGGGGGGTTGGGGGGCATGAGGGTGGTGATTGTTCAGGTGGTGATGCGAGTGATGGGGAGTGGCAGACGAAGCTTCACTCACTCGCCTGCCGCTCACCTCCTGCTCTACGGCCCAGTTCCTAAGCAGCCCGGGGGTTGGGGACCCCTGCTCTAGGGCACTAATGGCTCCCTGCAAGCTCAGCCTGGACTCTGAGAAGTGAGAGAGACATGATTAATAGTAAGTATAAGGAGTCATTCCTTCCTTCGTCCTACATCTCAAGGGTCTAACTCCCTCTTCAGTCAATCCCTTTCTCAGGATCAAAAGCCCCACTTCGGATTTCTGCTGTCTTCGTTGTGTCATGGAGCTCTTTATTAGGGGTTCCCCACAATTTTGGGTGCCTTTATTCTAGGAACTCCAACAGATTCTCACAGTGAAGAAACTAGAAAGTTCCCTGTGTGGCTCCAACAGCGTGAGACAAAGAGTAATCATTGTGAAATATGCCCCAAACTAACTCCATAACCAAGGCCTACTGTCCAGGGGAAAAGATATTTCCATAGCCTTTTACAAGCTGGAAGAAGAGAATTCCTCCCACTCCATCCCCCTTTGGTATTCCTGCCTTCCCAAAGAGAAAAAAAAAAAAGTCAACAATGGTTGGGAATTCAGTGAAATACATTGGGAATACCGCATCTAAGGAAGGTAGTAGAGAAGAGGGGTAGTGGAAATCCATACCAGTGGAGAAACAATTGTGAAGATCACAGCCCTGAGACACAGGTCCACTAAAACACTGAGATTTAACCAGAACACTATGGAGCACACTTTCTCCCCAACAGCTTACTGTAACACAGGGCTCCAGTATAGTAACAGTGGATTACAACTGAGAGAGCTGCAGGACGGATTCCCCATGAGGAGGAGTACTTAGGAAAGCCCAAAGTCAAGAGGGGATAAAAAACAAGGATGGTAGAGGAACTTGAATTCTCTGGCATCTATAGCTACAGAAACATTAAACAAAGACAAAATTCTAGCCATATTAACGTATGTCCTCTTACTAAAGGCCTATTTACCTCAGCCCCTATTGCCCTATCCAACAAGTCTGGCTTTCAAAAAAGATTACACAGCATGACAAAAGACGAGAGAAAACACAAAGAAAATCAACAGACTCAGATGTGACAGAATTGTTGAAATTACCAGCAAGGGAATTTAAAATAACTATGATTAATATGTTAAGGGCACTGTTGTTATAAGTAGACAACATGCAAGAACAGATAGGAAATATAAGTAAGATGAATACTCTAAGAAACAAAAACAATGTTAGAAATCAAAAACAACTTGGCAGATATAAATAATCCCTTTGAGGAACTAATCAGTAGAATCAGTATGGCTGAGGAAAGAATCAGTGACCTTGAGGAACTTTCAAGATGATGGAGAAGTAAGACGTGGAGATCACTTTCCTCCCCACAAATACATCAAAAATACATTTACATGTGGAACAACCCCTACACAGCACCTACTGAACTCTGACAGAGGAATTCAGACTTCCCAAAAGGCAAGAAACTCCCCAGTGCCTGGGTAGGGCAAAAGAAAAAACAGAGACAAAAGAATAGGGACAGGACCTGCACCTCTGGGAGGGAGCTGTGAAGGAGGAAAAGTTTTCACACACTAGGAAGCCCCTTCACTGGTGGCGACTGCAGGCGGCGGAGGCGGGGAAGCTTCAGAGCCACAGAGGAGAGTGCAGCAACAGGGGTGCGGAGGGCAAAGCGGAGAGATCCCCGCACAGAGGATCGCTGCCGACCAGCACTCACCGGCCTGAGAAGCTTGTTTGCTCACCTGCTGGGGCGAGTGGAGGCTGGGAGCTGAGGCTCGGGCTTCAGAGGTCACATCCCAGGGAGAGGACTGGGGTTGGCTGAGTGAACACAGCCTGAAGGGGGTTAGTGCCCCACAGCTAGCTGGGAGGGAGTCTGGGAAAAAGTCTGGAACTGTCTAAGAGGCAAGGGACCATTGTTTCAGGGTACACGAAGAGAGGAGAGTCAGAGCACTGCCTAAAGGAGCTCCAGAGATGGGCACGAGCCACGGCTATCAGTGCAGACACCAGAGACCGGCATGAGATGCTAAGGCTACTGCTGCAGGCACTAAGAATCCTGTATGCAAGTACAGGTCACTATCCACACCTCCCCTCCTAGGAGCCTTTGCAGCTTGCCACTGCCGAGGTCCCATGATCCAGGAACAAGTTCCCCGGGAGAACACAGGGCGTGCCTCAGGCTGGTGCAACGTCACGCGGGCCTCTGCCACCGCAGGCTCACACTGCGTTCCGTACCCCTCCCTCCCCCCGCCTGAGTGAGCCTGACTCCCCTAATCAGCTGCTACTTTAACCCTGTCCTGTCTGGGGGGGCAACAGACACCCTCAGGCAACCTACACACAGAGGTGGGGTCAAATCCAAAGCTGAAACCCAGGAGCTGTGCAACCAAAGAAGAGAAATGGAAATCTCTCCCAACAGCATAAGGAACAACAGATTAAATCTGAACAATCACCTTGATGTACCCTGCATCTGTGGAATACCTGAATAGACAACAAATCATCCCAAAATTGAGGTGGTGGACTTTGGGAACAACTGTAGACTTGGGGTTTGATTTCTGAATCTAGTTTGTTTCTAGTTTTATGTTTATTTTAGCTTAGTATTTAGAGCTTATTATCATTGGTAGATTTGTTTATTGATTTGGTTGCTCTTTTTTTTTTCCCCTTTTTCTCTTTTTGTGAGTGTGTATGTGTGTGGTCTTTGTGTGAGTTTGTCTGTATAGCTTTGCTTTTACCATTTGTCCTAGGGTTCTGTCTGTCCCTTTTTTTTTTTCTTAGTATAGTTTCTAGCACTTGTTATCATTGGTGGATTTGTTTTTCGGTTTGGTTGTTCTCTTCTTTCTTTCGTTTTTTTAATTTTTAATTTATTTTTTAAAATATTTTTTAATTTTTTTACTTTAATTTTTAATTTAATTTTTTAATTTTTTTAATTTACTTTTTTAAATTTTAATTTTTTTATTTTTAATAATTTTTTTTACTTCTTATTTAAATAACTTTATATTATTTTATTTTTCTTTCTTTCTTTCTTTTTCTCCCTTTTCTTCAGATCCCAGTGGCTGACAGGGTCTTGGTGCTCCAGCCTGTTGTCAGGCCTCAGCCTCTGGGGTGGGAGAGCCGAGTTCAGGACACTGGGCCACCAGAGACCTCCCGGACCCACTTAATAACAAATGGCAAAAGCTCTCACAGAGATCTCCATAACAATGCTAAGACCCAGCTCCACACAACAACCAGCAAGTTACAGTGCTGGACACCCTATGCCAAATAACTAGCAAGACAAGAATACAACCCCATTCATTAGCAGAGAAGTTGCCTAAAATCATAATAAGGTCACAGACACTCCAAAACACATGACCAGACACGGTCCCGCTCACCAGAAAGATAATATCCAGCCTCAACCACCAGAACACAGGCACCATTCCCCTCCACCAGGAAGCCTACACAACCCACTGAACCAACATTACCCATGGGAGGCAGACACCAAAAACAACTGGAACTATGAACCAGCAGTCTGCAAAAAGGAGACCCCAAACACAGTAAGTTCAGCAAAATGAAAAGACAGAGAAATATGCAGCAGACACAGAGTAAGATAAAAACCCACCAAACCAAATAAATGAAGACAATATAGGCAGCCTACCGAAAAAAGAATTCAGAGTAATGAGAGTAAAGATGATTCAAAACCTTGGAAATAGATGGAGAAAATAAAAGAAACGTTTAACAGGACCTAGAAGAACTAAAGAGCAAGCAAACGATGAAGAACACAATGAATGAAATTTAAAATTCTCTAGAAGGAATCAATAGCAGAATAACTGAGGCAGAAGAATGCATAAGTGACCTGGAAGACAAAATAGTGGAAATAACTACCACAAAGCAGAATAAAGAAAAAAGAATGAAAAGAATTGAGCACAGTCACAGAGAACTCTGGGACAAAATTAAATGCACCAACATTTGAATTATAGGGGTCCCAGAAGAAGAAGAGAAAAAGAAACGGACTGAGAAAATATTTGAAGAGATTATAGTTGAAAACTTCCCTAATATGGGAAAGGAAATAGTCAATCAAGTTCAGTAAGCACATGGAGTCCCATACATGATAAATCCAAGGAGAAACACGCCAAGAAACATATTAATCAAACTATCAAAAATTAAACACACAAAAAAATATTAAAAGCAGCAAGGGAAAAGCAACAAATAACATACAAGGGAATCCCCATAAGGTTAACAGCTGATCTTTCATCAGAAACTCTGTAAGCCAGAAGGGAGTGGCAGGACATATTTAAAGTGATGAAACGGAAAAACCTACAACCAAGATTACTCTACCCAGCAAGGATCTCATTCAGATTCAATGCAAAAATTAAAACCTTTAAAAGCAAAAGATAAGAGAATTCAGCACCAACAAACGAGCTTTACAACAATGCTAAAGGATCTTCTCTAGGCAGGAAACACAAGAGAAGGAAAAGACCTACAATAACAAATCCAAAACAATTAAGAATATGGTAATAGGAACATATATATCAATAACTACCTTAAATGTACATGGACTAACAGCTCCAACCAAAACACATAGACTGACTGAATGGATAAAAAAACAAGACCCGTATATCTGCTGTCTACAAGAGACGCACTTCAGACCTAGGGACACATACAGACTGAAAGTGAGGGGATGGAAAAAGATATTCCGTGCAAATGGAAATCAAAAGAAAGCTGCAGTCGCAATTCTCATATCAGACAAAACAGACTTTAAAATAAAGACTATTACAAAAGACAAAGAAGGACACTACATATTGATCAAGGGGTCAATTCAAGAAGAAGATATAACAATTGTAAGTATTTATGCACCCAACATAGGAGCACCTCAATACATAAAGCAAATGCTAACAGCCATAAAAGGGGAAATCGACAGTAACACAATAATATTAGGGCACTTTAACACCCCACTTTCACCAAAGGACAGGTCATCCAAAATGAAAATAAATAAGGAAACACAAGCTTTAAATGACACATTAGACAAGATGTGCTTAACTGATATTTATAGGACATTCCAACCAAAAACAACAGAATAAACTTTCTTCTCAAGGGCTCATGGAACATTCTCCAGGATAGATCATATCTTGGGTCACAAATCAAGCTTGGTAAATTGAAGAAAATTGAAATCATATCAAGTATCTTTCTGATCACAGCACTATGAGACTAGATATCAATTACAGGAAAAAATCTATAAAAAATACAACCACATGCAGGCTAAACAATACGTTACTAAATAACCAACAGAACACTGAAGAAATCAAAGAGGAAATCAAAAAATATCTACAAACATATGACAATGAAAATACGATGACCCAAAACCTTTGGGATGCAGCAAAAGCAGTTCTAAGAGGGAAGTTTATAGCAATACAATCCTACCTTAAGAAACAGGAAACATCTCGAATAAACAACCTAAACTTGCACCTAAAGCAATTAGAGAAAGAAGAACCAAAAAAACCCAAAGTTAGCAGAAGGAAAGAAATCATAAAAATCAGATCAGAAATAAATGAAAAAGAAATGAAGGAAACAATAGCAAAGATTAATAAAACTAAAAGCTGGTTATTTGAGAAGATAAACAAAATTGAAAAACCATTAGCCATACTAATCAAGATAAAAAGGGAGAAGACTCAAATCAATAGAATTAGAAATGAAAAAGGAGAAGTAACTGACACTGCAGAAATAAAAAGGATCAAGAGAGATTACTATAAGCAGCTATATGCCAATAAAATGGACAGCCTGGAAGAAATGGACAAATTCTTAAAAAAGCACAACCTTCTAAGACTGAACCAAGAAGTAATAGAAAATATAAACATATCAATCACAAGCACTGAAATTGAAACTATGATTAAAAATCTTCCAACAAACAAAAGCCCAGGACCGATGGCTTCACCGGTGAATTCTATCAAACATTTAGAGAAGAGCTAACACCTATCCTTCTCAAGTCTTCCAAAATATAGCAGAGAGAGGAACACTCCCATGCTCATTCTACGCGGCCACCATCACCCTGATACCAAAACCAGACAAAGATGTCACAAAAAAAGAAAACTATATGCCAATATCACTGATGAACATAGATACAAATATCCTCAACAAAATACTAGCAAATAGAATCCAACAGCACATTACAGGGATCATAAACCATGGGGGTTTATTCCCGGAATGCAAGGATTCTTCAATATATGCAAATCAATCAATGTGATACACCACATTAACAAACTGAAGGATAAAAACCAAATGATCATCTCAATAGATGCAGAGAAAGCTTTGGACAAAAGTCAACACCCATTTATGACAAAAACCCTCCAGAAAGTAGGCATAGAGGGAACTTACCTCAACATAATAAAGGCAATATATGACAAACCTACAGCCAGCATTGTTCTCAATGGTGAAAAACTGAAACCATTTCCACTAAGATCAGGAACAAGACAAGGCTGCCCACTCTTACCACTATTATTCAACATAGTTTTCTAAGTTTTAGCCACAACAATCAGAGAAGAAAAAGAAGTAAAAGGAATCCAAATTGGAAAAGAAGAAGTAAAGCTGTCACTGTTTGCAGATGACATGATACTATACATACAGAATCCTAAAGATGCAACCAGAAAACTACTAGAGCTAATCATTGAATTCGGTAAAGTAGCAGGATACAAAATTAATGCACAGAAATCTCTGGCATTCCTATACACTAATGATGAAAAATCTGAAAGCAAAATTAAGAAAACACTCCTATTTACCATTGTAGCAAAAAGAATAAAATATCTAGGAATAAACCTACCTAAGGAGACAAAAGACCTGTATGCAGAAAACTATAAGACACTGATGAAAGAAATTAAAGATGATACAAACAGTTGGAGAGATATACCATGTTCTTGAACCAGAAGAATCAACATTGTGAAAATGACTATACTCCCCAAAGTAATCTACAGATTCAATGCAATCCCTATCATCTACCAATGGCATTTTTCACTGAACTAGAACAAAAAATTTCACAATTTGTATGGAAACACAAAAGACCCAGAATAGCCAACGCAAGCTTGAGAAAGAAAAACGGAGCTGGAGGAATCAGGCTCCCTGACTTCAGACTGTACTACAAAGCTACAGTAATCAAGACAGTATGGTACTGGCACAAAAAGAGAAATACTGAACAGGATAGAAAGCCCAGAGATAAACCCAGGCACATATGGTCACCTTATCTTTGATAAACGAGGGAAGAATATACAATGGAGAAAAGACAGCCTCTTCAGTAAGTGGTTCTGGGAAAACTGGACAGGTACATGTAAAAGAATGAAATTAGAACACTCCCTAACACCATACACAAAAATAAACTCAAAATGGATTAAGGTCCTAAATGTAAGGCCAGGCACTGTAAAACTCTTAGAGGAAAACATAGGCAGAACACTCTATGACATAAATCATAACAAGATCTTTTTTGACCCACCTCCTAGAGAAATGGAAATAAAAACAAAAATATACAATGGGACCTAAGGAAGCTTAAAAGCTTTTGCACAAAAAAGGAAACCATAAACAAGACGAAAAGACAACCCTCAGAATGGGAGAAAATATTTTCAAACAAACTGACAAAGGATTAATTTCCAAAATTTACAAGCAGCTCATGCAGCTCAATATTAAAAAAAAAAAACAATTAAAAATGGGCAGAAGACCTAAATAGACATTTATCCAAAAAAGATATACAGATTGCCAACAAACACATGAAAGGATGGTCAACACCACTAATCATTAGAGAAATGCAAATCAAAACTACAATGAGGTATCACCTCACACCAGTCAGAATGGCCATCATCAAAAATCTACAAACAATAAATGCTGCAGAGGGTGTGGAAAAAAGGGAACCCTCTTGCACTGTTGGTGGGAATGTAAATTCATACAGCCACTATGGAGAACACTATGCAGGTTCCTTAAAAAGCTTAAAATAGAACTACCTTATGACCCAGCAATCCCACTACTGGGCATATACCCTGAGAAAACCATAATTCAGAAAGAGTCATGTACCACAATGTTCATTGCAGCTCTATTTACAATAGCCAGGACATGGAAGCAACCTAATTGTCCACTGACAGATGAATGGATAAAGAAGATGTGGCACATACATAGAGTAGAATATTACTCAGCCATAAAAAGAAACGAAATTGAGTTATTTGTAGTGAGGTGGATGGACATAGACTCTGTCATACAGAGTGAAGTAAGTCAGAAAGAGAAAAACAAATACCGTATGCTAACACATATATACAGATTCTAAAAAAAAAAGAAAATGGTTCTGAAGAACCTAGGGGCAGGACAGGAATAAAGATGCAGACATAGAGAATGGACTTGAGGACACGGGGGAAGGGTAAGTTGGGACGAAGAGAGTGGCATGGACGTATATACACTACCAAATGTAAAATAGATAGCTAGTGGGAAGCAGCCACATAGCATAGGGAGATCAGCTCGGTGCTTTGTGACCACCTAGAGGGGTGGGATAAGGAGGGTGGGAGGGTGACGCAAGCTGGAGGAGAAATTATGATAAATGCATACGTATACCTGATTCACTTTGTCATACAGCAGAAACTAACAGAACATTGTAAAGCATTATAGTACAATAAATGTTAAAAAAAAAATCAGTGAGCTTACAGATAAATACAAGCTTCCCAAACTGAAATGTAAGAGGAAAAATGAACTAAAAAACAACAAAGCAGAGCATTTAAGAACTGTGGGACAATGTCAAAAGGTGTGACATGCACCTTTAATATAACTGGAATACCAGAAGTGGGAAAAGGAGAAAAAAGATAACTGGGAAAAAAAATAATAAACTCCAAGTATTTGGAAATTAAATAATACAAATAACTCATGAGTTAAAGAAGCCTCAAAAAGTGTTGAAATATACTTTAACAAAAGGAAAATAAAATACATATATTAGAAAATAGGAAAGGTATAAAATCAATAACCTAAGCCTCCACTTTAGAAAACTAGAGAGAGAAGAGGAACTTAAGCCTAAAGTAAGCAGAAGAAAATAATAATAAGTTAAAAAGCAAAAAGCAATGATATTGCAGACTTGAAAATAAAAGAGAAAAATCAATGAAACCAAAAGGCACACTTTGAAAAGATCAATTAATTGATAAACATCTCTACTCAGACTAACCAAGAAAAAGAAAAAAGACACAAATTACCAATATCACAAATGAAAGAGAGGTCATCAACACTGACTGCATGGAAATTAAATACATAACAAAGGTCTAATATGAATAACTCTATGCCTACAAATGTGATGACTTAAATGAAATAGACTATATATGGATGGTAGCATATTTAAATGGATGCAGAAATTTGTCAAAGCTCATCAAAATTTGTACTTAAAATGTGCACATTTTATTGCATGTAAAGTGTACTGAAATAAAATAGATTTTTTAAAAGACAAATTTCATGAATTTGAAATTTGAAGAATTTCCTTCACCTCTGAATCCCATTTCTTCTTGTTTTGAGTGGAAATATTAGAGGCAGTATATAAGAAAGTACCTCACAGGATAACATTTCACATTTAGGGCTCAGTGAAAGTGAGTTTCCTTTTCTGTTCCCTGAATAAAAGTTATCACTTAAAATATAAGAATTTTAAAACTAAAATTCCTGCAACAACATTAACTTAATCACAAAACATTTTATATTACACACCTTAATCTTTAGCACAGATTTTACAAATAAAATGGCTGACTTCAAAGATAACTTCTTCACCTCCCTAATCCAATTCACCCTTGAAGACTATATTTAGGAATTATTTCATCTAGGAAGCCTTCTCTCACCAGTACCATCCCTCAACTTTTTCCCGCCAGGAGAGTGTAGGTGTCTCTCCTCTCTGCTTCCATGCTGATATCTCTCCATATCAATAACGTTAGCCTGTTACCACCTGTCTGTTACCTAACACAGAGTCTAAGATGGAGACTATTGCCTAAGTAATTTATCACAGGTTGCTCACAGAAAAAGGGGAGAACACATAATTGTGCAGGGGAAAAACCCAGGAGAGAATTTGGTCTTGGGTCTCGGCTAGCACCTAGCTTCGATCCCGACCCCTGGGGAACCCCAGAGTATTAATTGCATCACAGGGTTGATCCCACCCTAAGGCAAGGGACCATCCTTTTCCCCCTCAACAACCCACACCCTCCTGCCTTCCAGTCAAGATCACTACCCCTGGCCTGTCCTGAGAAAGGGCATAACCTCTGTGATAAGATGGCAATTCTTAGAAGAAAGAGGCAGCTGTTAGCCATTAGCAGCCATACTCACAGCAACTGGGGGAGAGTGTACCAAGCCAGCAAAGGGAATCTATGCTGGACATCAAAAGTAACCATTATACCACATAACATTTATCACACTCTAGTAAATGTTTAAAATACTGTGCTAGAACATGAGCTTTTAAATCAGAGTGCCTGTAGATTTGAATCCTACATATAGTTATGCATCTTTGTGCGAACAACTTAACTTTTCTAAATGTCAGTTCCCATATCTATAAATAGGGATAATAATAGCAATATCTATAGCATACTGTTGTCATGAGAATTAAATGAATAATACATGTAAAGTGCTCAGAAATAATATATGTAATATATGAAATATATATGTAAAGTGTTGCAGTGCCTGGAACATAAGAACTTAATACATGTTAGTTGTTATTGTTTTTACTGCTGCTGCTGTTGTTGCTGTTACTATGTTATTATTTTAGTTATCAGATTAAGGGCCTATATTCCTCACTAGCTAATCAATCAGATAAGAAAAATAAAAACGAACTCTGACATACAAGAACTCACCTAACACTAACAGCTAGATCTAGATGCTATTACAAGATGGCCTGGCATTCACAGCTAAACTGTGGCATTCTTTTCTTGAAATTAACCTCACAGAGCACTGACATCAGATAAGGTAGCTCTGTGACTGTAATAAAGTAAGATGAAAATGACCATTCCATGATCTTGTCAGAACAGAGAGCAAACAAGATCACAGTGTGAACAACAAAAATTACACCCTCGTCTCCAGGCTAACATGACTAACAAATGCTTCTTTGCCAATTATAGGCTTAGCCTCACATTATTCTTCCTGCCGTCTGGATGAGATTTATTTAAAAATCCAATTATATAATCACCCTGCTCCCAGACAGCACCCAATTCATAGCGAACCCCACTTCCTTGAACCTTCCTCAAAAAATAACCTGACACAAGCACAAAGCCTATAATAAATCCTTCTTAACCCTCTTCTATTGTGAAGTCCCATGCCTCTCCATAGTTTATGATCTCCCCCATTGTAATAAACCAATAAATTAACCTTCATTTGACTACAGATATATTTCTGATGATCTTTGGTCAGAAGGCTTTGACACAGAGATTATTCACTCCTGTACTCTCAGTGCCTAAGATGTAGTAGGCATTTCGTAAGAGTTTTTTGAATGAAGAAATTAACCCCAGATACAAGTTAGTTCCAAAGATCCTGATTGTGTTTAATGGCTGATACCGGTGCTTTTCACATTTGTAGTCGGTACAATAACTGAGGATACACAGATACCTACTAAGCATAGGACAAGAATGTTAGGTGGAATTGAGATACACATCTAAATATCATAGTTTTAAGCATCTGGCCATCAGTAGCAGTAATGAAGAAAAATAAATCAAAGGCTCAAGTACAACTCTAAAATGACAAACTGGTGAATAGTACAGATTCTGCAATGACAGATGCTACTACAAATCAAAGAACCATAATCATCTTATGTGCATTGTGTAAAGAGGGCTGTCCCAGGTTGTCACAGTACTCTTGGAACAAGTTTGGACTATTGCCATCTTGGTGCAATGCCCTATTTTGGTGTACAATTGTATGTAGAGAAGAGAAAACTGACATAATGAAATTCCAGTAGTAACTTAAACTGGCAGCCAATCCAGCTGATAGAAAATAATTTGATAGATTGAAACAGTGTAAATGGTCCATAGAACACAGATATTTTTGTGATAGTTGGAAGAAACTCTCATACACACATTAAATAATGAGGCTCTGTATCATTTCTAGGAGAAATAAAAAATCTCATCATCTACCTTTATACTAATCTTTAAAGCTGATTGTCACTTTTTTTCCCTTCAAGTCTTTAGTATAAGGTAAAATGTGACCTACATTACAGTTTGATCCCCACTAAATCTGACTCTATGAGATGGTCTCATTGATGACATTATTTTTAAAATAAATTATTCATTATAGGTAGAAATGAGAATTATTGCCATTTTTAATTGATGTCAATATTCTAATATAAGCCCACGTATATATTCAGAATAATATTTTCTTGGAGGAATATATGGAGTAATGATATAACACCTAATTTATACTTTAATCTAACCTGTTATGTTTTTGACATGAATTCTGCACATTGTAATTTGGGGCATGGCAATTTTACACTATGAATACATGACTTTTTCTATTTAAAAATTACTAAAGAGAGGTTATCACAAAGAAGAAAACTGAAATCACCCATAAGTTCAACGGTCAAACATGCCCATAGTTAACAGTTTGATGATAGTCTCTCTCACTTTTCCTTCCTCATTCTTCTTTACTATATTATCTAAAATAGTATCTACTATAAATGCCATTTGTAACCTGATTTTTTACTTAATAAAATCATATAAATGTCTTTATCTCAATAAAGGCATTTCTACACCATTACTTTAATATATGTACCCCCTTCATATTAAGACACTTTAGCTTCCAATTTTTAATTTAAAAAAAGGATAGTATAGCTGATTCACTTTGTCATACAGCAGAAACTAACACATTGTAAAACAATTATAATCCAATAAAGATGTAAAAAAATAAAATTTAAAAAATTTTTAAATGATAGGATTCCAGAATGAACAACTTTTGTAAATCAATATCTCATATTCTCCTTATAGAAATCATCCAAAACCAACAAGGAGAATTTTTAATGCAAACATTCTTTCCATTGAAGACTGAATAATCTCCAGTTTCTAAACTATATGTAAGGATCATCTAAAGTAGCTAAGGTTAAGAGAGTGGACAGTGAAGAATCTTGGTATAAAATTCAGAGTGGAATTTCCTTAATGGAGAACATACCTAAAAGTGCTCTCAAAATGCATCTGTAAAAGTTAGAGGTACAAATTGATGTTCAAAAACTGTATCTCCTGATATATAGGGAGTGCAGAACTGGGTATAAATAGGTTAGTAACTGTATTTCTCCTCCACTGTACTTGCTTCATTAAAGTAGAATAAACAGGCTACTAAAAAAAAAGAAAAGAAAAAGCTGTAGTTAAATGAAGCAGACTGCTCTTTGGCAACAGAAAGGAAGAGAACTTTTGCATTGTGAACAAAAGTAAAACTGGAACACTATCTTGACCTCCATCTGGCCCTCTCAGGGAATTTCTTGAAAAAAGCTAATGTAGGAAAAAAACATTCATTCAATGATAAAACACAAGGAACTATAACAGTATCAAAAACATATACTATAGATTTTTATTCTTGACCGAGATGGAGTAACAGGGACCAGATTTATTTTCTCACCTTAAATAATCAGAAAACCATATAAAATACAGAAAACAATGGTTTTTCAAGACATTGCACAACAAGCAACAAAGGGCAGTGATCCCTGAAAGACAGGAAACAAATAAGATGAGCCCTGTGATTTACTACCCAGTTTACTGTGCTGAGAGTTTTCAAGCACAGAGGAAAGAAACCCAGAAAGCTAAGGAGACAGGGTTGGGGTTCAAGGATACCAAGGCAGCTAGAGTTCATGAAACAGAGTACTTGAGGGCACATAGCTTCACAGCAAAAGAATTCTAGAGATCTGTGTATATGTATAAGGAAATTACCAAGGCTGAGGAAGAAGTCCATGGAAGGATTAGAGGTAACACTGCCAAGCTCACAGAATCTAATAACAGTGCTTGTTCATACCAACCAGATGGAAAGTCTCAAGATTCATGGTGCATAGTGTAGACTATACAAAATCTTCTTGTCTCAATAGTGGAGAATAATTTAGCCCTAATTGCTCTACTATCTAAAAAAGCTTCCAACCTAACAAAGCTTAAAATCAAGGCCTAAAAGGATGAAATCCACAATGTGAATTTCAAAAGTTATCAGACATGAAAAGGAGGAAAACATGAGCTGTAATGAAGAGAACAAAAAAATCAACCCAGAACTGACACGTGTATAAGAATTAGTAGACAATGACATTAACACACTTATTATAATTGTATTCCACATGTTCAAAAAATAGAAACATGTAAGATATAAAAAAGGTCCAAATCAAACTAATAGAATTGAAAAGTACAATGTCTGAGAAGAAAAATACAATGGAAGGGAATTGCAGCCCTGGCAACCATGGATCTGTTTACTATCCACAGTTTTGTCTACTCTGGAATGTCATATAAATGGAATCATTCACTATGTAGCGTTTTTGAGTCTGGCTTTTCTCACTTGGAATAACACTTTCAAGATTCATTAGTATTCTTAGACTTATCAGTAGTTCATTCTTTTTACTGCTGAGTTATATTCAATTGTACAAATGTACCTAAATTTTGTGTACAAAACTCATCAGCTGAAGGATATTTAGGTTGCTTACAGTTCATGCAATTATGAATGAAATTACCATAAACATTTATACAGATATTTTTGTGTAAACCTCTATGCAGACCTTCATTTCTGTTAGATAAATGCCTAGGAATGGAGTTGCTGGATCATGTAGTATGTGTATGTCTAACTTTATAAGAAACTGCCAAATTGTCTTCCAAACTAGATATACTATTTTATATTCACAATAATGAAAGATAGTTCTACTGCATATATATATACACATATATATATATATATATTTGTGTGTGTGTGTGTGTGTGTGTGTGGTACGCGTGCCTCTCACTGTTGTGGCCTCTCCCGCTGCGGAGCACAGGCTCCGGACGTGCAGGCTCAGCGGCCATGGCTCACGGGCCCAGCCGCTCCGCGGCATGTGGGATCTTCCCGGATCGGGGCACGAACCCGTGTCCCCTGCATCAGCAGGCAGACTCTCAACCACTGCGCCACCAGGGAAGCCCCAGTTCTGCATATTAATCAGAATTTTTTGGTGTTAGTTATTGTAATAGGTATGCAGTGGTTACCCCTTGAGGATTTAATCTGCATTTCCCTAAAGCAAAATGATTTTGAATATGCTGAAATGACGTTGAGTAATGACATTGAAAATCTTTTCATGTGCTTGTTTGACATTCCTATCTCTTTGATCAAGTATCTGTTCAAATCTTTTACTCATTTTAATTCAGTTTTTTTTTTATTTTGGGCTGTGAGAGTTCTTTATTATACTTATTAAAAATATTTTATCAGATCTATGTTTTACAAATATTTTCTCCAAATCTGTTTCTGTTCATTTTTGTAACATTTTATATCACAGAGGAAAAGTGGGTTTTTTTAAATTTTGATAAAGCCCAATTTATCAATATTTCTTTTTGTAGTTTATGGTTTTTGAGTCCTGCTTTAAAAAACTTTATCTCACCACACGCCAAAAGGCTTTATTCTACATTACCTTCCGGAAATTTTATAATTTTATCTTGTACATATACTTCTATTATTCATTTTGAGATAATTTTTCTATATGGAGTGAGGTACATGTCATTGTTCATTGTTCTCCATATGGATGTCTAAATAGCTGAGCATTATATGTTAAAAACTATCATTACTCCATTGACTTGTCTTGACATCTTTATAAAAAATCAATCAACCATAAGGGCAAGTCTGTTTCTGTATTCTCTATTCTGATTCATTAATTTGTCTACCCTTGAAAAAGTACCACCTTGACTTCATGATTGTCACTTTATAATAAAAATTGAAATCAGGTAACATCAGTCTTCCATCTTTGCTTCCATTCAAAAATTTTGGATGTTCTAAGTTCTTTGCTTTCCATATAAAAATTAAAATCAGCTGGTCAATTTTTACACTCTCCCCACCAAAAAAGAGCTTGCTGGAATTCTAATTAGAACTTCATTGAATCTATAGGTGGATTTTTGAGGAAGTAGATATTTTAACAACACTGAGTTTTCTACTCCATGAAAATGGTTTAACTTTCCACGAAAATAAGTCTCCTTTGACTTACATAGTTGGAGTCAATGCTTTATAGCTTTCAGAAGAGACATTTTTTTTACATATTTTGTTAGAATCATTCTTATTTTTCATGTTTTTAGTATTAGTGAAAACACCATATTTCAATTTAAATTTCCAAATGTTCATTCCTAGTATATAGAACTAGAATTAATTTTTAGATTATCTTTGCATGACTTTACCTTGATAGAGACCCATTATTGTTTTATCAGTATTTTTTGTATAAACTGGTGTTTTCTAAGTAGTTAATCATGTCATCACCAAATAGAGATGCTTTTATTTTTTCTTTCCATTATGCATGACTTTTTTTTTCCCCTGCTTTCATGCACTATGGTCTATACTATAATGTTGAATAGGTGTGGTGAGAGTGAACTTTTTTTTTTAATCATCTTTATTGGAGTATAATTGCTTTACAATGTTGTGTTAGTTTCTACTGTATAACAAAGCTAATCAGCTATATGTATACATATATCCCTATATTCCCTCCCTCTTGTGTCTCCCTCCCACCTTTCCTATCTCACACCTCTAGGTGGTCACAAAGAACCGTGCTGATCTCCCTGTGCGATGCAGTTGTTTCCCTAGCTATCTATTTTACATTTGGGAGTGTATATATGCCAATGCTATTTTCTCACTTCGTCCCAGCTTACCCTTCCCCCTCCCTCTGTCCTAAAGTACATTCTCTACATCTGCATCCTTATTCCTGTCCTACCCATAGGTTTGTCAGACCACATTTTTTGTAGATTCCATATATATGTGTAAGCATATGGTATTTGTTTTTCTCTTTCTGACTTACTTCATTCTGTATGACAGACACTAGGTCCAGCCACCTCACTACAAATAACTCAATTTCATTTCTTTTTATGGTTGAGTAATATTCCACTGTATATATGTGCCACATCTTCTTTATCCATTCATCAGCCAATGGACACTTAGGTTGCTTCCATGTCCTGGCTAATGTAAATAGTGCTACAATGAACATTGTGACTCTTTTTGAATTATGGTTTTCTCAAAGTATATGCCCAGTAGTGGGATTCCTGGGTCATATGGTACTTTTATTTTTAGATTTTTAAGGAACCTCCATACTGTTCTCCATAGTACTTGTATGAATTTACATTCCCACCAACAGTGCAAGAGGGTTCCATTTTCCCCACACCCTCTTCAGCATTGTTTGTACATTTTTTTTTTTTTTGAGGTACACAGGCCTCTCACTGTTGTGGCCTCTCCCGCTGCAGAGCACAGGCTCTGGACGCGCAGGCTCAGCAGATATGGCTCATGGGCCCGGCCACTCTGTGGCATGTGGGATCTTCCCGTACTGTGGCATGAACCCACGTCCCCTGCATCGGTAGGCAGGCCCCCAACCACTGCGCCACCAGGGAAGCCCTGTAGAGTTTTTGATGATGGCCATTCTGAGCAGTGTGAGGTGATATTTCATTGTAGTTTTGATTTGCATTTATCTAATGATTAGTGATGTTGAGCATCCTTTCATGTGTTTGTTGGCAATCTGTATATCTTCTGTGGAGAAATGTCTATTTAGGTCTTCTGCCCATTTGGATTGAGTTGTTTGTTTTTTTAATATTGAGGTGCAAAAGATGCTTGTATATTTTGGATATTAATTCTATGTCAGTTGCTTTGCTGGCAAATATTTTCTCCCATTCTTAGGGTTGTCTTTTCATCTTCTTTATGGTTTCCTTTGCTGTGCAAAAGATTTTAAGTTTCATTAGGTCCCATTTGTATATTTTTGTTTTTATTTCCATTTCTATAGGAGGTGAGTCAAAAAGGATCTTGCTGTGATTTATGTCATAGAGTGTTCTTCTGATGTTTTCCTCTGAGAGTTTTATACTGTCTGGCCTTACATTTAGGTGTTTAACGTATTTTGAGTTTATTTTTGTGTATGGTGTTATGGGATGTTCTAATTTCATTCTTTTATATGTAGCTGTCCACTTTTCTCAGAACCACTTATTGAAGAAATTGTCTTTTCTCCATTGTATATTCTTTCCTCCTTTATCAAAGATAAGGTGACCATATGTCCATGGGTTTATCTCTGGGCTTTCTATCCTGTTCAGTATTTCTCTTTTTGTGCCAGTACCATACTGTCTTGTTTACTGTAGCTTTGTAGTACAGTCTGAAGCCAGGGAGCCTGATTCCTCCAGCTCCACTTTTCTTTTTCAAGATTGCTTTGGCTGTTCAGGGTCTTTTGTGTTTCCATACAAATTGTGAAATTTTTTGTTCTACTTCTGTGAAAAATACCACTGGTAGTTTGATAGGGATTGCACTGAATCTGTAGATTGCTTTGGGTAGTAGAATCATTTTCACAATGTTGATTCTTCCAATCAAAGAACATGGTATATCTCTCCATCTGTTCCTATCATCTTTAATTTCTTTCATCAGTGTCTTATAGTTTTCTGCATACAGGTCTTTTGTGTCCTTAGGTAGGTTTATTCCTAGATATTTTATTCTTTTTGTTGCAGTGGTAAATGGAAGTGTTTCCTTCATTTCTCTTTCAGATTTTTCATCATTGGTATATAGGAATACAAGGGATTTCTGTGCATTAATTTTGTATCCTGCTACTTTACCAAATTCATTGATTAGCTCTAGTAGTTTTCTGGTAGCACCTTTGGGATTCTCTATGTATAGTATCACGTCATCTGCAAACAGTGATAGTTTTACTTCTTCTTTTCCGATTTGTATTCCTTTAATTCTTTTTCTTCTCTGATTGCTGTGGCTAAAACTTCCAAAACTATGTTGAATAAAAGCAAAGAGGGTGGGCAACCTTGTCTTGTTCCTGATCTTAGAGGAAATGGTTTCAGTTTTTCAACATTGACAATGATGCTGGCTGTGGGTTTGTCATATATGGCCTTTATGATGCTGAAGCAGGTTCCCCCTATGCCCACTTTCTGTAGCCTTTTTATCATAAACCGGTGTTGAATATTTTCAAAAGCCTTTTCTGCATCTATTGAGATGATCATATGGATTTTATTCTTCAACTTGGTAATATGGTGAATCACATTGATTGATTTGTGTATATTGAGAATCCTTGCGCTCCTGAGATAAACCCCACTTGATCATGGTGTATGATCCTTTTAATGTGCTTTTGGATTCTGTTTGCTAGTATTTTGTTGAGGATTTTTGCATCTAAGTTCATCAGTGATATTGGCCTGTAGTTTCCTTTTTTTGTAACATAATTTTCTGGTTTTGGTATCAGGGTGATGGTGGCCTCGTAGAATGAGTTTGGGAGTGTTCCTCCCTCTGCTATATTATGGAAGAGTTTGAGAAGGATAGGTGTTAGCTCTTCTCTAAATGTTTGATAGAATGTACCTGTGAAGCCACAGGGTCCTGGACTTTTGTTTGTTGGAAGATTTTTAATCACATCCTCAATTTCTGTGCTTGTGATTGGTCTGTTTATATTTTCTCTTTCTACCTGGTTCAGTCTCGGAAGATTGTGCTTTTCTAAGAATTTGTCCATTTCTTCCAGGTTGTCCATTTTATTGGCAAAGAATTGCTTGTAGTCATATCTCATGATCCTTTGTATTTCTGCAGTGTCAGTTGTTACTTCCTCTTCATTTCTAATGCTGTTGATTTGAGTCTTTTCCCTTTTTTTCTTGATTAGTCTGGCTAATGGTTTATCAATTTTGTTTATCTTTTCAAAGAACCAGCTTTTAGTTTTATTGATCTTGCTATTGTTTTCTTCATTTCTTTTTCATTTACTTCTGATCTAATCTTTATGATTTCCTTCCTTCTTCTAAATTTGGGGGTTTTTGTTCTTCTTTCTCTAATTGCTTTAGGTGTAAGGTTAGGTTATTTATTTAAGATGTTTCTTGTTTCTTGAGGTCGGATTGTATTGCTATATACTTCCCTCTTAGTATTGCTTTTGCTGCATCCCATAGGTTTTGGATTATCATGTTTTCATTGTCATTTGTTTCTAGGTATTTTTTTGTTTCTTCTTTGATTTCTTCAATGATCTCTTGGTTATTTAGTAACATATTGTTTATCCTCCATATGTTTTTATTTTTACAGTTATCTTCCTGTAATTGATATCTAGTCTCATAACGTTGTGGTCCGCAAAGATGCTTGATACAATTTCAGTTTTCTTAAACTTACCAAGGCTTGATTTGTGACCCAAGATATGATCTATCCTTGAGAATGTTTCAAGAGCACTTGAGAAGAAAGTGTATTCTGTTGTTTTTGGATGGAATGTCCTATAAATATCAGTTAAGCCCATCTGGTCTAATGTGTCATTTAAAGCTTGTGTTTCCTTACTTATTTTCATTTTGGATGATCTGTCCATTGGTGAAAGTGGAGTGTTAAAGTCCCCTACTATGATTGTGTTACTGTTGATTTCCCCTTTTATGGCTGTTAGCCTTTGCCTTCTGTGTTGAGGTCCTCCTATGTTGGGTGCATAAATGTTTACAACTGTTATATCTTCTTCTTGGATTGATCACTTGATCCATATGTAGTGTCCTTCTTTGTCCCTTGTAATAATCTTTATTTTAAAGTCTGTTTTGTCTGATTTGAGAATTGCTACTCCAGCTTTCTTTTGATTTCCATTTGCATGGAATATCTTTTTCCATCCTGTCACTTTCAGTCTGTATGTGTTCTTAGGTCTGAAGTGGGTCTCTTGTAGACAGCATATATATGTGTCTTGTATTTGTATCCATTCAGCCAGTCTAAGACTTTTGGTTGGAGCATTTAATCCATTTACATTTAAGGTAATTATCAATATATATGTTCCTATTACCAAATTATTTTTGTTTTGTTTTTGTAGGTCTTTTCCTTCTCTTGTGTTTCCTGTCTAGAGATTTTCCTTTAGCATATGTTGTAAAGCTGGTTTGGTGGTGCTGAATTCTCTTAACTTTTGCTTGACTGTAAAGGTTTTAATTTCTCCATCAAATCTGAATGAGATCATTGCTGGGTAGAGTAATCTTGGTTGTAGTTTTTTCCCTTTCATCACTTTAAATATGTCCTGCCACTCCCTTCTGGCTTCCAGAGTTTCTGCTGAAAGATCAGCTGTTAACCATATGGGGATTCCCTTGTATGTTACTGTTTGCTTTTCCCTTGCTGCTTTTACTATTTTTTCTTTGTATTTAATTTTTGATAGTTTTATTAATATGTGTCTTGGTGTGTTTCTACTGCATTTATCCTGTATGGGACTCTCTGTGCTTCCTGGACTTGACTATTTCCTTTCCCATATTAGGGAAGTTTTCAACTATAATCTCTTCAAATATTTTCTCAGACCCTTTCTTTTTCTCTTACTCTTCTGGGACCCTTATAATTCGAATGTTGGTGCATTTAATGGGTTCCCAGTCGTCTCTGAGACTGTCCTCAATTCGTTTCATTCTTTTATGTGGGAGTTATTTCCACTATTTTATCTTCCAGGTCACTGATCCGTTCTTCTGCCTCAGTTATTCTGCTATTGATTCCTTCTACAGAATTTTTAATGTCATTTATTTTGTTGTTCATCATCGTTTACTTGCTCTTTAGTTCTAGGTCCTTGTTAAACGTTTCTTTTATTTTCTCCATTCTATTTCCAAGATTTTGGATCATCTTTACTATCATTACTCTGAATTCTTTTTCAGGTTGACTGCCTATTTTCTCTTCATTTTTTTGGTCTGCTTGGTTTTTACCTTGCTCCATCATCTGCTACATATTCCTCTGTCTTCTCATTTTGTTTAACTTACTGTGTTTGGTGTCTCCTTTTCGCAGGCTGCAGGTTCGTAGTTCCCGTTGTTTTTGGTGTCTGCCCCCAGTGGGTGAGGTTGTTTCAGTGGCTTGTGTAGGCTTCCTAGTGGAGGGAAATGGTGTCTGTGTTCTGGTGTGTGGGGCTGGATCTTGTCTTTCTGGTGGGCAGAGCTGAGCCCGGTGGTGTGTTTTGGGGTGTCTGCGAACTTAGTATGATTTCAGACAGCCTCGCTGCTAATGGGTGGTGTTGTGTTCCTGTCTTGCTAGTTCTTTGGCATGGGGCATCCAGCACTGGAGCTTTCTGGCCATTGAGGCGAGTTGGGTCTTAGCATTGAGATGGAGATCTCTGGGAGAGCTCTCACCGACTGATATTACACGCGGCCAGCAGGTTTCTGGTGGTCCAATATCCTGAACTCGGCTCTCCCACATCAGAGCCTCAGGCCTGACACTAGGCTGGAGCACCAAGACCCTGTCTGCCACATGGTCTTATTACCCTCTTGGACATCAGCACAAGGTGGGAATCAGCTGTATTCTTTATTTATCCCTCTGATTTTTCTGGAACCTTCCCTTCAAGGAGAAATCTCTGGGCTCTGTGGGAACTCTGAGTGGTGACCATCAGGTAAATCGAGACCAGACCAAGTTCAACCAAAGTTGTGATACTTATTTCCCTTGTCGGAGTCTACATGGTATTAAGAGGCCCCATGAGAGGAGTATATTAGTAGCTACCATGTCTTGGGTCCTGTGGATTACCTTTTCCTTCGGTGGCATCACCTTCTGGCAGGTCCTGAGGAGACCAGACTCCTGTCAGAGAGAATTGGACCCCACAATGTCCCAAAGCTAATGCCCCAGTGGGTCCTGAGGAGACCAGCTTCCATTAGTGTGGACTCGACTCCAGGCTGTCCTGAGACCCAGGCCATCAGCATGGACTCAGCCCTGAGTGTCCCAGAAGCCAAAGACCCAGGGGGTCCTGAGGAGACAGGGCTCCTGTCAGCTGTGTGTGGAGCCAAGTCTGCTGGCAAAACCAAAATAGGATTTTTAAGAGGTAAGGAGAGGGGCTTCCCTGGTGGCGCAGTGGTTGAGAGTCCACCTGCCGATGCAGAGGACACAGGTTCGTGCCCCGGTCTGGGAAGATCCCACATGCTGCGGAGTGGCTGGGCCCGTGAGCCATGGCCGCTGAGCCTGTGCGTCCGGAGCCTGTGCTCCGCAACGGGAGAGGCCACACAACAGTGAGAGGCCCACGTACAGCAAAAAAAAAAAAAGAGGTAAGGAGAGTGTGGGGTCAGTGTATTGATACAAAGGCTAATAATAATTATAATCATAGCAAACATTTTCTAAATAGATAATATGCTAAAAACTTCCATGCATCACCTAGATTCCCCAGAATAGAACTGGTAAACACATTTCATTATCCTCATTTTACTACTGAGGAAATGAGTCTAACTGAGAAAATATTTTCTCTGAAATACTCAGAGAAAATTGGTCTGTCAGTGGTTTTTGACTGAGGGTGGTTTTGTGCCACCCCTACCCCCCCAGGGCACATTTGACAATGTCTGCAAACATTTCAGCACAACTGAGGGGTTAGGGGCACATGTTGCTGACATGTTGTAGGAGTAGGCTGTAGATGTTACTAAACATCCTAAAATGCACAGAACATTCCCCTCAACTGAGAATTATCTGGCCCCAAATGACAATAAGTATCCCTAATGTAAATTATTCTGAGAAAGAACGGAAGAAATATGTGGTAAAAATGTATAAGAGCCTCAATGGCTGAATCTAGCCATGATACACTGTTACCCTATGGGTCATTCATAAATGTGCTGCTTAAAGGGGGAAACTGGAAACCAATAGCCAGAAAAAGATCTGAGACAATATCATGCATTAATTTCAAGTTCCAAGATAAAGACATGGCAATAGATGGAGAGAGATGTCAGTATAGAGGGTAATTGAAAGAACGGAAGACTAGAATAAGGAAAATGTAATTCTGAGGATACAAACAGTTAAAAAAATCAAATTCATGAATGTTGGTCAAATGAGATCACCACACTTTAAAATAGAGAAAAAGATGTCGTATTGAGAGAGTAATATTGAGGGAATTCATGCTTGATCCTTTCTACTTCTTCAGGGAAAAAAGATTCTAGAATTCTGCAAAAATAAATGAAGAAAAGATTAGGTGGAGCCTAAAGGAGAAAAATGGAAATCAGGAACATTTACTGTAGGTAAAAGGAAAAGGAACAATTTTAGAATGAGTAAATTCTGATAAGCCAAACTTTGAGGGTTTAGTTGAGTATAAGTAGTTTAAGAATATGTAAAAAAAGGAGTTGTAGGATTTTTGCTATTGCCATTTGGAGTAACAAAGAACATACTTAACCTCATACCATAAACAACTAATAGGTGGGGAAAATATGTGAAATAATTGTTTTCAGACACTGCACAATAAACAATGCTGACATATGATCCTAAGAGTACAAAAACAAATGAGTGAGCCTCAAAATCACTTTGGCTCTCTGTGTAGTGGAACATTCTTGATCCTGAAGCTGGGAAGAGAATCCTAAGCAAAGCACAGAAAGTTTGTGACTTTGAGGAAACAAAGATTAGAGTTTGGGGAGTACTAGTTGTGCAAGTTTATATGTTTAGGAATTGCTCGGAAAGGGAGCAAGGGATTTGGGGATGATAGAACTGTTCTATACCTCAATTGTGGAAACAGTTACATGAAAGTTGATTTTTAAAAGAAAGAGAGAGTTCAATTGTGTTTAAAAATTAGAGGATGGCTCTGCCAATACAATCAGGATTCTACTAAAAGTTTCATCATGCATCCTCATTGTCAAGAATAGAAGCTACATCTAAGATGTTCAAGACATTTTAAAGAAGCATGGGTGGGGAGAGAGTGGTAAAGACAAGCAGACATGTGCATACCGATGAAAGTACACAGTATCACCTATGAGGTGCTCTTGCCAAACAATCAATCAATCAATAAAATTAACTCAATCTGACAAAGTCTCTAGATCTAATTAGCCATTGGTAGAAAATGCAATGGACAGAGAAGTCCCTTGATCAGACACCATGAGGACCCAGAGCAACATCCTAAGTGTGGGAAACTCTCCAAAACAAAACACACAACTTTTAGAACTAAAGCAGGAAATCAATTAACAGACAATTCAAAGATGTATTAGGGAATCAAAATTATCAACTTTGGATCCCAATTTGGACAAATAAATTGTAAAAAAAAAAAAAAATCCCCTCTAAGACAATTAGTGAAATGCGAAACCTATTTGATGATATTAAGGAATTATTGTTAATTATTTAGCTGTGAAAATAGTATTTCAGCTAAGTTTAAAATATTATTTATCTTAAAAAGATAGATACTTAAATATTTACACATGAAATTATGTGATGCCTGAAATTTGATTAAATATAAAGTTAGAGGGAAAAATGATGACCACCACAGCTCCAGGAAATAGGCTCTATGGAAGAGTGTGGCAGATCCAGCTAGCCGCCTGGCCAATATCTATTAACCCTTTTCTTTAGTATTTTAATCAGAACAGACAAGGTTATGTTGCAGTAACAGATCTGAAATCTCAGCTTAACAAAAGCTCATTTCTTGGTGATTCCATATGTCCCATATGGGTTGGCAAAGGCGACCAGGCTGATGAAGACTCTGCCCTCTTGTAAGCTACTGTCTGAAACACAGAGCCTCTAGATGACCCCAGCACCTGCGACAAGACTGAAAAAACTTAAGTGGACTTTTGACTTCCTCATTTAGAAGTGACATACAACACTTTGCTCACATTTCATTAGCCAGGACTGGTCACATTGCCTCATACAATCAAAAGGAGGCTGAGAAGTGCAGGCTTCAGTGTACCAAGGAGGGCAGAAGAATCAGCTATGGTAAGCACTGGTAACATTTATAACATTTACCAACAGAATCACTATTTTTTCTGACTAGGAATGTGTCAGCTTTAAATTTCCAGACTTCCAGGCTTCTAGGATTGGCCATGTGACATGAATCTGGCAAATGAGATGTAAGTGGAAGTTTTCACCAGGAAAGCTTGATAAAGAAAGTGGACTCCACATGTTTCCTTTGCCCTCCACACCCTCCTATTCTTCCAACTAGGACACAGGCACAATGCCTGCAGACACTGAACCATGAGGACAAGAGCCATGTACTAAACATGGTGGAACAGGAGCTAGGAGGAGCTCTAACTCTTTGATGACTTTTTTTCTTAAACATCTTTATTAGAATATAATTGCCTTACATTGTTGTGTTTCTGCTGTATAACAAAGTGAATCAGCTATACATATACATATATCTCTATATCCCCTCCCTCTTGTGTCTCCCTCCCACCTTCCCTATCCCACCCCTCTAGGTGGTCACAAAGCACCGAGCTGGTCTCCCTGTGCTATGCGGCTGGGACAACGTTACTCCTTGATGACTTTTTGAATAGCCAAAATATCCCTGAACTGATCACCTTCAAACTACTTTACAGACTTTTTGCTATAGATTGACAGATAGATACATACATAGATAAATAATAGATAGATATAAATATTGATTGATAGATGATACATACATATATATATTCATACATACATACATACGTAGATACCTAGATAGATCCAGACTTTTGCTATGTTTGGTCAAACTCAATCTTATATAATGCAAAGTTTCTTCTAGGTTCAAGAGAGGACATAAGAGAACAAAAGATTCTCACTGATTTCCCTTTTAATAAAATAATTGAGCCACTCTAGTGGAAAAAATGAGTAATCACAATTGAAGAAGAAATTAATAACACAAATATATGGAGGAAGATAACTCTATGGTCATTTGGGGGCAAGGTCTCCAACACCTGATGAAGGGAGGGGTATAGGATGCACAGAATATTCTTCTTCCTGAGGAAATGATAGGACAATGGGGGCAGGCAGGTCATGGGAGTGTCACAAAGAGAACGCTTACACAGAGTTACTGTAACATTTCACTAACCACAGAAAGGTAGCAGGTTTTCATCACACTCTGGGCTGGTGAATGATGGCCTTGCATACGGGGCCCTCAGGGTACATAGCCTATTGACTAATGGGTATCCTGTTCAATATCTTCTCTGGTTTATCACCCTGATCAAGGCTGAGAGATGCTTATCAAGCTAAACAGATTGATTGCTGACCCTCCCAATATGAGTGCAATTTTCATATGTAATATTTATATATTCTGAACACAGGTAACTCAGATTCTCATCAATATTCAGTGATCTTGGGAAAATAATAGCCCTTACAAGGCAACTTAGTGGAGAGAGGAAGCCCAGAACACAATCTCAGGCTTTTTCCTTCATCCTCCCTTGACAATTAAAAACAACAAGGAACACATAAATTAACTTCAAAAGAAGACCCAGCTGTTTCTACATACTAGCAACAAACAAGTAGAAATTGAAATCAAGAAAATAATTCTCTTTATAACAGCATAAAAAACAATAAAATATTGAGTAGTACATTTAACAATGGAAATGTAAGACAGTGAAATGACATCTTTACAAGAAGTTAAAGATGATCTAAATAAATGGAGAGACATTCCATGTTTATGTTGGAGATTTACTACTGGTAATATGTCAATTCTCCTCAAATTGATCTATAGATTCAATGCTATCCCTATCAAATTCCAAGTAGGCTTGTTTGTAGAAAGTTACAAGCAGACCCTAAAATTTATATGAAAATGCAAAGGACTTAGAATAGCCAAAAATAATTTTAAATAGAACAAAGTTGGAAGATTTAACCTACCCAATTTCAAATCTTACAATGAAGTCATCATTCAATTATAAATTAGATTTCATCAAAATTAAAAACACTTCAAAAGACAACAGGAAATTGAAATAATGAGCTACAGATTAGACTAAAATATTTGCATATCATATATCTAAAAAAGAACTTTAGATATCCAGAATATCTAAAGAACTCTTAACAACTTAAAAGAAAACAAATTATAAGTTACAAACAATGTAATTTTAAAATGGTCAATATATTTCACCAAAGAAGATTATATTAACAACTAGACATTTATCCAAATAAGATATATAAATGAAAAATAAACACATGAGAAGATGTTCAACATTATTAGACATTAGGGAGATGAAAACTGAAACCACAATAAGAAGGCTATAATAAAAAAAACTGACAATTCTAAGTGTTGGCAAGGATATTGGAGAAACTGTAACACTCCTAACATTTGGTTGGATGTAGAATGAAACATGGCAAAATGGTAACAGTTGTCAGATTCTTGAAAAATTAATCATATACCTACCATAAAATGCAGTAATTCTACTACAAGATATATACCCAAGAGAAATGAAAATACATGTCCACACAGACTTGTACGTGAATGATCATAGAAGTATTATACAAAATAACCAAAAAGCGGAAATAATCCAAATGTCCATCAATAAGTGAATAGATGAAAGGAATGTCAAGTATCTATACAATGGAATACTATTCATCATTAAAAAGGAAAAAACTATGAATACATACTACAACATGAATGAATCTCAAAAATATTATTCTAATTAAAAGAAGCCAGACACAAAAAACTTCATATCGCATGGTAATATTTGTATGAAATTTCTTGAAAGGCAAATCTATGTAAAGAGAAAGTACATCAGTGATTGCTCAGGGCTGGGAACTGACTACAAACAAGCACAGGGAACTTTTCGTAGTATAGAAATATTCTAAAACTGGATTGTGATGATGATTACACAGCTCTAATGAATATACCAAAACTTATTGTCTTGCATACTTAGAGTGGATAAATTTTATGGTATGTAAACTATATCTCAATAAAGCCATTTTAAAAGAAGAATAAGGAGGATGAGGCAGAAAAGGAGGAGAAAACATCAAGAGAAGACATATTGAAAGTTTGTGTGGAGTAGAACAAAATTTATTTTGTGTTGTCCCACTTTTGAAGAATTAGAACTAATGAACAAAAGTGTAAAAAGGTAGATTTGATTTCATATAAGGAAAAATTTGCTTGTCACCCTCTTCAAAGAAAAACAGCCTGTATTATAAGATGGTTCTTCATCTCTGGAAGGTTAGTGCTCTCTGTAAAGAATATTATAAAATCAAGTTGGGAACAAAATTGAAGTAAACTATCACTATGACGCCTCCCAAAGTTATAATTTTATGTACCCAAACTTAATAAATAATGTACACACAATTCTTGATTTTCATATCCTATAACTGCTATATATTTATATAAAAACTGATTTTAAATGGAACTTCCTATGCTTCAATGGACTGTCATAAATCTGGCTGCTTCCCTGCCTTAATCCACCTTGACTTCAGACTAAACTGATCCCTTTTTAGAACAAGCTTGGCAATTCAGGTTTTATAGGTAAGGGAAGAAATTCCTCCACTGCTAAATCATGAATGATGGTGATAGCCCATGGATCTTAAAAAGGGAAATCAGTTAAATAATTGATCTATAGCTATCCTTTCTATGAATTTCAAGGGAGAGTGAATTAATACTCATGAAGTAAATTTCTAGAGCACCTAGTATAAGAAAGTTCAGTTCTAAACATTGCAAGGGCCTCTCAAGAATCTCACAGCTTAGTGAAAAAATATACAATTATAATGCAGAACAAATATGATTTTTTAAATGAGATTAAAAGTTACAATTAAAATTTTAGGAGTTTAGCAGAAGAATCCTATCAATGAAAAGAAATAAAAGATCTAAGCAGCTCCAAAGTGAAGAAAATATTTTCAAATGTTTGTTCAATGAATGTGGATAAAATTCAGACTTACCAAGATAAAAATCAAAGTCCTCTCATCTCAAATAAATGAAGGAAACATCAATAAAATTAAAAGCTGGTTCTTTGAGAGGATATACAAAATTGATAAACATTAGCCAGACTCATCAAGAAAAAAGGAAGAAGACTCAAATCAATAGAATTAGAGATGAAAAAGGAGAAGTAACAACTGACACTGCAGAAATACAACAGATCATGAGAGATTACTACAAGCAACTCTAGGCTAATAAAATGGACAACCTAGAAGCAACGGACAAATTCATAAAAAAGCACAACCTTCCAAGACCGAACCAGGTAGAAATAGAAAATATAAACAGACCAAACACAGGCACAGAAATTGAGAATGTGATTAAAAATCTTCTAACAAACAAAAGCCAAGGACCAGATGGCTTCACAGGCAAATTGCATCAAACATTTAGAGAAGAGCTAACACCTATCTTTCTCAAACTCTTCCAGAATACAGGAGAGGGAGAAACACTCTCAAACTCATTCTAAGAGGCCACCATCACCCTGATACCAAAAACAGAGAAAGATGTCACAAAGAAAAAAAACTATAGGCCAATATCATTGATGAAAATAGATGCAAAAATCCTCAACAAAATACTAGCAAACAGAAACCAACAGCATATTAAAAGGATCATACATCATGATCAAGTGGGGTTTATCCCAGGAATGCAAGGATTCTTCGATATACACAAATCAATCAATGGGATACACCATATTAACAAACTGAAGGAGTAAAACCATATGATCATCTCAATAGATGCAGAAAAAGCTTTTGACAAAATTCAACACTCGTTTATGATAAAAACCCTCCAAGAGTAGGCATAGGGGAACTTACCTCAACATAATAAAGACGCTGTATGACAATCCCACACCCAGCATTGTTCTCAGTGGTGAAAAACTGAAACCATTTCCTCTAAGATCAGGAACAAGACAAGGTTGCCCACTCTCACCACTATTATTCAACATAGTTTTGGAAGTTTTAGCCACAGCAATCAGAGAAAAAAAAGAAATAAAAGGAATCCAAATTGGAAAAGAAGAAGTAAAGCTGTTGCAGATGACATGATACTATATATACAGAATCCTAAAGATGCTACCAGAAAAATACTAGAGCTAATAAATGAATTTGATAAAGTAGCAGGATACAAAATTAATGCACATAAAGCTCTTCCATTCCCATACACTAATGATGAAAAATCTGAAAGAAAAATGAAGGAAACATTCCCATTTACAATTGCAACAAAAAGAATACAATACCTAGGAATAAATCTACCTAAGGAGACAAAAGACCTGTATGCAGAAAACTATAAGACACTGATGAAAGAAATTAAAGATGATACAAATAGATGGAGAGATATATGATGTTCCTGGATCAGAAGAATCAACATTGTGAAAATGACTATACTACCCAAAGCAATCTACAGATTCAATGCAATCTCTATCAAACTACCAATGACATTTTTTGCAGAAGTAGAACAAAAAAATGTCACAATTTGTATGGAAACACAAAAGACCCTGAATAGCCAAAGCAATCTTGAGAACGAAAAACAGAGCTGGAGGAATCAGGGTCCCTGACTTCAGACTATACTACAAAGCTACAGTAATCAAGACAGTATGGTACTGGCACAAAAACAGAAATATAGATCAATGGAACAGGATAGAAAGCCCACAGATAAACCCACGCACATATGGTCACCATATTTTTGATAAAGGAAGCAAGAATATACAATGGAGCAAAGACAGCCTCTTCAATAAGTGGTTCTGGTAAAACTGGACAGCTACATGTAAAAAATGAAATTAGAACACTCCTTACACCATACACAAAAATAAACTCAAAATGTATTAAAGACCTAAATGTAAGGCCGAACACTGTAAAACTCTTAGAGGAAAACAGGCAGAACACTCTATGACATAAATCACAAGATCCTTTTTGACCCACCACCTAGAGAAATGGAAATAAAACCAAAACTAAACAAATGGGACCTAATGAAACTTAAAAGCTTTTGCACAGCAAAGGAAACCATAAACAAGACGAAAAGACAACCCTCAGAATGGGAGAAAATAATTTCAAACAAAGCAAATGACAAAGGATTAATCTCCAAAATTTACAAGCAGCTCATGCAGCTCAGTATCAAAAAAAAAAACCCAATGCAAAAATGGGCCGAAGACCTAAACAGACATTTCTCCAAAGAAGATATACAGATTGCCAACAAACACATGAAAGGATGCTCAACATCACTAATCATTAGAGAAATGCAAATCAAAACTACAATGAGGTATCACCTCACACCGGTCAGAATGGCCATCATCAAAATATCTACAAACAATAAATGCTGGAGAGGATGTGTAGAAAAGGGAACCCTCTTGCACTGTTGGTGGGAATGTAAATTGATACAGCCACTATGGAGAACAGTATGGAGGTTCCTTAAAAAACTTCAAATAGAACTACCATATGACCCAGCGATCCCACTGGGCATATACCCTGAGAAAACCATAATTCGAAAAGAGTCATGTACCACAATGTTCATTGCAGCTCTATTTACAATAGCCAGGACATGGAAGCAACCTAAGTGTCCATCGACAGCTTAACACATAAAGAAGTTGTGGCACATATATACAATGGAATATTACTCAGCCATAAAAAGTAACAAAATTGAGTGATTTGCAGTGAGGTGGATCGACCTAGAGTCTGTCATATAGAGTGAAGTAACTCAGAAAGACAAAAACAAGTACCGTATGCTAACACATATATATATGGAATCAAAAAAAACTGTCATGAAGAACTTAGGGGCAGGATGGGAATAAAGACGTAGACCTACTAGAGGATGGACTTGAGGACACGGGGAGTGGGAAGGGTAAGCTGGGACAAAGTGAGAGAGTGGCATGGACATATATACACTACCAAATGTAAAACAGATAGCTAGTGGGAAGCAGCCACATAGCACAGGGAGATCAGCTCGGTGCTTTGTGACCACCTAGAGGGGTGAGATAGGGAGGTTGGGGGGGAGACACAAGAGGGAGGAGATATGGTGATATATGTATATGTATAGTTGATTCACTTTGTTATAAAGCAGAAACTAACCACCATTGTAAAGCAATTATACTCTAATAAACATGTAAAAACAAAAAAAAAAGTTCTCTAAACTCACAGAACATTTATAATTAGAAGTTACACCATGAAATATTTAGTCGTTTCAAGTTCAAGTTAGAAGAAATGATTTTTGATTGAGTTTCTGGAACATAAACCACTCTGCTTTCTGGTGGGAAACATAAATGACTATATAAGTTGAATATAAAATTCATGAACATCTGGAAGCCTGCTAAATGCAGACAGAATGTCACATAAAACAAGAAATCAAAGAACTTCTTTCTGGCTCAAATGTCTTTTGGAGGGAGAAATCACTTTCCCTGGCACAAGGGTGCTGGCATAATTGACAAAATGTTGAGATGGCACATTTCACCATATGTGCTTCTTTGGATCTAATCAAGCCCCATGAATACTGGAGTCACAAACTCTACTTTTGGTCTAGGGCAGTATATGATAGACTTTTAAATCAGTGGCATTAAAAGAGGTAGTGCAGAAGTTTAAATACAGCAGAGAGAAAACTGCCTTAGCCAATCGGGATGAAGTAAATTCGTGATAAAAAACCTCAAATCTAAGTGCATTAGGGGGCAGGTCCCCAACATGCTGAGAGAAATATCAACTCCATTACAACAATGCTCAAACCACATCCAGTCTGTAGACCTGTTTTAATTGTCCAAGAAAGAGTTTTCTCACCTAAATGTAAGCCAACATTTAAAACTGGGACATCTTCTGGAGAAATACTTATTTCTGCTTTCTCTTAGAAATAGGAAGATCCAATAATTCCTCCACAGCTACAGCCTGCTGGTGCACATAACAACTTTCCCTTTTTTTGGAGGAGGAGGACATGTGCTCTCCAGTTCACACCCTCCCCCACCCCACTTATCACTACCACTTCACAATGAACACAAGTATCCAGCACTGTGTTACTCTTTCTTTTCAACTACCTGGTCCTTGTGGGCATTTGAGATCATATTCCCTGCATCAGAAAAGCTGTCATAAGTCACAAGTCACCATTTTTATTCTGCTTTTGATGACCCAAATCTTTCTTGTCACTGAACGCCTGAAGCTCAGTGAAAGTCTTTTCCAGCTCACTGTACCCTATCACACCCACTACTCCTCCTGCATCAACTGGTGTTTCTCTGTATCTGTTAGAGTTTGAGGATAAGAATCACTCTTGTGTCTGCAGTCTCCCTGAGTTGAAACATAGACTAGGGAGTCAGGGAAACAAATATAAAAATTCAACTTTATTACTGATAACACTGAACTGAAGAACATGGTTTGGATCAGTGACCCAATGGACTTCCAACACATTCACCTTCACCTTTGAACTTAACTCCATCCAAAATGGCGGACCTCTCTGCCTCAGGGACACAATCTGCCCTGATAAACTCTAATGTGTGCTTCAGGCTGCCTCCAAAAGAAGGAAACCCAGCCTCCAAAAGAAGGAAAACCCAGAAGGAGGAAAACTGGTCCTGCTCAGTACTTTTTCCCTAATTCATCACTTCCGCGGGTCACCACTTGAACCTTGGTTAGGAGTAAGGGTGTGGGGAAAGAAATGATCCCTTATTTTCCCTCCTGGGGATTAGAATACATATTATTTCCCCTTTATAGAAATATAAGGAGTAGGGAATAACCATCTCACACATGTATATACATTCCTCTGTTTTCTGTTCTTTTCACCTATTTGGTTTAACAATCAAGGAAATGATGGATGAGGGGTTTGCCTCATCCCTCAGGGAAGGAGATGAGCTTCAGGACAGTCCTCTCCCTTGTCCATAATACCAACCGTTGCTCTGCTGTGGCCCATTTGGCTTTCCCTCATGAGGAATATAAATCGGGTAAGAATACTACATTCAGTAAACATTCCTAAGTCCTATTGTACCTTAGGCTAAAATGTACTCCCTATTTTGTTTCCCATTCTAACTTGGGTCCAGTTCCACTGTCCATCATAGCACACTAGAGGTTCCACAATGAAATCAAGTAGAAGAATCACTATTCTCCAGTAATACAGTGTCAATAACATAAAGGTGACACAAATTTGAATGTAAACACTCTCTCATTGTGAAGTTCTCAGGAGGAAATTAAGGCGTCAGTTTTGTCATCCCACTTTTAACTAAAATCAATCAATCAAAAAATATTAGAATCAATTTTCCTCAAGAGCTTCCTGTATTCTCTAGAAACGGCCTGACTAGTTGAGTTGTAGTCTGAGTTGTATTCCGCGGGAATGAATATGATCCCTTCAAGACATCAAAAGTTAAACTCTTTTGCCCATGAGCCCCAGTACTAAGAAAGTACAAAGACTTAATAGGACATATAAAATTATTAGAATGCCGGTTTAAAAGCAACCTAATCCTAGCTCCAAAGTGATTATCCCAGGAAAGTAATTCCAAAATAGTGTTCCCAGAAACCAGTAAGAAGTGGTCCCAAAGATGCTCAGGGCTATCTGAGGAAAGCAGAGTAAATGCAGAAAAATTTAATTTCTGTTACGCCAGACTCCCAGCTCGTCTGTCACTTGTCCATGGTCCAAAACCAGTGAATTGTGAAGTTTGCCATAAGGAGATTAATTACTTTCAACAAGGATGGAGGGGAGGGGTATCCACTTTTGCATTCTCTATCCTTAATCAGAGAGTGAGGGAAACTTCTGGCAAAGCTTTGAAATTTGCAGTGGTCACAGACCCAGTCACCAGGTCTTACTGAAGTTCTTTCAATCCCATTCAGTATATCAAAAACTTTGTAATTTCAGTTACCTTTGAGTCTCAATTTTCTGCCCTCACCCCCATCCCAGGGCTGCATTTAAGGATGTCGAGCAGGCAGACCTGTTCCACAGGGACTATTGCCACTTGCTCTGGAATGTCCTAGGCCTTTGAGACTTGCCGGGTAAGGAAGCTTTCCATATTACTCCAACTCAGTTTCTGCTGGAGAATCACCATCCACAGGCCCTCTCTTTCCTCACCTTTTGAAGAGTCTAGACTTCAAGCAACACCTTTTTCTGCTATGTATTTTTCTGTAGCAGGGAGGAAGGCTCTAATGTTTTTCTTTCTATTTACTTTCCTCCTACTCCCAGGAGGCTCAAACTAGCTTAGCCTGCTTCTTAAATTGATTCTTCTCCTTCTCTACCACATGTATGGCCATTCACAAGATCTGAGTATCTGCTTTGCTTTTCATTTGTCTCTATTATTCAGCCCAATTATCTGCTTTTCTGACATAATTTTCTCCAGCTTTTGTCTTGTAAGGCATCCTGTCATGAGAGAAATATAATCAGTGAGTTCTGGTGCTGCCATGAACATCCCCTGTTCAAACAAATCTTGTCCACCCTCACTTCCTCAGTTAAATCATTCTAATCACTGTCTCATCATATAGGTGTCCAAACTAGCCTGGATTAGATCTATTATTATCTTTCCTTTTCAAGGTATGTTAGCTCTCAGGTACTTTCCCTTCAAGCCCTTATTTAATAAGTTTATTTCCCCTGGGAGAAAGGCAACATCTTTACCCCCACGTACAATAATCATCATCTTCTCAGTACTTCTCTTTTTTATTTTAGCCTGATTTTTCAGTAATTCCCTTTCAAATCTGTCCAAGTATTCTTTTCCCATATGGTTAGTTCTCATTAAGGACTCCCTATTAAAAACTTTAAGAGGACATCTTTCAAGAGTTTGTTGGATCTGGGATTCCTTAGTGTAATAATTTTAATACACTCTCAGTGATCGTGTTACTGTGCTACAGCTATATTTCTTTAGGCCCCAATCATCCTATCTAATCCCAGCATGACTGAAAAAATTCTCTCTTTTATAGTTCTACTTTCAAGAACAATTAAATTGGAGCTTACTTTTTTCAATTTGTCATATCTAGCTAGTCAGACCTCTGAGATTTCAATCATACTTCTAAGAATACATTTCTCTCCCTCCAATTTAATTTGCCTGTTCTGCTTTATTTTTCCTTTTTTCCATTCTTCCCAAAATTCCTGTTCTAATAATAAAACGAAAGCATACTTTTAAACCAAGACATTCTTCTTGAATTCCAAATGAAGACATTCCAGAAAGAGAGTCTATAAGGTACACATTATTTGAATTTCCTCTTTAGGCTTAGGATGCACAATCATTTTGTTGCTTTTTTGCACTATTCCCTGTATAGTACGAGTATCCATCTTTTTTGTTCTTTAGTAAATTTCTCCAGTCTTCTAAGGGCAAAACCAGGATCTAGGTCTATGAAATAAAAACTATTGTCAGAGTTGTTATAATTAGCATTTTCAGAACCCATATGAGTCCATGAAGTGAGACGGGAGTAGACAATTCTCAGTGCACAATCCACGTGAGGCTAAGCATTTAGCTCCTCCACAGTTCTTTGCCTTGGTGATGAATGCAGTTCACATAAATAGGAATGGAATTTGGGGCAGCTTATCAAGCACTACATTTGTATTCCAGGCATAAAACTCATACTCGTTATTTGTAGCCAACATGGACTTAGCTGCCTTTGCAAACCATCTACAGACCTGACTGAGAAATACACTAAAAGCAGCACAATTATTCCACCCACCAGTGCCTATTAAGCATGTATGCTGAAGGTCTGCCTGTTTTGATGCAAGCCTTAACAAAGAGTAAAATTTCTCCTTTTCTTGGATAGGAATAAACAATGGACCTGAGATGGTTGGAATGTTACCCTTCTGTTCAACCAGCTTAGCAATAAGTACTTGAGAAGATTTATGGGTTCGTTTATACCCATTTTTGGCAACATCAGAATGAAAGTGAATGTTGCAGAGAAAGATATACTGGTCCTTCACAACCCTCTAATATTCAAGTGATAGATGATTTCCACCCAATGAGCCAGATAAATTATCCCTTTGTAAAAATAAATTCCATATCTTATAAGGATGATCTTAAAATAAGATTTTTTTTATCGAATGACATCTTAAGAAAGTGAAAATATTAGCTATACATTGGGGGAAAAAACATTTTCAAACGTAAAACTCAAATACTAGTGTCAAAAATACATATTAAAACTCAAACACAATACTCTGTAATAGCCTATATGGGAGAAGAATCTAAAAAAGAGTGGATATAGGTATATGTATAACTGATTCACTTTGCTGTACACCTGAAACTAACACTACATTGTAAATCAACTCTACTCCAATAAAAATTAAAAAAAAAACTCAAACAAAACCAAAAGGAAAGTGAAAATATCCCCATGAGCAAAAAGCAGACAAAGGACATGAATAGGGATTCCATAGAAGAGGAAACACATATGGTCAATGAACTGAAGAGTTGCCCAGTCTCATTAATAATCACAGATTGCAAATCTAAGCCAGAGTAAGGTACCATTTTGTATCTACTCAGTAAGCAAAAATCAAGAAATCTAACAAAACAATTATTAGAGAGTATGGGAGTCAGTAAGATTTCTTATGGAGTAATGTCAGCAACACGGCAGAATAGGAGGACCCAGCACACATCCTACCACAGGAACAAATATTTGGCAGGTATCCCATGGACAAAAGTGCCTTTATGGGAGCTTTGGGACCCAAATAAGAGGTTGTGAAACCCTGATGGAGCCCACAACTAAAGAGGGTCACCTGAAGAAGACAGGTCCACACACAGGCAACAGACCCAGTGACTCTGGCCCTAGCCAGAGACCAGAAACAGGCCCACCCTGCCGCAGACTCGGCTCTAGCCTCACTTGTCCACAGTCCTACTACCAGTCCCTTCTTTCAAGGGACCTAGGAGGAACCACACCCATCTGTACCACTGGTAACAAGCCTGCTGGCCTAGGACCCAACTGCTGTCCCTGAAGCAGCTCTGTGACCTGGCTCCAGCCCTGCTCTACAATGGTCCAGAGACCAGCCTGCCCACACAGGGACCAGCCCAGTGACCCAACACGCGTACACTTAGGAACCCAGCAGAAGACACACCCACCTGGCCTGCCAAATACAGAGTCATATTTTTTTAAATATGAACATTTACACACTATAAATCCAGAAATTTTACTTCTCTGAATATAACCAATGAAGATCTTGTAAATATATAGAAGGTAAGAGATCAAGAATTTTCACAGGGTCTTCCCTGGTGGCGCAGTGGTTGAGAGTCCACCTGCCGATGCAGGGGACACGAGTTTGTGCCCCGGTCCGGGAAGATCCCACACGCCGCGGAGCGGCTAGTCCCGTAAGCCATGGCCGCTGAGTCTGCGCGTCCGGAGCCTGTGCTCCGCAACGGGAGAGGCCACAACAGTGAGAGGCCCGCGTACTGCAAAAAAAAAAAAATTTCACAGCAGAATTGTTCATTATATTAAAAAACACAAACACATTAAATGTTCATAACAGGTGAATATCTAAGTTATGGTAAATCACAGTGAAATATTATGCAGTAGTGAGAACAGGTGACCTCCAGCTCATGTGAAAATAAAAATATTAGAATAATACTAAGTGAAATGAGTCCCAGAGGACTATAGATGGCATACTTTCAAGAGGACAAGGCTCTGGAAAAAAAAATTTAATACGAAAATTAAGCAATATATTGTTTAGGCATATATGGTAAACATAAGCCTAGGAAAGTGGTTATATCAAGAGGAGAAAAAGACAGGATTGGAGATTAATAAAAAACATACAGAAGTTATGGTTAATTTTCTAATTTTCACGTCAGATGGTCGTTTTATGTATGTTAATATATTATAAATAACTAACCTAATTATAAAGCAAATAAAAGTGGGCCATGATAAGTCAATAATAAAAGTGTGGCATGCACTAAGAATTCTGAGTAACTCAACTTTGTATATCTAAAATACAGTAAAGGGGTGCTGGGAAGATGGCGGAAGAGTAAGACGCGGAGATCACCTTCCTCCCCACAGATACACCAGAAATACATCTACACGTGGAACAACTCCTACAGAACACCTACTGAATGCTGGCAGAAGACCTCAGACCTCCCAAAAGGCAAGAAACTCCCCACATACCTGGGTAGGGCAAAAGAAAAAAAGGAAAAACAGAGACAAAAGAATAGAGACGGCACCTGCACCAGTGGGAGGGAGCTGTGAAGGAGGAAAAGTTTCCACACACTAGGAAGCCCCTTCGTGGGCGCAGACTGCGGGTGGCGGAAGGGGAAAGCTTCGGAGCCGCAGAGGAGAGCGCAGAAACAGGGGTGCGGACTGCAAAGCGGAGAGATTCCCGCACAGAGGATCGGTGCCGACCGGCACTCACCAGCCAGAGAGGCTTGTCTGCTCACCCGCCGGGGCGGGCAGGGCTGCGAGCTGCGGCTCGGGTTTCAGTTGGAGCGCAGGGAGAGGACTGGGGTTGGCGGCTTGAACATAGCCTGAAAGGGTTAGTGCACCACGGCTAGCCGGGAGGGAGTCCGGGGAAAAGTCTGCACCTGCTGAAGAGGCAAGAGACTTTTTCTTACCTCTTTGTTTCCTGGTGCGCGAGGAGAGGGGTTTAAGAGCGCTGCTTAAAGGAACTCCAGAGACGGGTGCGAGCCGCGGCTAAAAGCGCGGACCCCAAAGACGGGCGGGAGACGCTAAGGCTGCCGCCACCAAGGGGCCTGTGTGCGAGCACAGGTCACTATCCACACCCCTCTTCCGGGGAGCCTGTGAAGTCCGCCACTGCCAGGTTCCCGGGATCCAGGGACAACTTAACCAGGAGAACACACGGCGCGCCTCAGGCTGGTGCAACGTCACGCTGGCCTCTGCCGCCGCAGGCCCGCCCCGCACGCTGTGCCCCTCCCTCCCCCCCGGCCTGAGGGCGCCACAGCCCCCCAATCAGCGGCTCCTTTAACCCCGTCCTGTCTGAGCAAAAAACAGACGCCCTCCAGTGACCTACACACAGAGGCAGGGCCAAATCCAAAGCTGAACCCCTGTGAGCTGTGAGAATAAAGAAGAGAAAGGGAAATCTCTCCCAGCAGCCTCAGAAGCAGCGGATTAAAGCTCCACAATCAACTTGATGTACCCTGCATCTGTGGAATACATGAATAGACAACGAATTATCCCAAATTGAGGACGTGAACTTTGAGAGCAAGATTTATGATTTTTTCCCCTTTTCCTCTTTTTGTGAATGTGTATGTGTATGCTTCTGTGTGAGATCTTGTCTGTATAGCTTTGCTTCCACAATTTGTCCTAGGGTTCTATCCGTCCATTGTTTTTTTTAAATTTGTTTTCTTAATAATTAATTTTAATAACTTTATTATACTTTACCTTCTTTCTTTCTTTCTGTCTTTCTTTCTTTCTTTCTTTCCTTCCTTCCTTCCCTCCTTTAGACAACGAATCATCCCAAATTGAGGAGGTGGACTTTGAGAGCAAGATTTATGATTTTTTCCCCTTTAACTCTTTTTGTGAGGGTGTATCTCTATGCTTCTGTGTAAGATTTTGTCTGTATAGCTTTGCGTCCAACATTTGTCTTAAGGTTCTATCTGTCCCTTTTTTTTCTGAATAATTATTTTTAATTCAATAACTTTATTATACTTTATTTTATTTTACTGCTTCCTTCCTTCCTTCCTCCCTCCCTCCCTCCTTTCTTTCCTTCTTTCCTTCTTTTCTTCTTTCTTTCTTCCTTCCTTCCTTCCCTCCTTTCTTTCTTTCTTTCTTTCTTTCTTTCTTTCTTTCTTTCTTTCTTTCTTTCTTTCTTTCTTCATACTTCTACTAATTCTCTCTACTTTTTCTCCCTTTTATTCTGAGCCGTGTGGATGAAAGGCTCTTGGTGCTCCAGCCAGGAGTCAGGGCTCTGCCTCTGATGTGGGAGAGCCAACTTCAAGACAATGGTCAACAAGAGATCTCCCAGCTCCACATAATAACAAACAGCGAAAATCTCCCAGAGACTTCCATCTTAACACCAGCACTCAGCTTCATTCAACGACCAGCAAGCTACAGTGCTGGACAACCTATGCCAAACAACTAGCAAAACAGGAACACAACCCCACCCATTAGCAGAGAGGCTGCCTAAAATCATAATAAGTCCACAGACACCCCAAAACACACCACCAGACATGGACCTGCCCACTAGAGAAACAAGATCCAGCCTCATCCACCACAACACAGGCACTAGTCCCCTCCACCAGGAAGCCAACACAACCCACTGAACCAACCTTAGCCACTGGAGACAAACATCAAAAACAACGGGAACTACGAACCTGCAGCCTGCAAAAAGGAGACCCCAAACACAGTAACGTAAGCAAAATGAGAAGACAGAAAAACACACAGCAGATGAAAGAGCAATATAAAAATGCACCAGACCTAACAAATGAAGAAGAAACAGGCAATCTACCTGAAAAAGAATGCAGAATAATGATAGCAAGGATGATCCAAAATCTTGGAAACAGAATGGACAAAATGCAAGAAACATTTAACAAGGACCTAGAATAAATAAAGATGAAACAAGCAATGATGAACAACACAATAAATGAAATTAAAAGTACTCTAGATGGGATCAATAGCAGAATAACTGAGGCAGAAGAACGGATAAGTGACCTGGAAGATAAAATAGTGGAAATAACTACTGCAGAGCAGAATAAAGAAAAAAGAATGAAAAGAACTGAGGACAGTCTCAGAGACCTCTGGGACAACATTAAACGCACCAACATTCGAATTATAGGGGTTCCAGAAGAAGAAGAGAAAAAGAAAGGGACTGAGAAAATATTTGAAGAGATTATAGTTGAAAACTTCCCTAATATGGGAAAGGAAATAGTTAATCAAGTCCAGGAAGCACAGAGAGTCCCATACAGGATAAATCCAAGGAGAAATACACCAAGACACATATTAATCAAACTGTCAAAAATTAAATACAAAGAAAGAATATTAAAAGCAGCAAGGGAAAAAGAACAAATAACATACAAGGGAAGCCCCATAAGGTTAACAGCTGATCTTTCAGCAGAAACCCTGCAAGCCAGAAGGGAGTGGCAGGACATACTGAAAGTGATGAAGGAGAAAAACCTGCAACCAAGATTACTCTATCCAGCAAGGATCTCATTCAGATTTCATGGAGAAATTAAAACCTTTACACACAAGCAAAAGCTGAGAGAGTTCAGCACCACCAAACCACCTTTACAACAAATGCTAAAGGAACTTCTCTAGAAAAGAAACACAAGAGAAGGAAAAGACCTATAATAACGAACCCAAAACAATTTAGAAAATGGGAATAGGAACATACATATCGATGATTACCTTAAATGTAAATGGACTAAATGCTCCCACCAAAAGACACAGATTGGCTGAATGGATACAAAAACAAGACCCTTATATGTGCTGTCTACAGGAGACCCACTTCAGACCTAGAGACACATACAGACTGAAAGTAAGGGAATGGAAAAAGATATTCCATGCAAATGGAAACCAAAAGAAAGCTGGAGTAGCAATTCTCATATCAGACAAAACAGACTTTAAAATAAAGACTATTACAAGAGACAAAGAAGGACACTACATAATGATCAAGGGATCGATCCAAGAAGAAGATATAACAATTGTAAATATTTATGCACCCAACATAGGAGCACCTCAATACATAAAGCAAATACTAACAGCCATAAAAGGGGAAATCGACAGTAACACATTCATAGTAGGGGACTTTAACACCCCACTTTCACCAGTGGATAGATCATCCAAAATGAAAATAAATAAGGAAACACAAGCTTTAAATGATACATTAAACAAGATGGACTTAATTGATATTTATAGGACACTCCATCCAAAAACAACAGAATACACATTTTTCTCAAGTACTCATGGAACATTCTCCAGGATAGATCATATCTTGGGTCACAAATCAAGCCTTGGTAAATTTAAGAAAATTGAAATTGTATTAAGTATCTTTTCTGACCACAATGCCATGAGACTAGATATCAATTACAGGAAAAGATCTGTAAAAAATACAAACACATGGAGGCTAAACAATACACTACCTAATAACGAAGTGATCACTGAAGAAATCAAAGAGCAAATCAAAAAATACCTAGAAACAAATGACAATGGAGACACGACAACCCAAAACCTATGGAATGCAGCAAAAGCAGTTTTAAGGGGGAAGGTTATAGCAATACAAGCCCACCTTAAGAAGCAGGAAACATCTCGAATAAACAACCTAACCTTGCACCTCAAGCAATTAGAGAAAGAACAAAAAAAACCCAAAGCTAGCAGAAGGAAAGAAATCATAAAAATCAGCTCAGAAATAAATGAAAAAGAAATGAAGGAAACAATAGCAAAGATCAATAAAAGTAAAAGCTGGTTCTTTGAGACGTTAAGCAAAATTGATAAACCATTAGCCAGACTCATCAAGAAAACAAGGGAGAAGATTCAAATCAATAGAATTAGAAATGAAAAAGGAGAAGTAACAACTGACACTGCAGAAATACAAAAGATCATGCGAGATTACTACAAGCAACTCTATGCCAATAAACTGGAAAACCTGGAAGAAATGGAAAAATTCTTAGAAATGCACAACCGGCCAAGACTGAATCAGGAAGAAATAGAAAATATGAACAAACCAATTACAAGCACTGAAATTGAAACTGTGATTAAAAATCTTCCAACAACAAAAGCCCAGGACCAGATGGTCTCACAGGTGAATTCTATCAAACATTTAGAGAAGAGCTAACACCTATCCTTCTCAAACTCTTCCAAAATATAGCAGAGGAAGGAACACTCCCAAATTCCTTCTATGAGGCCACCATCACCTTGATACCAAAACCAGACAAGGATGTCACAAAGAAAGAAAACTACAGGCCAATATCGCTGATGAACATAGATGCAAAAATCCTGAACAAAATACTAGCAAACAGAATCCAACAGCACATTAAAAGGATCAACACCATGATCAAGTGGGGTTTATTCCAGGAATGCAAGGATTCTTCAATATATGCAAATCTATCAATGTGATAAACCCTATTAACAAATTGAAGAAGAAAAACCATATGATCATCTCAACAGATGCAGAGAAAGCTTTTGACAAAATTCAACACCCATTTATGATAAAAACCCAGAAAGCAGGCATAGAGGGAACTTTCCTCAACATAATAAAGGCCATATATGACAAGCCCACAGCCAACATCATCCTCAATGGTGAAAAACTGAAAGCATTTCCACTAAGATCAGGAACAAGACAAGGTTCCCCACTCTCACCACTCTTATTCAACATAGTTTTGGACGCTTTAGCCACAGCAATCAGAGAAGAAAAGGAAATAAGAGGAATCCAAATCGGAAAAGAAGAAGTAAAGCTGTCACTGTTTGCAGATGACATGATCCTATACATAGAGAATCCTAAAGACGCTACCAGAAACTACTAGAGCTAATCAATGAATTTGGTAAAGTAGCAGAAAACAAAATTAATGCACAGAAATCTCTGGCATTCCTATGTACTAATGATGACAAATCTGAAAGTGAAATCAAGAAAACACTCCGATTTACCATTACAACAAAAAGAATAAAATATCTAGGAATAAACCTACCTAAGGAGACAAAAGACCTGTATGCAGAAAATTATAAGACACTGATGAAAGAAATTAAAGATGATACAAATAGATGGAGAGATATACCATGTTCTTGGATTGGAAGAATCAACATTGTGAAAACGACTCTACTACCCAAAGCAATCTATAGATTCAATGCAAGCCCTATCAAACTACCACTGGCATTTTTCACAGAACTAGAACAAAAAATTTCACAATTTGTATGGAAACACAAAAGACCCCGAATAGCCACAGCAATCTTGAGAACGAAAAACGGAGCTGGAGGAATCAGGCTGCCTGACTTCAGACTATACTACAAAGTAATCAGACTATACTACAAGTAATCAAGACAGTATGGTACTGGCACAAAAACAGAAAGATAGATCAATGGAACAGGATAGAAAGCCCAGAGATAAACCCACGCACATATGGACATCTTATCTTTAATAAAGGTGGCAGGAATGTACAGTGGAGAAAGGACAGCCTCTTCAATAAGTGGTGCTGGGAAAACTGGACAGGTACCTGTAAAAGTATGAGATTAGATCACTCCCTAACACCATACACAAAAATAAGCTCAAAATGGATTAAAGACCTAAATGTAAGGCCAGAAACTATCAAACGCTTAGAGGAAGACATAGGCAGGACACTCTATGACATAAATCACAGCAAGATCCTTTTTGACCCACCTTGTAGAGAAATGGAAATAAAAACAAAAATAAACAATTGGGACCTAATGAAACTTAAAATCTTTTGCACAGCAAAGGAAACCAGAAACAAGACCAAAAGACAACCCTCAGGATGGGAGAAAATATTTGCAAATGAAGCAACTGACAAAGGATTAATCTCCAAAATTTATAAGCAGCTCACGCAGCTTAATAACAAAAAAACAAACAACCCAATCCAAAACTGGGCAGAAGACCTAAATAGACATTTCTCCAAAGAAGATATACAGCCTGCCAACAAACACATGAAAGAATGCTCAACATCATTAATCATTAGAGAAATGCAAATCAAACTACAATGAGATATCATCTCACACCAGTAAGAATGCAAAGAATCTAGAAACAATAAATGCTGGAGAGGGTGTGGAGAAAAGGGAACACTCTTGTACTGCTGGTGGGAATGTGAATTGGTTCAGCCACTATGGAGAACAGTATGGAGGTTCCTTAAAAAACTACAAATAGAACTACCATATGACCCAGCAATCCCACTACTGGGCATATACCCTGAGAAAACCAAAATTCAAAAAGAGTCATGTACCAAAATGTTCATTGCAGCTCTATTTACAATAGCCTGGAAATGGAAACAACCTAAGTGCCCATCATCGGATGAATGGATAAAGATGTGGCACATATATACAATGGAATATTGCTCAGCTATAAAATGAAACGAAATTGAGCTATTTGTAATGAGGCAGATATACCTAGAGTCTGTCATACAGAGTGAAGTAAGTCAGAAAGAAAAAGACAAATACCGTATGCTAACACATATATATGGAATTTAAGAAAAAAAAAATGTCATGAGTAACCTAGGGGTAAGACAGGAATAAAGACACAGACCTACTGGAGAATGGACTTGAGGATATGGGGAGGGGGAAGGGTGAGCTGTGACAGGGCGAGAGAGAGGCATGGACATATATACACTACCAAACGTATCGTAGATAGCTAGTGGGAAGCAGCCTCATAGCACAAGGAGATCAGCTCGGTGCTTTGTGACCGCCTGGAGGGGTGGGATAGGGAGGGTGGGAGGGAGGGAGACGCAAGAGGGAAAAGATATGGGAACATATGTATATGTATAACTGATTCACTTTGCTATAAAGCAGAAACTAACACACCATTGTAAAGCAATTATACCCCAATAAAGATGTTAAAAAAAAAATACTGCTACCAAAAAATAAAAAAAAAATGAAGTCTTCTATCTCTAGGAGTATACTATTCTATCTCTAGGTGTATAGCCTTCTATCTCTAGAAGTATAATCTTCTATCTCTGGTTTAAAGTCTTCTATCTCTAGGAGTATACTCTTCTATCTCTAGGTGTATAGTCTTCTATCTCTACAAGTATAATCTTCTGTCTCTGGTTTAAAGTCTTCTATCTCTAGGAGTATACTCTTCTATCTCTAGGTGTATAGTCTTCTATCTCTACAAGTATAATCTTCTATCGCTGGTTTAAAAATAAATAAATAAATAAAATAAAATAAAGGAAATATATACCTATATATGTACATGTATGTTTACATGCACTAATAAATTATTTATAATAGCAGATATCTTTTGCTTTCATTTGTAATTTTCTGAATACTGGAAATGAGATATTCTAATTATGTAAAATTTGATTCTTAATAGGCTTTCAGTTAACATTGTACAGTATTCAACAGTATGTTAGCAACAGAGAAACTCTATAATTGCCAATTATGTTCCACAATACAATTTTTTTAATTGAAGTATAGTTGATTTACAATATTGTGCTAGTTTCAGGTGTACAGAAAAGTGATTCATATATATATATATGTGTGTATATACATATATATACACACATATATATATATATATTCTTTTTCAGACTCTTTTCCCTTATAGGTTATTACAAAATATTGGGTATAGTTCCCTGTGCCAACCAACCTTGTTGGTTATCTATTTTATATATAGTAGTGTGTATGTGTTAATCCCAAACTCCTAATTTATCCCTCCTCCCCCTTTCCCCTTTGGTAACCATAAGTTTGTTTTCTATGTCTGTGGGTCTATTTCTGTTTTATATATAAGTTCATTTGTATCATTTTTTTAGATTCCACATATAAGTGATATCATATGATATTTGTCTTTCTCTGTCTGACTTACTTCACTTAGTATGGTAATCTCTAGGTCCATCCATGTTGCTGCAAATGGGATTATTTCATTCCTTTTTATGGCTGAGTAATATTCCTTTGTATATATATGCCACATCTTCTTTATCCATGTATCTGTCAACAGACATTTAGGTTGCTTCCATGTCTTGGCTATTGTAAACAGTGCTGCAACGAACATAGGGGTGCATGTATCTTTTCAAATTATGGTTTATTCTGGATATATGCCCAGGAGTGGGATTGCAGGATCATATGGTAGCTCTATTTTTAGTTTTTTAAAGAACCTTAATACAAGTATTCAATCAGGAAATAAAAATGATACCACTGGAAATTCCAGAAGAAACACATGTGATATCAGCTGAAACAATCAAGGTATTAAATGAATCATTGAAAAGATGTAGCATACTATACTTCCCTCACTCCCAAGATATACTTCCCTCACTCCCAAGAAATTCTACTGAATTTCTATCTGCAAACCTTGAAAGGAACACATTTAAAATATAGTTAAAATTGTTTTTGTTATGCTGTAGCTCTGTATCACTGGTTTTAAAAAAAAGTTAAAAGAAAGAAACCACTCCCCAAAATCTTGATGCTAGAAAAATTAAAACTTCACAAGTACTACATAGAAGTAGGACAACTTTCAAAGACAAATTTTGGAGTTTCACTACCAGTAATGGAAGACCAGATAATCTGGACTAGTTTTCTTGCTGAAAGAAAATGGAAACTTTGGACAAAATTAAACAAAATCTGTGTAATGGCGTCAAAGAACTCATAAGGCAGTGAAGACCTATGGGGACAGATCTCAGAAGAGAAGAAAACCCAGATTGGGTTTCTTGGATTTTGAGAGCTGCTTGTGTCCTGAGGATGTTTGCCCATCTTAACAGAAAAATCTGAGATACTGAGCAAAACTTTCGCTACATTCATGAGGCTAAGAGGACAAAAATTGGAAATCAAGGATCAACCAAGGGCAGAGAGGGGATGGTCATCTGGCACACCATCCAGACCTTGGGCTGGGACTGAAAAGTCTGACATCCTAGGAATAGTTAGGAATTACAAATAAAACAATTTTCATACAGAGTGAAGGCCAGCTTTTAATTATTTCAACCCTGATTGTATAAACATTACCTGGAATTTCTAGTGTCCCTAACTACAGGCCAAACGCAAATATAAATTCTCTCTTATAGAAGATAAAATTATCATAATCCTTAAATTATATCCATAGTTTTTGGTACGTAATATCCAGAACTTAATGAAAATTATCAGGCAAAACAGGAGATACTATGTGTCTAAACAACTTTAGACAACATGGTATGTCTAAAATGCAGGAGAAACAATATATTATAGAAATAGTCACAAAGGGGATCCTGAAGCGAGCACATTAAGATAAATAGGTCTATATAATTAAGTAAATAGAATAGAGCAAATAACTGAAACCGTAACAAAAATAAAGCGAATAGAAATCTGGAATCAGTATACTGGCTCCAACAATACTAAATATGGCTAATAGAGAGAATTAGTGACCTAGAAGAAGGGTACGAACAAAATATCCAAGCTATGATCTGGGGGGAGAAAAGATGGAAGATACAGAAACAAATGTGTAAATAGCAAATGGTATACAGTGGAAAGGTTTTACATACATGTATTTGGGGGCCAGAAGGAGAAAGAGAAAACAAAATAGAAATAATATTTGAAGATTTGAAGATATATTGACTGAGAGGTGTCCAAAACTGATAAAAAAAAATATTGTAACAGATTTAAAAAGTACTATGAACACTAAGCAGGATAATTACAAAGGAAATCACATGTGGGCACATACTAGTAAATCTGCTGAAACCTACAAGCAGTGAGAAAATCTTAAAAATAGCCAGAGAAAAAAAGAATATACAGTCTTTTCAAGTACATAACATTATTGACCCACACTGACCACTGATAAGTAGCACTTGATCAATTTTTTTGCTGCCTTGATAAAGGTCAGAGTGTAAATACCCCTCTATCAGTTGTAGATATTCACTATGTGAGTCTACTTGACACCACCAGTCAAGAGTCTGATGTTCCCACAGACAAGCCAGGTAAGAATACCATCTTAGTCAGGGTTTGTCTGTGTAACATTTTATAATATGAATGCACAAGAGAAAGCCTAATCTTTGGCTTCTCCCTTATACCTTAGTTTCACTTTGTCTCCAGCCAAAGCTTATCCATTTTCACAATTTTGACTATCAAAATCTACTTGGATTATTATAGTATTTCTTTATACTTAATAGCCTTTTATTGCTTAGTGTATCATCAAGGCCTTTTGAGAATCCCTATATGTTTCTCAAAAAAAAAATCTTTTTTCTGTTTTTTATATTCCTTTCTTCCTTCCCACAAGGAATGACTTAAATACCATCCAAAATGCTACATGGAGTTAACATTTCAGTTGAAGATCAGTGGTGCTAATGGTTGGGAAAGAATCATAGGATAGGAGTGGTAACCCAAGTTCTTTAAGCCAACAACATCATAGAAATGGTACTGAACTAGGAATCAGGAAACCAGGTTCTATTTCTGGCTTTGATCCTAAGGAACTTTAGGCAAGTTTCTTAGCCTTTCCTGGCATATTTTCTTACCTGTTGAAGGATCTCTTCAGTCCCCACAAATACAAATAGTCTATGACATAATGCAAACCAATACATGCTTTTTAGCAAAAATATGTTATATATATTTCAGGATATCTTCCTCCAAACTTTACAGCCAAAGTTATAGCCTTCAATTCTAAAAGATAAATTTAAAATAGATAGCGACTAAGTGCTAAAGATAGGAGTCAGTGCCTATCCTAGTCTCCAGCTAATATTTTCTAATGTGGTTGCCTGAACACATAAATAATATACACTTGCTATTTAATGGTACTTCTACTAAGTTTCTAAAGTCTTTGAAATTTATACCTTCAAAGGTAATCATTGCCTTTTTTCTCTCCCTCAGATACTCTGTCAACATGGAAATAAAGGAAATTTTCGTCTATTAATTCTTCTAAGAACCTATGTCATTTGCATCTTAAAGATTTCGTTAAAATTTAATGGGATTAACATGAGAATCAGACATCATGTTATTTTTTAATCTCCTCCTGGTTAGGCCTTTGCACTGTATTAGTGACATCCAATTGTTTAAACTAAAAATTCAAAAATGTCTGTATTTGACAGATATTTCCATAGTTATACCATTACACAGACTGCTTATAAATTGTATGCTTAAATTGAATTGCTTGTAAATTATAATTTCACACAATCTGGGAAAAAATAGAAATATCATTTTGAAAGATTTTCCTCAAAGAGACATCCTTTTATGTAACAGATCCAGTGTGTTTCCTTGACAACACTGTTGCCAAGAATGTCTCTTTGAAGCAATAAAGAATTTGTGGTAAATGATTGATGTCTATTTTAAAAATAGAAAATGTGAATATGCCATATGTAGTTAAACATGTCACTATAATCATACAACCAAGTATAGGTTGCCAACATACCAGTTAAAGCTATATTAAATGTTATTTTAAAAAATTAAATTCAACAAATATAAAACTTTAAAAATTAGATTAAATGATAAACTCCAGAATAAGCAGATGTACTAATGTCACAGGTGCTTTAAGAATAATTGATGTAGGGCTTCCCTGGTGGCGCAGTGGTTGAGAGTCCGCCTGCCAATGCAGGGGACACGGGATCGTGCCCGGGTCTGGGAAGATCCCACATGCCGCGTAGCGGCTGGGCCCGTGAGCCATGGCCGCTGAGCCTGCGCGTCCGGAGCCTGTGCTCCGCAACGGGAGAGGCCACAACAGTGAGAGGCCCGCGTACCGCAAAAAAAAAAAAAAAAAAAAAAAAAAAAGAATAATTGATGTAGATGCCAACCTTTTCCAAATGGCGACAAAATTTTCTTAAACTGAATTTGTCATTCATTGAGGCATTCACTCATTATTGAGCCATGAACTATACTAAGTGCTGAATTTTAATTGGTAAAGACCTCTTTGGAAAGTAATAACGGAATAGAGAAAGCAGCATCTACTCTGTGTGGTAAATAGAGAGAATCGACATTCTGTCTTCATCTCACACTTAACATATTAAGACAGAGACACTTCAAAAGGTTACTTAGTCCCTTCTGCCATAGGGTGAGGCAATCAATCTTCTAGATTATTTCCCAAGAAGCATTGTTCTATAACCTAATATTTAATCTAATATATGTGGTTGATGTTCAATTTTGGAGTCATGAAAAATAAAACACAGCTGAACTTTCCAATTGTAGGAGGAAACGTAGGAATAATATATTTTCTCTTTAGTTTTTTTTTTAAGCACATGCATTCTTAATCCACTACAGCTGGATGTTAACACCAAAACGACTACCCTTTAGCACACTTTCGCACCACTAAGACTGATCAGCTGAACCAACAAGTACAGTGTGCAATGACCGTCACCCCAAATTAGAAAGTAGAACTTCTGAAGTGCATATAAAATGGGATAAGAGAAGATGACTCTGGCCTAAAATCGCCGCTCTAAAATCACCTCAAACTGTAAACTGGTCAAGATGATGCAGCAACTTCACACTTCATTAACTCTTTCTACTCCAAAGGGATAGATAATGGGTAAAATATAACAAGAGAAAGGATGTGGATTTAAATATGTTAAAGACATATTTATCAACTTAAAAGGAAACAAAAGTCCGATTAATAAGCAGGAGTCAAAGCAGATTTTCTGTGTCCCAAATCTTGAAGCCAACAACAGATGCTGGGAGTAAGAGGAATTTTTTAAATCCTCCACACAAAAATAAAGTGCTGAATCTCTAGCCCTAACTTCCACCCAATTGTGAGAGAGAGCTATAAAAAATTGCTACCAAATGTTGCCAGGAGCTACAGCTCATGCTGTGCTCTAGGCTTAGTGTAGCTGAACCCAATCTTTCAATGACTTTTCAATCGACAGCTAAAGAACTTGGTTTGAAATGGAGTCAAAAGAACTGCTCAAGGTAACTGTAAGTCCTCTAAACAAGAAGACTGAGTCCAGAAGGCCATTCATCAGCATCCATGAAACTGTGGCTAATGTGTCAGCTTGAAGGTGGAGTAAAACTGCAGTCTCTCCACAGTTCTTCAAAGTCACCTCTTTATCTAGCTTATATTCTACAATCTTGATTTATACTTACTAACATGTCACTTCCTAGTGTCCTTCAACTGAAACATCAATGAATTTTTCTATTTTCCCCCCAATTGCTGTCTATTATATCACAAGAACTCTATCTTTTTTTAAATAAGTAATACTATTACTTATTATTTTAGTTAAATCACTTCTAAAATGTTTACAGTGTACCTGGCACTCTTTTTACAACTTTATAAATATTCACTTATTTAAGTAATAAGGACCCTAAGGTAAGATGTAGGCATCACAGGGAACATCCTGGGCATAAGCCAGAGAAGGACACACAAAAGAACACCAGGTATTTGGAACGTGGATGATTGACGGTTTCTACAAGTGTTTGTTAAGCATCTGCTATGTGCCAAGCACCCTATCAGGAAGTGGCCAAAACTATTTATCTGCATGGATAAAGAGTTACCACCAGAACCAGAGAGAGAAGGAACTCCAATCTGATGCTAGAACTCTCTACATATTTTTATATTTTCATCTATAATGAACTGAGCATTGTTCTCATTATTGGCTCAGTCATCTTCAAAAAAATCTTGTCAAAGTACTGAGTTCAAGAATCTTTCTAGGGATGGATGGATAGACAGGGGAGAGCAAGCTATATAGACATAGATATAGATAGAGGTATACAGATGTAGAGACTAGATAGATAGATATAGATATATAGATATATAAAATATAGATTTTTTTTATATAGAGAGATTTTTATACAGAGATGGATGGTTTCAACCTAACCTTTACATCAAGATGCTTACTCATGGGAAAAACAATGCAAGGGACCGTCTTACAGAAGACCGACGAAATTAAGCTTATTTTTGTCTGGTTTGCTTCATGTTATAAAATTTGCATTCCACTTGTAAAACAAGATGTGACTCTGATAACCATGAGAATTCCATGATAGAAGGCATTGTGTGGCAACATGAAAAAATGGTTTAGTTTTATCCTAAGTAACACTGTGCTTTTTAACATTTTATGCTTTTCTGAAGGATGAAATCACAAGTTACGTAGAGAATAAATCATTGTCATTAGTTTTACAAGGAAATCTTCAATAGGCATTGTTTTACGTAGTAATTTCCCCTTGATCATTAAAATATATTATCAACTAACACAACTCTTCATAAATACGTCCATTTCACAAAGCACTTGAACACAAACCATTTCAAAAATCTTTTCATCAATCTGTACTTGACACAAATAGGAATGAAGTTTTCTTCAGTTCAACCCATTTTGGATAACTTATATTCTATTTCCGTGCCTAGTTTTTCCCTTCCTCTGTCTATTATGGTTGGCCGGACCTTATATTTTACAACTGCATAGCATATTACATGATGCTGAGCCTTTAGCAAGTACATTCAATAAGTGTCTCCATTACATATATGATCTACTAAACAATACTAGTCAGCAGTCTGTCATTATTTCTTATTCGACCATCAGATAACAAGTATTTATTGAGCACAGGTTATGAAGAGCCATAGATAAACAAAACGGTCATGGCCCCTGCCCTCACTGAGTTTGCAGACTAGCTCTTAGGAAGAACTACGTCCCAAGGTAAATCTGTGATTCACTTCCTTGAATTAGTCCATTTCAGCATCAAACAGCTAAAATTCCAAATTGTTTTCCCATAATACATATGCTCTCTTCAAAAACAAAACTACACAATCATGAATAGCAGTTGCTTTCATGGTTTAGGAGAAAACAAGTAATAAACATTACAAAACTGTCATATTATTACAAAAATAAATCTTCAAAGTATATATAGAGACCCTGTTGAGGTCTTCTGGAGCCCAATAATGTTTTTGAAATCTTTTGATTATAATATATCTCCACTGTCATTAAAACTGAGAAATAATTGCCCAAATGTCCTGAGAGTTAAGATGAGTTATCATGACAACTTAATAAAACGTGCCATGGTTTGACAAGTTTTATGATAATCCCAAGACTTTGCCATGGTTGTACCTTTTACCTGAAACTAAAAAAATAAATAAATCTTTTCTTCCCCGACAGAAAAGATTTTTTTGCTTGAAGTTACCAGCAGAAACTGAGGGAAAGATGACATTGCATTCACTCCATAGTGTGGCTCTCAGAATACAATAGAAAGATAAGATCAAAACTTGAAGTTTCAATTAGTGACCTTCTTCCTGGTAGAGCCAATGACCTCTATAAACTCCTTGTTAGTGTATAGGCTGAGGGTACAAAACCCCCAGAAGCACTTGCTCTTGCAGAGTAGCTAAGGGGAACCACACACATTCTAATTCAAAAATCATGGTCAAAAAATACATTGACATTTCTAAAATGATCACTCTCAGTTGTGGAAGAGGATAAAAAGTAAGGAAGACATAGATGTTTAAAACCTTACAGACTGCCCCTGCCTAAAAAATACAAATTGGTCTTTAGAAATAAATTCAGTTTTGAATACTTGACGTATGTATTTCCCTTCGAACTTTTAAATCTGAGTGTTCTTCCTAATCATATGTTCATGAACAGTATCAAATTCCTCCAAAGTCTTTTTTTGTTGCTAGCAACCTATGCTGTATCTCCCTACTGTTCATGCAACCCTCAGTGTGAGTCATGCCAAAAACAGATGGCATCTCCTCCTATGAAGCAAGCAGTTGGCCACACAGCAAGAAAAGTGCCAATTTCTTAAGTTTGACAGGTACCCTTCAGTCTGGTTGCATCTCTGTATCATAATTTGTTAAGCACATAACATCTTTTAGGCCATTTTGTCAAATTTCAGCCTGCCCCTCACCTGCAACCAGCACCATCTCATACATAGAGAAATATACTTCAAGAATTAAGAAATTCCAGCACTTTAGTTTCAAAAAATCATATTCATATAATATTTTATATAAGTTTAACATCAAAATTAATAAAATCCAATATAAGCCAAAGAAACTGTTTCTAAGATTCAAATACAAAGAAATGTCATTTAAAGTTTATTCTCTGTTTTCTATCTTGCAAGGCTTTAACCTTGGAAAGTACATTGTCAATTCATTTTCCACTATTATTCTTTTCTGTATTACCATGAACAATTTTTTCTTGGGTCAATGTGAAATATCACTGTTCCTAGGGATTATATTTTGAAGTGATCATCAATAGCATTAGTCACAGTCACCAGGACATGTTATAGTAGAAAGTTAAAAAGTATTTGATGTACTTTGTCATTTTCTAATATAGCAAGGGTAGCAATTGAATGTAATCATGTTATAACAAGGTGTATATATTGGACAACAGAACATTCTAATGGAATTAAGTTTCCATTTTGTAAAGGCAATATGTGAGATGAGTTGGGATAGATGAATGTTTAGAAACCATAAATAATCCTTTCAAACCATGACAAGTAATTTTACTTGCACACACATGGATGATTTTTAAATGAACAGAAATTCACTTTTTGGCAAGTACTTTACAAAAGATCTAGTTTACACCATCAAAAACTATTCAATTGAATATAGAAATAAATGGCCTTTACATTTTCCCATCCTAGGAAAGTCATCCCAATCAATGAGAACACTTTTTATCAAGCAAAGCGTCTATATTTCAATTCTCACAATTAACCATTTCCTATAAGTATACTTTCATATCAAAACCCTAGCCCATGAAGGAAATGCAAATAGGGAATAGAAAGGCTCAAAGAAGCAATGCTACTAGGCACTCTTAATCTCACTCTCTAATCTCCAGTCCCAATTCAGTAGATAGAGAAGGCACTCATCCTCACCAGGAAGAACAATGGCTAGATAACAAAGAAGACAAAGATCATTTGTATTTTGCTTGTTCATCTCTCCCGACCTTCCCACTGTTCCAACACTCAACTTCATTGCCTTCCTTTGTTCTTCATTTATTCCAGACCTATTTATTAAGCACCTAGTATGTGTCAAGGATTTTCCTAAAAAGTGAGGACTCAAATATAACAAAAGCAAACATGGTCTGGGTACCCCTCATGGAATATGATCTAGCAGAGGAGATAGATCTAAACTAATAAACATACAAATTGAGGTGAAATTATTACCATGATTAAGTGCCATGAAGGGAAGAGATGTGGTGTGATATCAGCTCATCATAGGAGGGCTTGCTGTGATCAGGGAGGAAAGGTAAGTTTTCTCTGAGGCATCAAGCTTAAGCGGACATTTGAACTTGTTGGGAGTCGACAAACGTGGAAGGATGGGAGGGAGGACAGATGAAGCATCTCAGGCAGAAGGAACAGTATGTACTGAAGGAGAACAATCAGGGCACAGTTTAGTGAAAAAGCAGGCAGAGCTGGGGAGTGGGATGAGGCCTTACTGGGAAGAGGTGGGGTCTGATCATGTAGGGTCTTAAAGTTTATGTTAAGGGTTTGGATCTTTATCCTAAGAGCAATGAGAAGTCATCAAAAGATTTTCAAGCAAGGGGTTGGGATGGTAATATTTGAAATGAATACTTTCACTAGAGCATGAGCAACAGAAAGGGGGAAGTGAGTAAAGAGAGAAGAAAAGTAGGGAGTAGGTCATATAGATGCCATTGGAGTGGTTCAGGAAAGAAGACGGTAGCTTCAACAGGACAATGGAAGTAATAATGATCCAGAGGTAGGGATATCTGTGGGAAATATTTAAGAGGAAAAACTTACAAAATTGGGGAATGGATTAAATATAGCATATAAGGGCTATAAGAGGTATTAAGCTTTCTGGCTTTGGTAATGTGTGGAATATGGCATTATTTACTGAGAAAGATAACAGGAGGGAAGGACTAGGTTTGATGAGGGATTCAGGAAATAGGAAGAAGGACAATTTAAGAGTTCATCTGGACACAAATTTCAGGTGTCACTGAGGTGAAATTGTCAAGAAGACAACTGGGGAGATGGGTCTGGAGTCTAGGGAAGAGGTCTGGCTGAAACTGCTAATTTGCAAGTCTTCTGCACACTGGTGAGAATTGAGCCTTGAATGTGGATTAGATTGCCCAAGGCAAGAGTCCCGAGGGGGAAAAAGAGAGCCTAGAAACCAGCTTTGAGAAAACTCAACATTTAGTAGGTTGACAGATCAGAATCAGCCTGCAAAAGTGACTTCTCTCTCTTTGGCTGCCTTCTTGAAACCATATGACTTAAAAGGCCAAACAGTAGGAGCCTAGGGAAAAGAGTATTTAAGGAATGGTGGAGAGATAATACACAATGAAAGCTAGTGAAAGGTCAAGGAAGATGAGTGTTGACAAATGTCTCCTGGGAAAGGTCATTTTTTTTTTTTTCTACTCCTAGTTTGCTGTAGTTTTTATCATAAACAGGGGTTATGTTTTGGAAAATTCCTTTTTCTCCTTCTATTGATATGATCATGTGATTCTTTTCTTGTTTAGCCTTTTGATTTGGTGGATTACATTAATTGATTTTAGAATGTTGAACCAGTCTTGCAAACCTTGGATAAATTCCACTTGGTTCTACTGTGTAATCATTTTATGCACGGCTAGATTTGATTTGCTAATATCTTGTTGAGTCATTTTTGAGCATGTGACAGCTGTATTGGTGGGGTAATATGGAAGCCAAACCAGAGTACACAGAAGGATGAATAGGAGATAAACAAAGAGGCTCTTGAAAAGTCTGCTGTTACTAGCCTTCTGGACTCAAACTTGGGCCAGCCCTTCACAGCCCCGGTATTCCTGAAGCTGCACAGGGCTCTAACAAGGCTCCACCTTCACCTTAGTCCAGAAGTTCTCCACCACAGCACTCAGGAGTCCCAGCAAATCTGCTGATTCACTCTCTAGCTGCACACATTTGGCCTTGGTTGATGTGCTGCTAGAATTAGAAGCCAGCTCTAACTTTACGTTGTAATCCAGTGTGCCTCAAATTTTAGGCATTCATATACAACTGCCACAATTACTGTCATGTGCATGTACCTCCTATGCTATCATTTACTTAGAATGTTTCTTTAAATTGGGCCACTTTAAAACATAAATTAATTTATCATTAAAGGATAATACATGCTAAGACCACAGGAAAAACTGTCATTTATCATAAATGTATGGTTACTGTAAATAAATTTTAAAAACAGAGAAAACAAAATGTTAAGTCCTAGCTAGATACTTCAGCTCATTGAAGACTCTGAACCTGACATATAAATGAACAAAAGGTGAGAGGTGCTGCTTAGCAAGAGAGATGTTAAAAATATCCTCACCCCCAAACATAGTTGAATGTTTTTATTAGATGTTGGGATTATTCCTTGCACAAGTTCTAAAACTGTGGTGTTTTCAGTGTACAAATTCAGAGACATAGAAAAAAAAAAAAATGTGACCTTCTGTCCCAGCTGGATTTATACTGTCCTGTCTCATAATTGTCATGAGAACTACTTAGAATCTTCTCCTTGTAAGGTTACTCATAGCATTAATATTTGCCACAACCTGCAGTTAGTTATCCTTAGGCCCAAATCTAAAGAACTTAACATCATAATAGAAAGTGTCAGTTCATTCAAGAAACATTTAGTGAGCCATGTACTGCCCCAGGTGCTGGGATTCAGGCATGAATAAAACAAAGTCTCTATCATCCAGGAGTTTAATACCAAGAGGGGAGATGCACATGTAAGCAAGTCATAATTTAGAATCAAAAGCACAACAATGAAGTTTAGAAAAGGAAGTGGTTAACTATTTACCTATCTCGGCTGGGTGGGAGGAGGGAGATGGGCAGGTCATCAGGAAAGTGTTTCTGGAAGAGATTCACCCACACACTTCAGACTATCTTTGCTTATTATGTACTGAGAATTTTTAACTGAGTCAGTGCCTACAGCTACTGGATCTATTTTTCATAAATTCCTTACTTATTACTTATATGAGGTTTACTTTATTCAAGTTTAAAGAATATTTCTTTAAAAATTATTTATTCTTAAAGAATAATTAGTAGTTTCTTTAAAAATTAATTATTCTTAAAGAATAATTAGTAGTTTAATTTTTCTCCTGTGGGAGATGGAGTTTTCAATTATCAAGGAAGCATGACCTGGCTAAAAGAGCACCACATCACAAGTCAGGAAACCCATGAGCTCAGTTCATCCTGCTTGTTATCCCTGTAACCTTGGAAAACCACAATTTCTGAGCTTCAGTTTCTTCTTTCATAAAGTAAGGATAATAAAAGCTGAAATTCTTTGATTTACAGTAGGCTAGAATTTCTATTTCTCTAATTTCTATTTTTCAGTACAAATCACTGTGAAACGTAAAAATATTTTAGAGGGATAATTTAATTAAAAGTAAGTTGATTCTAAATTATGAAATGATATCAGATAATTATGAAATGATGTCAGACATCCAATATAATGGTATGATATGACATCCAATATAACTGGTTTGAGGAAAGAATTCAACCCAAATTTATTTCAGTTAATTCTGGGGGAGAAATTTCTTTAACTATGACAAGAGATTAAAAACATATCATTTAATAGTCTTTCTGAAAAGCAAGCTACATAGATAATACATGGACTCTGATTCCATTAACTGTAAAATAAAACAAACCTTTATAACTACATTTGATTCAAAATGCATTGAAAAAGTCCACTAAGCTATATTCCAAACTATTGACAGTGGTTCTATATAAGGAGGTCAGTGGGTAGGAAAGGGAGGATTACCTATGGCAAAGGTCAGCTGATGAGGAGGAAGTGAAGATAAAGTGGGCAAGAGATAAAGGCAGTGTTAACTTTTTGTTCTATATAGTTCTGTGTTGCTTGAATTTTTATAGTGAGAATTATACGTGTCTCATTTAGTTAAAGAAGACACATTGTAAATAATGAGGATTCTGGATTCAAGGAGACAGACTAAGCCTCCACATTTTGTTGAAGAAATAACATCATAAACATAGTAAATGGGCTAGAAGGGCATAGATAGCAGAGTAGGAAGACCCTGAGCTCACCTCATCTCATAGGAGCACCTAAATTACAGCTATTTACAGAGCAACTGTTGATGAGAAAGACTGGACAACTAGCAAAAAAGATCTTCTACAGCTAAAGATTTAAAGAAGGAACCACAATCAAGATAGATAGGAGGGGTGGAGTCATGGTATAGTCAAGATCCACACCCCAGGTGGGTGACCCACAAAGGAGAGGATAATCATAATTGTAGAGGTTCTCCCCAAGGAGCAAGGGGTCCGAGCCCCATATATCAGGTTCCCTAACTCAGGGGTCCTGCACCAGGAAGACAAGCCCCCAGAATGTTTGGCTTTGAAGGTCAAAGGGGCTTACTTTTGGGAGAGGCAGAGGGCTGTGGGAAATAGAGGTTCCACTCTTAAAGGGTGCGTACAAAATCTCACATGCTCCCAAACCCAGGGAAGAAGCAGTAATTTGAAAGAAGCCTAGGTCAGACCTACCTGCTGATCTTACAGAGCCTCCCAGAGAGGCAAGAGGCCAGTGGAGTTCACACTGGGGACATAAACACTGGCAGCAGCTATTTTTGGAAGCTTGTTCTACCACAAGGACACTGTTGATGGCAAGAGCCATCTTGGAATCCTTTCCTCTAGCTTATTAATCAAGGGACCTGACCTTGCACACCAGCCTGTGGGCACCAGTACTGGGATGCCTCAGGCCAAGCAGGTAGCTGGGCATGGACACAGCCCCACCCACCAGCAGGCTGACTTCCTTAAGACCCCCTGAGCCCACAGCCAACCCTAGACCTGGTTCCGTCCACCAGAGGGCCTAGGACCTGGCCCCACACACCAGTGTACCAGCACTAGACCCAGGAGCCCCCATTGCCCCATAGCCAGCTGTTGAGACCTGGTCCCACCCACCAGCACGCCAAAAGCAACCCCTGAATCCCCAGGAACCCACAGCCAGAGACCCCAGGACCCAGCTTGGCCCACCAGTGTGCTGGCAATAGCCCCAGGACCAGCCTTACCCACCAGTGGGAAGGCACCAGCCCAAGGACAATCTGGGACCCAGCCCTACCCACCAGGTAGGGCTACCCACCAGCACTGGGATCCCCAAGTCCTGCAGCCAGAGACACCCAGACTTAACTCCACCCACTACTGGGCAGGCATCAGCCCCAGGACCACCCCAACCCCACAGCCTCCCATGTCAGTACCCAGCCCTTCCCACCAGCAGGCCAACACCAGCTCTAGGACACTTTGGGCCCCTCAGCCACCACCATAAGATCAAGACCCATCCATGAGCGGGTCAACACCAGCTTCAGAACATCCCAAACCCTACAGCCAGCCAGGTCAGGAACCAGCCCCACCTACCAGGATGATACTAGATCCAGGACACCCAACCCTGCTATCACCCACCCCAAAAGTAGCTCCCACCACTGGGCCAAAACTAGTCCCACAATCCCCCAGTGATCCACAGCCAGCTGCCTCATGACTCAGCCCCACCCAAGAGTGATAGGCAGCCTCCACCCAAGGCAGGGCCTGGCAATCAACCAAACCAGGGGACAGACACACCTTCCAGACTGCCCACAGTAGTCAGCCTTCCACAACAGAAGGACTCATGCAGCCCACATAGGGAGCACCCCTAGAGCATACATAACTTTGTTGACCAAAGGGGAGTGTGCTGCTAGGACACATAGGACATCTCCTACAAAAGGCCACTTCTCCAAGGTCGGGAAACACAAACAACCTACCAAATACATAGAAATAAAAACAGCAAATTAGGCAAAATGAGGTGACAAAGGAATACGTTCCAAATGAAGGAACAAGATAAAAGCCCAGAAGAAGATAAACACACACACACCACACCACACACACACACACACACACACACACACACCACAATAGAATATTATTAAGCTATTAAAAAAATTAAATCCTGTCATATGCAACAACATGGATTATCCTAGAGGGTATTATGCTACATGAAATAAGTCAGAGAAAAACAAATACTGTATGATTTCACTTATATGTGGAATCTAAAAAGCAAAACAAATGAACAAACATAACAAAACAAAACAAGAGTTATAGATACAGAGAATAAAGAGGTGGTTGCCAGAAGGTGGGGGTAGAGGAAGAAAAGAAATAGGTGAGGGAGACTAAGAGGTACAAACTTCCAGATGCAAAATAAACAAGTCACAGGTATGAAATGTACAGTGTGAGGAATAAAATAAATAATTATGTAATATCTTTGTATGGTGATAGATCGTAACTAGACTTATAGTGGTGATCATTTTGAAATATGCAGACATATCAAATCACTCTGTTGTGTGACAGGAACTAACATAGGGTTTTAGGTCAATTATACTTCAAAAACAAATACACATAGAAAAAGAGATCAGATTTGTGGTTACCAGAGGCGGGGGGTGGGGGGAAGGGGGAATTGGAGGAAGGGGGTCAAAAGGTACAACATGATAAATATAGTTAACACTGCTGTATCTTATGTATGAAAGTTGTTGAAGAGAGTAAATCCTAAGATCTACCATCAAAAAAAAAAAAAAGTTTTTTTCTATTTCTTTAATTTTGTGTCTATATGAGACAAGGGATGTTCACTAAACTTAATGTGATAATTATTTCATGATGTATGTAAGTGAAGTCATTATGTGGTACACTTTAAACTTATACAGTGCTGTATGTCAATTCTATCTCAATAAGAAAATAAAGCAATAGATAGATAGATGCTAAATGAATAGGACGATTACAATGCAAAGAATGGGGCATGGTTATCACTCAACAAGGATTTCAGCAAATTTCTGGGAGACAAAGTAGATTCAAGTAAGTTGATAGTATAAGTCCAAGTCTGGTGACAGAAGAAGACCAAAGTCCCAGCTCAAAGACAGTCAGGCAGAGAGAAATAATTCTTTCCTACTCAACCTTTTATTCTATTCAGGCCTTTAGTGGATTGGATGAGGCCCACCCACATTTGGGAGGGCAATGTGCTTCACTGTCGACAGATTCAAATGCTAATCTCACTTGGAAACACCCTCACAGACACATTTAGAAATAATGTTTTACCAAATATTTGGGCATTTCATGTCCCAGTCAAGTTGACACATAAAATTAACAATCACATTATTTAAGGAATGTCCAGGAAAAATCCAAAGACAATAGGGGAGACAAAAACAAGGATACCAGAGGAAATTTTAGCCTCTGACACCACAGTCACAGCAAACAGCAAACACAGCCTAACTTCTAGCCAGATAAGCATAAAACATTCCACTAAAGACCTATATACCTAAGTTCTTTTACCCAGTACATCAGGTCTGGCTTTCAACCAAAAATTATAAAGCACACTAAAAGGCAAAAATAAACAAACAAAAAAACACCACAGCTTGAAGAAATGGAGCAAACATCAGAACCAGAATCAGATACGGCAGAGATTTTGGAATTATCAGACCAGGAATTTAGAATAACTATGATTAATATAGCAGGTTCTAGTGGAAAAAAATGGGAAACATGCAAGAACAGGTGGGTAATGTAAGCAGAGATGGAAACACTAAGAAAAGAAAATGATAGAAACAAACAACACTGTAACAGAAATGAAGAATGTCTTTGGATGGGTTCATCAGTAGATTGGACACAGACAAGGAAAAAAATCAGTGAACTTTAAAATATATCAGTAGAAACTTTCAAACTTGAGTGTAAATTAAAATTTAAAAAAAGAATTTAGAAGATGGAACAGAATGTTCCAGAACTGTGTCACAATTACAAAAGGTGTCACATACGTATAGTAGGAATTTCAGAAGGAAAAGAAAAGGTGAAAGAAACAGAAGAAATAGTTGAAGTGATAATGGCTAAGAATTTTCCAAAACAGGCACCAAACCACATATCCAACTCAGAGAACACCAAGCAGGATAAATACCAAAAAAAAAAAAAAATACACCTGGGAATCTCATATTCAAACTGCATACAAACAAAGACAAAAAGAAAATCTTAGAGAAAGGATAACAAATGAAAAAAAATCTAGGAAAATAAAAGTTATACAGACGAATCATAACTTCCAAGCGTAGGAAACTAAAATGTGCATGATTTTGAGAGATTGCTAAGGTATAAGAAAAAAATACTCCACTTGGCCTTGATGCTACATTCGCTCTCAAGTGTCATAGGGTAATGGCATTTGACCCACAGAGAAGGAAATGGAAACATATTAACATAGCCATAACGATGAAAAGACTTTTCACTGATTTTCAGATTCAAGAATTAACCTATAGAAATGAACAAGATTAATTATGGTTACAGTATAAATTGTAAATGTTTTCAATATGAAAAAATGTAAAAGTAGAGGTATAGCTGTCAGAAATTGACAATGGAAAGAGCAATATGTAAAAAAGTTACCAGCACAAAAACATCTATCTTACAGGGCAGGGATTCAAAGTAGACTATTGAAAGAGGATACATAAAAAATATATAGATGCATAAAACAATAGATAGGTAGATGGATACATAGAGAGATGATAGATAGATAGACAGATAGATATGATTGGAAGTTAGAGGAACTAATAGAATGTTTATAAAAACATTATGATTACTTAGAAGTATGGAAAGAAGAGAAAGGAGAAAAGAGGCAGGAGTTGTACAAGAGAGATAAATTCTTACCCTTAGGAATGTAGATAATGTCAGTAACTATTCTCAGTCATAAATCAAAAAGTAAAGGAAGAAGCATATTATTTAGAATTATGGAGGCAATGACTAGGAGAACTAAAAACAAAAACAATTAAAATAAGGTAGTTGCCTCTGGTGAGTAGGACTGGGGATAGCGTAGAGTTAAGGGCAAAAAAACTTATTTATTATGAACTATTCTGCCTTTTTTATTTTTTAACATAGACCATATACTTCTCTGATAAAAGTAAAACTTTAACGACTTTAAAAAGAAAGGTTTAAAATAAAATTTAAACCTTTAATAGCATAAAAATCCTTTCATGAGAAACCCAGTCAAGGTGCTTTTAAATGGACTTCATTCATCTCAGCTAGCAGCATAGAACCCTACCAGAGAGGGTGATGCCTCTAGGTAGTTGGTCTTTTTACTGGAACTTCAGATACCCAGAGAAGGTAAAATAAACTTGACATATCCCTTAGCACAGTATGTTCACTACTGAAAGAAAAAGAAAAAAGAAAGAAAAGAAAAGCTGCCTGTAAAGTAGTGAGAGAAGATGTCCCACAGCGAAAACACTTCTCAACAAAGGACACTAAGAGAGGAAAGATTAATACTGGACTTTGCCGATCGGGATGAATAAAAACTAAGGAGGGAAAAAGAAACCTAGAGATGTGCAGTATAGGATTGGATTGTGGATTGTGCTACAACTGAAGCGGATATTTGGGCACCAAGAATGGGAACATAATCATCATGTTTTAAGTTCTTAAAACCTGAAGATTGTTATAAATTTATAATTATCAGTGAGTTGTTGTAAGGAGACAAGTTCAAATGCCAAATGTAGTGAGCATTCAGGTTTGCCAACAAAAAGGAAAAGAAAAAAGGATTTAGAGTTCAAGGACCCAGATTCAAGTTCATGCTTTGCAACTTACTAAGTACGGGACATTGGCAAAATCATGTAACTTTTCCGAAACGTAGTTCCCTTTTCTGTCTGTATCTCTATTCCTATCTTTATTAGGGATAAAAAATAATAACAAGAGTAAGAGCAGCAGTAACAATAGCAACAACACCACCAACCGACCATCCCAACATATCTGCTAGGTCTATTCTCATGATAATATGGTTTCATGGTTAATTTTATATGTCATCTTGACTGGCCACAATGCATCCAGATTAAAAATTATTTGTGGGTGTCTGTAGGACTGTTTCCAGATAAGCTTAGCATTTGAATTGAATAGACTCAGTAAAGTAGATTGCCCACCATGGGTGCATTATCCCGTCACTTCAGGGCCTGAATAGAATAAAAGGCAGAGTAAAGACAAATTTGCCCCATTTTTCCTGCCTCATTGATGGAGCTGGAACATCTCATTTCGTCTTCTCTGGCCTTCAGACTGGGATTTACACTATCACCTCCCCTGCTTCTCAGGGCTTTGGACCGAATTACACCACTAGCTGTCCTGGAGACCCAGGAGATTGGCAGATGGCGAATCTTGGGACTTCTCAGCGTCCATAATCACATGAACCAATTCCTCAAAATAAATCTCCTTTTTTCCTACTGGATATGTTTCTCCTGAACCCTGACTAATACATATGAGATATAGACTTAAAACTTTCAAACGTTATGTAAGTATCAGTTATGATAATTGTCATCTCGGAGCAGGTTCCTTCTTCCCATGCTGTGGTTGACTACTGTGTGTCTATCCCTGCTGGGAGCTGAATAACTGAGGCATGGAGAACAACAAATGGAAGGGGGTCATGACAACAGCAGCCAGCTTGAAATACCACCAGATTAACTTACCAACATCTATTAGTAAATTCTGACCTATTGAATGTAAATCTTGCCTATAATTTGCTGCTTATACCTGCAGGGTACTATGAGAATTACTAAGAAACATAAATGATATAACTAATCTATCACAATAGCCTAGAAATAGTTGACAAAACATTTTCTCATGTGTCCTTGAGGAATTTATAATTTTAGGGATGGGGAGATAATTTTGATTAAAAGAGAAATCTATTGCAGAGAAGGAAGAAATAAATAAGTTGTGGAAAATGTTTTTAACATGGAGTTGGTAACAGGTTTTGCAGAAGAAATGTTATAATTGAAACTTTTTGGTTTATATTTATTTAGCAGAAATAAAATATTCATGATTTCTAGCAAACATGTACCATTCAGCAAGGCACTGGGAACATAAACAAGATATAGAAACAAATTATATGCAGAGGATTTATATTTCTGTGTCCTTAAATACTAGGTGAGTCAAGAATACAAGTTTAACTGATTAGGGCAGAAGTTTCAGTGTAATGAATGGTTAAGGATATGCTGCAGGAATGAGTAAGTCCTACAACCTCAGTGGTATAACGTGATAAAGGCTTATTTCTCACATAAAGTCTGCTGTGGTTCCAGGTAAATTTCCAAGACACTGTCTTTCCTGTGGTAGCTCAGCAATCATGCTACTTTCATCTTGTGTCTCCATGATCAACATGCCAGAGAAAAAGAGAGCTGAGGACTCTTGCTTAGACAATCCAATGTTTTGACCCAAAAGCAAATCAAATCACCTCCACTCATAACCCCTTTGCCATAATTAATCATATGACCCTGCCCAACCTAAAGGAAGCTGAGAAGGCCACTTTCCAAGGTGTCTGGAAGAACAAAAGAACAGATATTCATGAATACTAGTAAAGCTTAAATGAACAGGCACCATCCCCTACTATTCTGCTTAGTGACTACTTTCTCCTATTAATGATATTATTATGCAAATGAAGTAAACAGAAATTAGTGGCAAAACACAAGGTCTAACTAGTTCAATTTGGAGGGAAGATCTGGAGAAGAGTCTGGATTAGAGAACCCAATGGATTAAGGGAATCTTGAAAAATGAAGATATAGTGAACTTTCACTGAGATAACTATGATCAGTGTAGATAAATCAAAAGTTCCTGAACCCATGTTGTATCTCCTCTTTATCACTACCTTGACAGAACTCATTCATCAGTTGTTGACAAGCAAGGAAGCTTATGCTTGGAACACTCACTCAGCACCTTGCTTCTGCCAAGGACAATCTAGGCACCCACAGGGAATGAGAAGCCATCCCTTAAGAGTCATAAAAGGAAAAAGTAAACAGGACAAAATGAGAGGTTGAAATAGAGGATGATGTTACTTTGTACAAGCAAATTTTCGAGGGCAAGATGATTCACTATACCAAAAAAAATGAAAATAAACAAGAGTTTATAGAATTTTGTCAACTGCATTACTTGCTGTGACCAGTTGCCTCTAGGCTCCAGCACAAATCTCTCTGGATGACATTTCAAGGAAAAAATTCAAATAATTTAGGTAACTGGACTTGGTTTGTGCTTGTTTGTTTTTGGACATACGGCTAGGAGTTCGCCTCAGTTTGCGTAGCTGATAAAAAAGAGGGTTTGGGGTTTGTGTTGGGTATTTTCTGTGCTATGCTTGTAAATGTTGCATTTATGTGCTGGTAGCTTTAATGGTAGCTTTTGATTCAAGGTCATTTATTTATACTGACATCAGTAGCATTTTCGAGCTATGGGGGTATACAAAAAAAGGTTACAGATTACACCACTAAATTCCCTTCTAACTCCTAAGGCATAAATGGGTCCCTTTTAGGCTTGGTTTTTAATATGTTTTGCAAAGGCAGGAATTCCTTTTTTAAAAGCCCTTTCTTTAAAAGAAAAATCGAGATTTTCATAGAAGTGGGTTTTTTAAGTACAGAGGGCTATTTCGCTCATGTTCAGAAAGCCATTCATTGGCCCCGAGGGAAATTCTGTTATGGAAGGATTGACAAAACTTGACACGATGGAGAGCAACTTAGTGAAACATGAAAAACCATCACAGTCATAGTCCCACTGAAACACCTTTTTTTAATATTCAGTAGGGAATAGAAGTTACAGATTGATTCCTATCATATTCTGCCTTCTATCTGTTTTATAATTAAGAAATTTACTTGACTTTTAATAGGCCTCAATTCCCTTACCAGTGTATTAAGACCAATGAATAAGATGTTCTCTGTGGCTGCTTACCGTAGCAAAAATCTAGGTAGCAAAATTCATGATGTGGGACCGTCAAAAGAAGCATGTGGATTAGTTGCTAACATCCTCCCTTTCCTGTAAGTCAATATAAACTACCACATCAAGATGAGACCCCTAAATTCTTAGCATGATAATCATGCTTATGGGATCTGGGGAGGCACAATGCTCTTGGGAAGTCTGGTGTCTTGCCTGAGTCTAGTAAATGACATCGAGGTTGGCCCAGGAAGAAGTAGAAGGAGAGTACTGGGAAGCCACCTGGACCCAAGAAAGGTTAAGGCCATTGGAACTTCAGAACATCTGATACTTTCAAGAAACTCTCAATCCTCTCCACCTTTCTGAAGGCAACACTCAGACCTCAGACAGAGGCAACAATTGAGGCTCCTATCACATCTACTGTGCTTGGTATTTATTCCCTCATTCTACTTTTTTCCTTCTATTTACTATCATCAAACATGACTTTCCAAAGGCTTTCCTGCCCATTTATCCCCCAAACTAGATCATCTCAGTGGATATCTATAGGTCCTGCCACGCTAGGATTCAAAAAATTGTAAGACACGTAAGTCATCCTCTGTTTATCCTTAAACTCATTCTGGAGGCTCAAGAAGGTTATAACTCTCAATTTAAAAACTGCTGTGACTAACAACTCCAAATCTCTTACTATATTCAGCAAGAGTTCATTAACAAGTAAACTCAAGGCCTGACAGGTTATTGCTTTTATACAAATGAGCTTATTAACCAGCACAGTTAACAATATATTTGGTAGGCACTGAGCATTTCCTTAAGGAAGCTCCTAAATAACCTAATCATCGAAATTAATAGATTTCTATTGAACTGTTTACATGTTATTACTGGTAAATCTCATTAGCTAGTCAATGAACATGTTAAATTATCAAAACAAATAACCTGAACTAAACATAACAATTGTATGTTGCATACACGCTCTCTTCATTTTAACTGGGTACTTTCAGTTAATAAAAATATTTTCAATCCTATGTCTTGCTAATCTGTAACAAATTGCTTCTTTATTTTCTATACTGTATTTGCACATTCACAAAATGCTCTCCAGATACTCTTGTTTTTGCTTTATTATTCCTTAAAAAATACACTGGCATTAACTTTGGCATTTTGTTACTTCATTCCTTCAGCCAACATTTATCAAGCACTTCTTTGGGCTTCTTCCCTGAACAACCGTAGTCACCTCCTCACTTGTTCACCCACAGTAACCTTGAATCTTCCAAACTATTTTCCACACTGAAGCCTGAGGCTGAGGCTTCCCAAGGCTCTTAGGACAAGACCAAAATGCTTCTTTTGGCCGCAAGGCTCTTCATGGTCTGGCCTCTACCTGTCTTTCCAGCATCATTTAGAACCACATTTTCCCTCACTCTCTGTACTTCAATCACGACCGTGTTCTTTCAAATCCTCACGCTTGCCAGGTATTCTCCTACCCCCTGGTCTGTGAAGATGTTATCTGTTTTGTGTCCAACACCCTTCCATTACCCTTCATGAATCAACTGCTAATCATCTTTCAAACTTCAGATCAAGTACCACCTCATTAGCAAACTCTCAGCTGACCTTTCTGAGTGGGTCAATTATCCCTAGTATGTGCTCTCAACACACCCTTTGTCTAAATGATCACATTTGTAATCCAAATTTATTGCTGTGATAATTTAATGTCTGTCTCCCCTACTAGACTCAGAAGTCCAGAAGTCAAGATCACCATTTTATCTCCACTTAAAAGTGTAACGATGGGCATAAGCAGCTCTCAACAAATATGTATTGAATTAATGAATAAACGATAAATATCAGGACATTTGAAATTTCTGTATGATTAAAGAAAACAAAAACAAAGCTCTGCACAAAATGGCAGACTGGGTATGGTGGAAATCTGTCATTTGTGGCAGCCCAAACACCTCCGGACACCCTCCATTGTAATAGTTCTCCATATTGTTGATCCTCACGTTTCTCAAGATGAATCCAAAATCTCTATTTCCCAGAATCCCATTCTTTTAGCATGTAGACTTATATCTAGTTTCCATCAAACAGATGTACCAACGAGAGACTTGGAAGGCAGATTTGAAGATAATGAGGCACCAGGCTCTTCTGGCAAAAACAATTGCAGAGGCATTTGATATTCCACACCATACATAATGGGTGTTCTGATACTGGATCCTGGCTTTGTTGGTGTGGAGGAACAGGGAGAGGCAGCAGTGGGATTTCTACAAGGCTGAGGTGAGAGGAGTTTGGGCATTTCTCTCAGCTGTGTTACTTCTGACTGTACAGCCTTCACTAAAGATGGTTTACTGACACTCTTAGAAACTGCATGAGCTAACTAATTCCTTTCAGCTTCAGCTAGCCGGAATAGATTCTTTTGTCTAGCCAGAAACCCTAAACTGATACCCCTGAAGAAAATATTTGCAATGTGTCCATAGCAAACAAAAGACTTCCATAAAAAAAGCTCACACAAATCTAATTTATAAGCAACTCAAAAGAATTCACAGAAGCACACTGGCCAATAAACAAATGAAAACATGCTCAGCCTTATGTATGATCAGGGAAATACAAATTAAATAAGTCATGGAATATTGTTTTTTATCTATGAGACTGAGAAATACAAATAAAGATTAAAATATCCATCATAAAAAGGGATGCAGAGAAATGGGTGCTTTCATTAATTATTTGGAAGGAGAGAGGGTGTATAGTCATATATTTAAGCATTCTCATTAAGGTACAAACAAGAAAGTTACACACTATAGTCAATATTATTTAAAATTGTTCTGGAAGATCTAGACAATGTGATAAGACTAGAAAAATGAGTAAGAAGTATCAATGTTGGACACCAATAATTTTGATATGTTTCACTTGCATATGATATAATTTTCTACCTAGAAGAGTCAGGACAATCAAGTATTCTAATTATTTAGTGAGGTAGCCATATATAAGGTAAAAAATACAAAAAACAAAAATCAGCCTTTTTTATAATTCAGAAATAATTGGAAACTATAATGAAAAAATTCCATATCCAAAAGCAATGGAAGTCACTATAACACATAGAAAAGATTGTGAGATAAAAGTATACAAAGCCGCATGAAAAACAATCTATAAAAATGTACTATAGACATTAAGAAGAAAATTTAGATTAAAACACAAAGGCAAAGATATGCTTTTGGATATTTATTGTATCAATGTTCATGTAACCAAAAAATATAGGAAACAAATGTCCATCTATAGGAAATACAATTGGCATTGTGATACATCAATACAATGAATCCTCTCCAAAAGAAAACAAAACAAACAAAAACCTGTTAAAAAGAATGAAATAGAAACTCAAAGAAACAGAAAGTAGAGTGGTGGTTACCAAGGGCTAGGGAGTGAGGAGTGGGGTAAAATAGGAGATGTTGGTCAAAAGGTACAAACTTCCAATCATGAGAGGAGTAAGTTTTATGGATCTATTGTACAACATGGTGACTATAACTAATAATAAGGTATTGTATACTTGAAAGTTGCTAAGTGAGTATGTCTAAACGTTCTCACCACAAAAAAGATATGGTAATTATGTGACTTGATGGAGGTGTTAGCTAATACTATAGTGGCAATCATTTTGCAATATATAAGTGTATCAAATCAATGCAGTGTACACCTTAAACTTACATAATGTTATATGTCAATTATATCTGAAGGGGGAAAAAAGAATAAGGTAGTTCTATAAGTACTGGCATGAAAACTCACCAGCCAAGTTTTGGTTATTTTTTTTAAGATGCAGAACAAAATGTGATCCAGTTTTTTGTTTAAAAAATATGCTTGATTGTATATATAAAAAATACAGACACAGTTCCATAATGATATTGTATCGGACACCTCTTGTGCACACCTTCAATCATCCCATCACCTACAAGCTCTTCCTATAGCCCCTGCTGCTTCCACACAGGTTTTGACCAGCCTTACACAGGTACAAGGTGACCAGACCTCATTGTAGTCCACATCAGGTACACCTAAGTTTCCTGCCCAAGGGTGAATTCTAAGAAGCATTTCCTATGGCTCCTTAGAATCTCAGGGAGCAAAGGGGACAAGGGAGAAACTTTCACTTTTTGCTTTGCACACTGTGTATGATTTAAATTTATTATCTTTTTAAAAAGCATTCACTTTTTTTTTAACATCTTTATTGGAGTATAATTGCTTTACAATGGTGTTAGTTTCTGCTGTATCACAAAGTGAATCAGCTATATGCATACGTATATCCCCACATCTCCCTCTTGCGTCTCCCTCCCACCCTCCTTATGCCACCCCAATAGGTGGTCGCAAAGCACCGAGCTTAAAAAGCATTCACTTTTGTAAATGATGAAAGTGTAGAGAATCAATAGGAAAATTACAAATTCAATAAAAGGTGTGAAAAAGAGAAGAATCTAGCCAGATGGATGGCCAGGATGAACAGAAATTTTGTGGAGTTATTTATAAAGACTGAAAACACAAGAGTAGCAGGATTAGCAGGGATGATGAAGTTCAATTTTAAACATGGTGAGTTTGAGACAATAACATCCAGGTAGTAATGTAATAGTATGAAGATTATTTTTCCATGATCTAGCCATATAAAAGAAGGACTTAGTGTATTTAATCATACATAGTCTAGCTGTTAATTCTGTTCAAACAAGATTTGGTCAAAATATGAGTTTTTAAGCAATAAGCAAAATTAATTACATCATAAGATTTTTGAAGGTAAAATTTATAAAACTAAAAAATACAATTTGTTCTACTTTTACAATTTTGATCTTCTGGAAGGAGGTTTATCATTTAATTCTTAAGCATGATTGTCACTTGATATAGTATCTGAAACCACTGCACTATATTGTATGGTTTAAGTACAGTGAAGTTATTCTACTCAGTTGTTGAGGCAAGGCTTCCAAGGCTGGACTTCGAGTATTTATCCACTCAGTTTGACCCCAAACACCTATTCCCTTTACTCCAATTACCCAGATGTTATCATTTTCTATGTGTGCCATGAAGTGAAAAGTTCGAACTCACTGGATTAAAATAGTTACAATAAATAAATATTATTTGTTTTATGAACCCACTCAAAATATTTTTCCATTAGTTTGAATAGCATATCAAAAATGTTATTTTGGGGGCTTCCCTGGTGGCGCATTGGTTAAGAGTCCGCCTGCCGATGCAGGGGACACAGGTTCGTGCCCCGGTCCGGGAAGATCCCGCATGCCGCAGAGCGGCTGGGCCCGTGAGCCATGGCTGCTGAGCCTGCACGTCTGGAGCCTGTGCTCCGCAACGGGAGAGGCCACAGCAGTGACAGGCCCGCGTACCGCAAAAAAAAAAAAAAAAAAAAAAAAAAATGTTATTTCGGTACCAAATAAAATATGAGGCATATATCCCACCCCACACCTACTACTTTTTTATCTATTATTTTGTAGAAGAAAATATAAACATATATTTTTCCAACATAGTACTCCACAGGATCATGGGACAGGGACGATGGTATGCAAAAGATCCCCCTTGCTGGTCTTTCCTTTGTCACCCTTTATTTCAGCTAAACTAAAATTAACTTTTCTTTTCCCATCTACTTAACAGTACCACCTTGCTTTGGTGAGTCAAAGAAAAACATATCATAATTAAAACTCATGTTGACATGACTAAATGCTGGGCATGTATTAAAGTCGTTTGGGCCAAAATAGTTCTTTGTAAATGATGAAAAGAGTCAAGCATAGTTTTAGTCCTTCCTGCCCTACAAACTAGGCCATCACCACCACCTCCTTTCTAGATACCTAGCGAACCTCAAATTCTTTCTGCTCCAGCCCATCACAATAAATCCTCAAGACATTACCTAGTAAACTCCTTTAAAACAAGATATAAACTTGTGATAATCTCAATAACTATCTCTTCCAAGTATATATATATTTTTATAAGAGAAAAACCTTTAAAAATGTTTCAGATATTAGTATCACATTGATCAAGTATTCTAGGCAGGAGAAATCTTTTCAAATCCTCGAATTTATACTAGTTAGGTAGCTAGCTGACCCATGCATTATTCCTACAACCGTCTATGTGTAGGTTAAGACTTGGAGAGTAAAAATACAATGTGATGGAAGAAGGAACTATTATTTTCTTCCAAGGGAAAATGAATTTGTGCCTAACTAGCTGTTCCTCTTGAATTAGCTAGCCTCCTATCATTCCCGGTCTGGTTACTTTTCCCCATGTCCCAAAGCCCCAATCCTAAAGTCAACAACATCACCCAGATTTGGACACTGGGTACATTTTTTTTTTTTTTTTTTTTGTGATATGCGGGCCTCTCACTGTTGTGGCCTCTCCCGTTGCGGAGCACAGGCTCCGGATGCGCAGGCTCAGCGGCTATGGCTCACGGGCCCAGTCGCTCCGTGGCATGTGGGATCTTCCCGGACCAGGGCACGAACCCGTGTCCCCTGCATCGGCAGGCGGACTCTCAACCACTGCACCACCAGGGAAGCCCTGGGTACTTTTTTAACATAGAAATAAAACAGTAAGTAGGACCACTAGTCACCATGTCTGCAAGAGAACTGAAAAACTAATATATACTTCCTTGCTCCACAGCTTGACCACCACTGCTTTCCAAAAAAGGATTATAAATATTCTATTTTTCACATTCGACAACCGTGAAAATCAAGATACGCATTTAGTGCTATTTCTCTCCGAAATATACCACTCTTTACATAGAGCTATGCATAGAGGAGTGAGACATATAAAGTTTCTGTCCCTTGCACACAGGTTAGCAGAAGACAGAGATGAGGTTTTGACTCATGGCCATTGAACAGCAACTGTCAAGGGTGACTGAGAATCAGAAAAGACAGGCGAACAGCTAAATTTACTAACTCAAATCCTAACCCAATTTGTAGTCAACCTAGATAGAATATTTTTCAAGAAAAAAGGTAATATATCATACAAACTGTTCAAATACCAAGTTTAGGATTGTGAGTTCTGTTTCCCCTATAACTGTGAACTGCCTTCAGTAGTCTTTACAATGAGGGAGACAGGGAGACGCTTGACTTTCCACGACTTGGGCTTCTACTGGGTGAGTGAGACCTCCACTCCACATCCCTCCACCCAGAAGAAACAGTCAGAGTAACAATTTTACTCTAGCCCCTTACTGCTTCCTCCATATGAGGAGTTTTCCACACAAGGAGGTCACAAGATCTAGACTTGGAAATGAGAAAAGTAGTAGGAGTCACATTTTGCCTTTGGATCCAAGCTGCATGCTCCCGTCCAATTTGAACTCTAATAAAGTTGCTGTTCTTTCACTCTCACTTGGATAAGAGATGAATAATTATGTTCTCCAACACACTTCTAAACTGGAGTAAATAAAAGATAATTCAAGCTTTCAGTTTTACACTTTTGATTCACCAATCATTACAATTTTTTTTTGAAAAAACACCTTCTAAAGATCATCAAATATTTTAAGCTATAAAAATAAGTCCAGAATTCCCAATTCTCTGACCAAACTTATTCAAGATGCAAGAAAATCTGCTCTGCTAGGAGGCTGCCCTCCTCTAAGCTCAGCGATGATGCAAAACACATCTGTGGTCACTAAAACCACTTTCAAATTGAACCGCCTGATGTTTGTAAAGAGCAATGCCTTTAAAATGTCATAAGAGCTATAAAAAAAACTGGAGAAAACTGTTTATTCCAAACAAATATTTTCACTTCGTCCACAGCAAATGTTTCTGTTTAATTCAAAGACCCTGAATTAGAACAGCGCACAGGCCAAGGTTACCTCTCATGTAATAAAATGTAGACTGAAAAAAAGAGGCTAACCAGGGAGCTTCATGTGAACTTTGATTCCATAAATCAGTCACTGCATTCAACAACCTCACTGCAGTTTAGTGGAAACTAAAGACAGGTAATCTCCTAAAACCAAAAATAAGAAATAAGGGGAAAAGCATGTCAAGTCTCAAGGCCCCCAACACCCTCCCCATTACCCCCGGCGCTCCCCACCACCACCCCCTCTTTCCCACCACCATCCTAACCCTCGCACTGAGACCCTCTCTTCCTCATCTTTAGCCTCAGACTCCACTCAGGCACACAAAGGGAATTCTTCACAGGATTTACCCCTCTGCTTTCTCTTTTTTTCAGATCATTTAGTTGACCTAAAATTCACAGTTGGTGAGAACGTTTGAAAAACTCCTTATCGGGTAAAGTACTACTAACCTAATCCTGGTAATAATAAAACATTTTTAATATCAGGCTGATTTAACACAGTAAATGGTCTGCATATTGAAAGAATGAATGAGCAATTCTCCCTGAATTAAAATAGGCAAGCAATTATCCCCAAGGTTCTTGTAATAAAAGCAAAGTATTAACTAATATGAAAGGTTGTCTGTAGTCGTTTCATTTCTTTTCTAAGATGCACCGTTAAAGAAATATCATATTATCATTTCTATGTGGAATCTAAAAAAAAAAAAAATACAAATGAACTTATTTACAAAGCAGAAATAGACTCACAGACATAGAAAACAAACTTATGGTTACCAGAAGGGAAAGGTTGGAGGAAGGGGGGGAGGGATAAATTAGGAATTTGGGAATAACATAATATACACACTACTATATATAAAATAAACAACAAGGACCTACTGTACAGCACAGGAAACTATACTCAATATTTTGTAATAACCTATTCTTTTTCAGATTATTTTCCCATATAGGTTATCACAAAATATATCACAAGATCTTCCCTGCAATTGCCAATTTTTTTAATATATAAAATCTTAGTTTTACTATCAACTGTTGATTAGAAGAAACTTCTCTGTACTTCAGCAACTAATCTGCAAAATGGGGACAGACCTTGTCCAGGTGATGCATTTCAGGTGCATGTATAAGGACAAATATAAAAATAAGAGGCTTAATTCTTCCTACTGCAAATAAGAGAAGAAATTTCCTTTCCCTCCTTTTCTCTCTGAGCATTTAATTTAGAAAATTTGTTATTGTAAGTACTTTCTTCTCTGTTTGAAGTGTATACAAATCCTCTTGAAAACTAGATAGGCTTTTCCTCAGCTTTGTGACCTAGGAATATCTTTCTCTAGGACCTGAGAGCCATCTCTTTGAAATGCAAACATCAAGAGAGATAGCACCCCTATACCCCAGTTTCAGTGAGAGAGTAGAAGTCTAATTTTGGTGGGCCTCTTGCTCCAGGTACAAAACTATCTCCTGTAATAAAGATATGAGAAGTTTGGTTTTCCTCTGGATAAACCTAATTAGCTAACACAGATGGTCACCTCAATTACCAGGTGAAGTAAGGATGATCTATGTGTGACAAGTGGCGGTGTCAAGTCCTCTTACTTGAGGACTAGTTACAGTTTATCTTGAAAAGATGCACGTAGTGGGTTGTCTTTGCTTGACTACAAAAAGGGTGAGATTTCTTTCTGTCCTTTCTAATCTGTTAGTGGATTGCCTGTGATATGTCTCACATTCTGGTTTAATAAAAGTGTTTCTTTCTCTACAACCTTTGTGGAAAGGATTTCCAGGTTGGGAGAAGATTTTGGTTCAAATTCTGTTTCCCCAACACATGGGAAGAGCCATGAACAAACCCTCCCAGTGGCATATGTTTATGGCCAGCGTGGGGTCCCAAAAAGAGTGAAATAACACACATGAGCAACTGAATTGACCATGTGGCTTCATTGCCTCATTTGAATAATCAACCCAACCAAATATTAGATGCATGTTCAATACTCAGTAAAGTCCTATTGACTGTTGAGACATGCTATTTTAAGGGTGCCCCATTCCTAAATTTACTGGCTTTTGTTTTATTTATCTCTAATTAACCAGTCATCCCCTATAATGGCTCTCCATTAATTTCATATGTCTATCCTTAATGGAGGTCATAAACTAGTTAGGTCATAAACATTGACTAACACAAATTCACAGAAGTATTTCATTTACCTCCACTATGTTTGAAAAGGATTTGAACTTGAATGCCTTTAGGTTTATGACCCCTTCTCTAGAACATCATCCTCCTTATGGTCAAGATATTAGCTAATATTGCTTATGCCTGCTTCGTAATGGGCATTCTTAGTACTTCTCCTGCATTAATTTCCTTAATTCTCACAACTACCCTTGGATAGATCATATTAAAACCTCCAATTTACAGATGAGTTGCTGAGGCACAGAAAAGTTAGTAACCTAAGGTCATAAAATTTGTAAAATATGGAGCCAGAATTCAAACCCTATCTGACTATCTGGCTCTGAACCAATGACTTCAACTATTCCATAATGCTCCTCGTGAACAAAAACCCGAACTTTATCATGCCACCTAAGGGATGCACAATTTTCCTAACGGTTTCTGGTTTATCTAAGTCTGATTCTGTTCCTATAAGGTAAACTGGCACAGAGTTCCCCTTTAGTATATTTCTGGTTTCTAAATACTAACATAGGCTCAGATTTTGAGCCCTTAGGATACTCATTGCAGTCCTGGAAGTGATGAAGGAAGTACAAAGTCAGAGAAGCCTGTGAATAACTGTCCTGCGCTTTAGCATCTTGTTGCCCAGATATAAATTTCTTAGGCAGCCACTGAGACCCCACACTAGTTTAGAACAACAGAATGATCACCTATCTAGCGCAGTAAAAAAAGATCTGATATTTTATTCATAATGTTTCAAAGGGTAAAATAATAAATCTCCATTGCATGGTAGCACTTCTCTCTAACGATCCCTTTACCAAAATACTCAGGAAGATCCTGGAGATTAAACCAAACGGTCACTAGGGACTGAGCGTTAACATCCATGAAGGGCAGAGTGACGAGATGGGGCATGAAGAGCAATGTTACAATTGATACCACGGCTGTAAGCCAGGATTCACCGAGAACTATCACCACCCTGAAAGGGGGGAATAGAAAAACTCCAAAAAAGAAGACTATAAAGAGAGCTTTTCTCTGGGAAAGAAAAAGCAAGACCTTGGTGGGAAAGCCCAAGCCTGTACCTCTCATGGGTTTAGAACCAAAACATACAGTTCCTTAGAGGTGCGGAAAACTCTTGAGCTAAACATTTAATGTAAACCTGGCACTACGCCTGAGGTGTTTGTCAGAAGCAAATGTAGGGCCATTCTGGAGTGAAGCTCCCAAAATCCAAGCCACAAGGAATTTTCACAGAAAAAAACAATCCAGACTAAAAATAATCTCACATTTTAAAATTATAAAGCTCACAAGGAAACAATTTCCCAAGACACATGAATCTTGAGACTAAGCATTAAAAATCTTTGGAGACAATTATCACCATAGAAAAAAATTATTTCCAAATCTGATCTCTTTGATGAAAGTTTAAAAAAATGCCTAATGGAAAAAAGTTGGAGTATCCCTCCCTGTGTTATCCTTACCCAACCCTAGCACTAATTCAAGTTGAACTTGAAGCTAATTCATTATTACTTAGAAATGTCTGACTCTAATCAAAGTAGGGTGTTCAGTTTCAGTTGGCACTTAGGTCAACACGATATGAAATGGAAAGTCATAAATGTTAGGACAGAGAAAATCCCCTTTGTCTTTTTCTCTGAGAAAGCTGGCATAGAATTATTTTATTTCTAATATTACTCTTTTGTTGAAGTCTTCTCAGCTTAGGCACTAAAATTTGCCATTCTTAGAAATATTTATATAAAAGTCCATGCTGTGTTTACCTTTATGTTCACTCAATAAATACTCAGTGAAAGTTTACTGTGTATTTGTTCTAGATGCTGTAGACTGGCTGCTCAAGTTAGAGGGCAAGACTGAAAATAATTATTAGGAGTTAAACTCAGCAAAGAAATAACACCCAAGGTCAAGTCCATCACTAAATTCTCCAAGGGGTGAGTATACACAGGGAAGAGCAGAGTCCTGAGGCATAAGGCAGTGATTAAAGTTCAGGAGCAGTAGGAAAAATCTAAGCTGAAGAGAAAGAGTCACATTTCAAAGAGGAAAATGAACATAAGTTATTGAGAGATTCAAGAAAGTACAAAATTCAATGTCAGAGCAACGGGAAACCAGGGCCGTTGAACTTGGTGATTGGGAAATCACTGGAGATACTCATTAAACAGCAAAAATGAAGACCTTTACAAACAGGAAAAAAATGAGTGGTAAGGAAATGGCGACAATTAGTAGAAAGCATTCATTCCAGAAATTCAGCACTAAATAAAGATGCTGACAGTTGTAGGGATAGCAACAGCTTATAAAAAGTTGCCTTTGAAGGAATGGAGTAAAATTAAATCAGTAAAAACTGATGACACTAATTCAAGAGGAGGTAACTAAAGTTACTTCCTTCAGGTGTTAGAGTCAAAGATGGAGGTAGAGTACAGATGAACTGGTCTGCAAGACAGAAACAGAGACACAGACGTAGAGAACAAATGTATGGACCCCAAGGGGGGAAAGCAGGGTGGGAGGGGGTGGGATGAACTGGGAGATTGGGATTGACATATATACACTAATATGTATAAAATAGATAACTAATAAGAACCTGCTGTATAGCACAGGGAACTCTACTTCACTTTGCTGTACAGTACAAACTAACACAACATTGTAAAACAACTATACCCCAATTAAAAAAAAAAAGATGGAGGTAGAGGATTAACACTGAGGAGAAGAGACAGCTCTTCGCTGGGCAAGCTCTCACAGATGTTAAGACATCATATGAAACAACACAGAAGCTCCTGTGAGAGGGGCTCAATCAGCACTGCAGTTCATATTCCTCTGTGGTGGAGGAGGGGAGGAGGGGAAAGCTGTGGGGAGGCCGTAAGGCTCCACAGAAGAGAGACAACAATCTGTGCGGTAGACCACAGCTGGAGGACCTTGGCTGTCTCTGAGATACTTATGAATGAATGAACGAATTAATAAATAAATAAATAAAACTAAAATAAAAAATAAAGCACCACTAAGAAGGAGTGAATCAGGTCCACTAAATTGGCTAGCAGGGTGCTCTCCCCAAATTAACTTTAGCAACTGAAAATGAGGCCTCTCATTATTTACAAAGCAAGGAAAGCTAACACAGAGCTACGTTAGCTGGAGCTACTCCCACCCAAACAAACAAATAATCAAACACACAAACAAAAAAACAAGAAAAAAATTTCTAAAAAGCAATTATATAACACTTCAGTAAATAAAATATTTCTTTTTTGTATATTCTTTGGAAAGTATTATCATAAGCAGTTTTACCTTTTCTTTTGCATAGAAGAAAGACCCTTAGCTAAAAACACTTCTACAAAATTTGGATGTCAGTTTAAAGGTGAGGAAGAGGGAGCACGAGAGTATGTGCTTGGGTAAGGAAACTAAATCTACAAGAATGACATGAGGCCCAAGGAGAGGCTCTTCACACATGGCCCTGAGTGAGAGCAAAACTCAGAGTCTATTAGCACCGAGGATTCACTTGCAATAATTAGTAGAACATGCAAAGGGTCATCAATGATTAAAATAATGATTTTTCGTAGGACAATTATGATGAAGCTCGTTGTGTGTAAATATGACTATAATGCAGATTTAAAAAACTAAAGTATATCAAACCTTTATCCCTGCTCATATTTAAAAATTCTAACTCAGGTTAATTTCTCCTACACACTGAGTCATTTCTGAGCCATTAGTTGCAAATGTCAAGTCTTTTAACATAGACAAAAGAACCCTGTCTGTTACTGATATCTAGACAATATTATTTTGTGCCAGGGCACGTATGTTTACTTGTTTGACTTGTTTTGTTTTGTTGTGGTTGTTTTGAAATACAAAGGCAGGTTTTCAAGAAATACTCACCGGAGAACAAACCAATGCTTCCTAAAAACAACAAAAACCTGGGTTGCTCTCTACAGGCAGTGACATTTATTTTATCCACATTTGCCAGCTTGAAGCTGAATATTTTATATCCACCTGCTCAGGTGAAAAATCAGCAACACTTATTCCATTGAGACTCAGAGATAAAAAGCAATTTGATAAGTTAACCATATACTCAATCACCAGCTTTTAGCTCTGTTTGGTATTTTTGAAAAGTCTGATATGCTAGTTAGCAAAGCACAACACAGATTCAACAATGCCCCAGATTGTCTTTATGATTTTTTGTTCTCTATTTATTTAATGGCTTTTTATAACTGTGCCCATTCTTGAAGCTTTGAGGCACACACAGATATGTATGTATACCCACACACACAAATTTTCAGCAAATAACTGCAATGACATCAAAGAGAAAAATTAACAGGATTAAAAATAAGCATTCTTGCATTACCTTTCCATCTACATAGGCTCTATAGAAAAAGCAGTATTTCAAGTTCAACTGGAATCCCATGGACACAGCCTTAGGATACTATTATTGAATAAAAAAACAGGTCATCTCTAAAAAGACAGAAACATAGGCTCAAGGATTCCCTCTTCTGCGAAAACTTCCCTAACCACATTGCAAAAAAAACGAACCATTAGAACTTGCATAATTACCAAGGATAATCTCCTTTGGGGAGACTCTTTTTTTAGTTTAACAATCCTTGGCATTTCATTTAAGTTTCTATAAGTCATTAAAATACTAATTTTTATCTTGGTTTTACTGTTATTACTAGTATAGAAATTCTAGGAAATATTAAAAGGTCATTTTTCCTATTTTTTCCCTGTGTAGGGGTCCCCAAGACCACACCCAGCTTCAAAGATTCACTACGAAGTCTCATAGGACTCAGCATACAGCTGTGTTCATGACTAATGCTTATTAAAGCAAAAGGTTACAAAACAAAACCAGCAAAGGGAAAAAGCCCATGTAACAAAGTCCAAAGGAAACCAGGTACAATCTTCTAAGAGTTCTGTCCCAGTGGAGTCGTACAGGACTTAATTCCACTAGCATCAAATTATGACAACACATATGCAGTGTTGTCCACCAGAGAAGCTCTTGAGACTCCATGCCCAAGGCTTTATGGGAGACTGGTCGCATGCTCCCAGAAGTAAAGCAGGTGTTCTGCATAAACCATACTGTTTGCACAAACAGATTGGGCACAGAGAGCCACTCTTTTATTAGGTAGGGAATAATGGGAACATTCCAGAAATCCAAGTTCCCAAATACCAGCCAAGAGACAACCCTGTAAACAGTCCTCTCTAAGGACCATAGCCTCAGGCCTGCTGTGTTAACACTTTTCTGCCCATACCCTTAGAGATGGGATGGCCACAGTTTTGTGTCTAAAGCTGGAACCCTGTGGAAAACTTCAAGCTTTGAGGTGGGGTGGGGTGGGGGGGAGATGTAGATTCATGGAAGAGTATGAAACTAGATTTTCTTTGAGGAAGAAGAGATGACAGTATTGAATGAAAAAGGAACAACAGCCCAGTGTGTCTTTTCCGAGATGAAGAAAAAAATGAGGATGGCCTTTTAGCAAGTAGCAGGGTCCAATGTCCATCTCCAACACAGGATTGAGTATGGTAGCATTTTTCTTGAGGGCAGGTGATACATATGGATACCTTGCAATCTAAATATTAAGGGCTTAACTTTAAAAACCAAATCAAAAGGAACTTGAGCACATTCTTGGCAAAAAAGAGCAGAAATACCTCATGCTCTTGTGGACTTGAAATTCAAAGACCCAAGTGACAGACTTGATATACTGAAGACCCATGTCCAGGTTTTCTGAGTTGTATTATTTTTCTGGGGTTATTATATGACTCCCAGGAAAATAATCCTCCCCTTCATACCATCAACCCCACCAAAACATTTTTTAAAAAATTTTGTTCTACCAAAGGAGATTCAAAGAGAATCCTTGAATTCCTTTTCGTTTTTCTTTTTTTTTTGTTTGCACAGGCTCCAGACGTGCAGGCTTAGCGGCCATGGCTCACAGACCCAGCTGCTCCGCGGCATGTGGGATCTTCCCAGACCGGGGCACGAACCCGCGTCCCCTGCATCGGCAGGCGGACTCTCAACCACTGCGCCACCAGGGAAGCCCTGAATTCCTTTTCTTTGAGAATGTTTTCTTTTAAAAGAAAAGGAAATTGATATTGGTCATCTAGCCAGAGTTAATTTTTATATGAATGTAAGAAATACAATTATGTGATTCTCTTTGAATCTCCTTCGGTAGAACAAAATCATTCCAGTTAAACACGTAATTACGTGGAAACTTCATGAGGAAGTACTACCAACTTATTTACTGATGAAGAAACTAAGGCTTAGAAAGAAAGATTGAGCAACTTGCTTGAGTTCCTAGAACTAGGTATTAGTAGATGCAGAGCTCAACCCCATTCTCGATGCCTTCAGAAGCTATTCATGTGACAACAGTACTACAGTACAGTATACTTTTTTTTAACATACACCCTAATAGGATTTAGAAAAAAATGGGCATGACTCATACATACATTTAAGATGACATCTATTTTTCACTACAATTCAAGTAATTATAAGGGATGAAATGCCCTATGTATTATATTGACACCACATTTATGATTGTATTATTCTTTAAAATATACCCAATGGAATATAAATGTGACTGCAATTTGATGATCATCCGTTTGAAGAATTAATGAATACTTTTGTAACAGTTGGAAGTTTTGAATCACTCTTTTTCTTTGACATGCATTCCATTCAACGTCACCAACAGAATTTTATCCTAACGCAATAATTTTTATGCTTAAACATCCTTCATGGATCATTTTATCCTACTCTGTAATAAAAATATAAGGTTCTAGTAATGGATAGTTGTTACCGCCATGGAATGCTAGGAAGTAAAAAAAAAATTTTTCCTGAATGGCCAGTTTGTTGTTTAGAATGACTTTTCTTAGATAAAACTGTTGCTTTTTTAAGGAAACATTACCATTACACTCACTTTCTCAGCACCAACGCCAAGATTTCAAATCATCCTTTTGCTTGGAAGCCTAAGGGTTTCTGCACCCAAAACAAAGCAACACTTTAAGGTTGCAGTGGGTGAGAGGTTTCTGTTTCTCTACAGTGAAAGAAAAGGCTATTGTGAAACGTACAGAAGATGAGAGGCCACAGCCCCACGCACACACCTTGACCGCAATCACACCACTTTAGGGCAGACCAACTGAAGAATAAAATACAAAAGAGAGTTGAGAAGTTAACAGTGAATTGTCTTAAAATAATCTGAGGGCCCAAATGCCCCCGGGAAAATCTTCACAACCCTCTGGGAGTACATGTACCCTTGTTTGAAGAAACATCCTACCTATATGCTAGCTTTAAATACTGAGATATTACGTTGTGGTTCTTGGGCTAATTATATTTCCTCCACATTGAGTGTAAAATGGTTCAGGCAGAAGTTGTGTCTTCTTTATCTTCTTTAGCAATGTCCTATAGTACCTAACATGGCATTTACTACATAGTACATGCTAATTAAATATTTGTTGGATGAATAAATGAATGCTATTACAAAGTAAACAAAATGTAGTTGAATGTCATACATTAATGAGTTAAAGCAGATTACAAATAGTATTTTTAGTAGGATCTCACTTTGGTCAAAAGAAGTATGTACGAATATGTATACATCTGTATTGGCAGATATTTCTAGGTGGCTGAATTTTTGGCCACTTTTTTTTTTGTAATCTCTATTTTCTGGTTTATCTACAACCGACTTACTTAAGCTTTATAACATTTCATAAAATGCACAAACAAAGCGATAAGTAGAAAAGATAGAACAACATCTGTTTAGGGAGTAATGTCCTGGAAACAGATGCACGCTGTCCTCAACCCCAACAAAGGAAAACTGTTGGTTAACAAAGAATATTATGTCCTCTCTCCCTGATTTTCAGACAAACCATCATGGTCTTGAGAGGGGTCTGGGCATTTAGTTAAATGACAACCCACACTCAAATGCACAGAAACTCTGACAGGCATTTTACTCATGTTCAAGAAGTAGCTTTTTTAAAGAACAGCTGCCTTATTGGTTAAAACACTGAGGAAATTTGTATTTCTCAGATTAAAAAATCCAGTAAATTTTCTACAACCACTTGGCTATAACAAGGAAAACACTTTAAGTTAGAAATGCTCCTAGCATATTGATCAGGAAAGAAAATGGATTTATCGTTAGATGCACAAAGACCAAATATTCTCAATTTCACATTATTGTATTCTTTTTAATAATGTGAATTTGGTAAACATATAACTAAACATTATTTACTGTTGATGAGTTTGAAGGATTTTTCATATAAATAAATTCACAAATCAAAAAAAATTTAATTGAATCAATAACAGTCACGTATTAAGGTAAATATGACATTAATATTTATCTCTTTTCAAACTACTTCTGAATTTACATTATTTTAGACATTTAGGAAATTAACAGCTAAAAATATTCTGACATAGCTCAAAACTGATTGGTTTTTTTGTTGCTGCCATTGTTTTATTATTTTCCAGTTTGAGCAGATAGATTCTGCAACAAACTGAATGTTTATGACCCCCCCAAAATTCATATGTTGAAACTTAACCCTCAGTGTTATTATAACAAAGAATATGACCTCTTCTAACCTCTCCTCAATTCACAAAGTAAGAAATAGAACATAAAAATAGGAAAATAAAGCATAAGGAATGGAAACTACAGAAGGGTGTCATTACATGTCAAATCTTTCTAAACTTTCAACTAAAATTTCTACTAGATACATCACAGGTAGGACTACGGAAGAAGGGCTGAATCACATCCTCTCTCATGTCCTGGAGAAAGAAGACTGAGAAGCCCAGGAGGTGAGTGAACAAGACCCTAGAATGAACATACTACTGCTCCTACAAGGAGAGGGGAAGCAGCTGAGATGAAAAACATAACTGGAGTTTGTCAGAAGCCACGGAAGACCTTCCTGGCCTTAGGGCTGAACTGAGAGAGGCATCTGAGCCACACCATCTCCTGGCGTATAGGTGACTGTATGTTCCTAACTGCTGGTTGCCAAACTAAACATGAAGAGAAACTCTTCTAGACAGCGAAAGGCTCTCCACTGCAGCTCCATCTGAGTACTTTTGAGACAGGCCTGGGACCTGGGACCCTTTGCTGCAGTGCTGTAATGCTTGCACTCAGACACACCTCTCCTCAAGCCACAAAATACAAAGAAACTGCATGGGACTAAAAATACCTGCACGCATGCACAGTTGGGGCAAATTCTGGACCAAAAGATACAAAAAGGCAAAAAACCCAACTGCCGTTTCTGAAGAGCCGGGAGCAAAAACAACTGGGTGTCAGGATCAAAAGCAGGGTACTGCTCGTGCCTCCCTGCACGCAACATCTCCTAAGGGGTGGGCAAACCACCTAAGCCACCACTCAGGCCTGACCCCTGGACACTCCCCTACCCTCATCCCAAATAAGCAACGAGCTCATCCCACCTTGGGGAGCAAGCAAGGGAACCTGTTACTTGTTTTCTCTCCCTCCTGCAGCCGGCGCAGGGGTCTCAATAAAGTCTTGCCTGAATTTCTTGTCTGGCCTCAAGTCAATTTCTTTTGACTGGGGAAAGCCAAGAACCCTGGTCGGTACCACTTTGATCAATGCCTTACCTCCCTGCATCCCACCACCACACAGGAACCTTGGCTTCTGGATTTCTGATCTAGAAAATTAATTGACAATGTGAAATTTCATCTTCATTTTCATCTAGGCATGCAGTACACAGAAATGGACATGGATTTCTTACCAAACTCACTTCATCTGCCACTATGAACAAATGTAGACTTCCTTCTGTAAGGATAAATAAATAAATAAATCTTAAGTTATGTGAAGCAGTTCAAATGAGAGATGACTCTGCAGAATCAGAATTAATAAGTTCCTGATTAATAAATTCAAGAAACCACTAATATATTTTTTATTGATTATCCATATAGCACAGGGAACTCTGGTCAATATTATGTAACAACTTAAATGGGAAAAGAATTTGAAAAAGAATAGATACATGTATATGTATAACTGAATCATTTTACTGTACACCTGAAACTAACACAACACTGTTAATCAACTATACTCCGATATAAAATAAAAAGTTAAAAATAAATAAATAATAAAATTAGAATGAAAAGAAAACGTATTTTTTTAATGTTTTGAGTTTTCAACAAGTTTCAAGAGAACATTGCATCCATGAAACTAAATCAGATAGTCACCACAAGAAATATACATATATCTGAAATCATGTAAAACTGTACATAAATGGAAACTTTAGTGGAAAATTTAAGACTGCATAAAAGCAAACAATATATAATTAGCTACCATAAAAACAGCAAATTAGTGAGGTAGGAAACAAGTTCAAAGTTTTCTTGAAAGTTTTAAAAAAGATGAGAACAAAATAATGAAAGAAAAATAAGAGTTATGGAGAATAAAGTTGCTAAGAGAAAAATCTTAGAAGTTTTCACCACACACACACAAAGTTGTAACTATGTGCAGTGATGGATGTGTTAACTAACTTATTGTGGTAATCATTTAACAATATATATGTATTTCAAATCATCAAGTTTACAAATTAAATCCACACAATGTTATATGTCAACTTTATCTCAATAAACCTACAAAAAATAACAACAACAGACTACCTGTTAATCCATCGTTTAACTATATTGTAGTTTATTTTACTTTCTTCCTCTTTTCAGGAGATTTTACATTTTTTCATACACTCACTATTGCTAATAACTCTGTAATAAATAATCTTGTATGTATATGTATGTATGTATCTAGCTGGGTGGGCTTGCTGGATGAGTTCCATGTTTAAGTGGGGCTCTGGGTAGGCTGCCTGGTCAGGCAGGACTGCTGACTTTGTTCTGCAGTCAGGTGAGGCCACTGGCTGGATGCCGCAATCACCCCTGGTTGGACTGGGCTGCCTACTGTGTTCACTGGCAGGGTGGTACCATTGGTTGCACTCTGTGATTGGGCAGGGCTATGAACTGGGCCCCACAATCCCTCCTGATCAGGTGGGTTACCAGGCTGTGTTTCCTAACCAAATGGCGCTGCAGATGCAGGTGGGTCCACAGGCAGGACACTGGTCAGACAGGACCTCAGGTTGTGCTGTGCAATCAGGTGAGGCTACAGGCTGTGTCCTGAAGTTGGACAGGGCCACAGACTGGGCTTAGAGATGCTATGGGCCACTGGCTGTGCTCCGCTGTTGGGCATTGTCGCTGTCCTGGCTCGCTGGTCAGAAGGTCCTCCAGCAGTATCTCGCTGTTGGGTATATACCACAGCCATTAAAGCCCATTGACTGGGGATCAAATCTGGCAGAACTGCCAACTGAACAAATGGAGCCACTGACTTGGCTCTGCAAATGGGTAGAGCCACGGGCTGGCATTTCTGCTCAGGCATGACTATAAGCAGGAATGTGTCCAGCCAGGATTTGAGCGCTGGTTGTTGTAAGCCCTGCCCCCCTTCTCTGTCTACTTCTGATCCCCAAGAGGAGAACCCCACAGGTTTTTCCGGTGATCCTCTTGAGGCGAAACCAGAGTGAGCCTTCTGGGATGCATCTCTCAACACTGGAGAAGCTGGATGTTCACCTTGGGCTCTCTTTTCCAACTGGAGAAACTGTAGACCTTGGGCGGGGGGAGTGCACTGCGCAGGTCTGGGGGAGGGACAGTGCAGTCAGAGTGTAGCCTCCACTGATCCTTTCAATGTGGCCCTTTTGGTCTATGGCCCAGGGGGTGCTTCAGTCTCACTCCCAGGTTCTGGGATTTTCACAGTGGTGTCTGTGGATAGTTGCTTGTTGCTCATCTTGTGAGGAGAAGTGAAATCAGGAACAACCTATGTCACAATCTTGATGATGTCATCTCAAGACCTTAGGTAGTCATTTAACATAATGTTTTTGAATTATATTTATGATATTTGAAAATGCCACCATATAATGTTAAATGGAAAAGATTTTTAAACTGAAAAAATTGACGCGGAAATGCACTAAAATGTTAGCAGCACTTATCTCTGGATATTGAATTTGAGGTGTTTTTTACCTTCTTATACTAGTCACTCGGTGCTTTTCAAATTTTCCATGAAATTTGAAAAGAACATTTTTATAATCCAAATAATTTATATACATATAAAATTTGTATAAGCATAAAATGTCTTTTCAACACAGAGCAACTTCTGATTGTGTCTGTCATACTCAAAATTTCTCTCATAGAGCATCTTTAAAATATTAAATGCTCTTTTTTCCCCTATACCTATAGGTAGAACATATTGTATATTTGTAAATATTTTGTGCTCTTTTTATATACACGCGGTTAGCTCTAAGAATAAAATAGTGTTTGAGCTGCACGATTCATCTTAAAGGACAAAGAAAAATATCTTACAAGTTTAGGTACACTGAAGGGTATGTAGTGGACAAGGATTACATCCTGCTATGAATCTGGTGAGTTGAACATGGGGTAAATTACAGAATTTTCTTTCTGCACAAAGCAATTTTTCCCAAACTTAGCTTTTATTAATGTTCATACTCTTCTTATTTTCTGTTCATTTAATGGTAAATTACCAGGTTATCTGAAAGCAATAATAAACTAACTTCTCTTTTGATTCTTCTTAAGGCAATTTATTTTAAACTACAGTTGGAAAATAAATGGGAAAGAATGCCCCTCTGCCTCTCTGAAGTACTTCTTATGTTATTGCTTTCCCTCTTCTCATTCCCCCCATCAAAACAGTGTCCCCGTCTTTCCATTAACCCTCATCACTTTAACAGCATCCCCTTTATTTCTATGAATGCAGTGGGCACCAACTACAGTGAGACGTCAGTGAACAACAGAAACATTAAGCCTTTAACCCACTATGTTAGAAAAGTCACTTACTGTCAAAAATATGATACATTTCAAATTGGAAGGCAGCCCTCTCGAACTCTACAACCCCTTACCTGCTCAGGATCCTGCTTGAATTTAGAATCAGCATCACAACTGGCATGTACCTGATTCTGATATATAACAAGCCAAACTCTCAAAAAGAGATTAAAGATATGAGAAGGCGTGTGTACACCACAATCAAACAACTATTTCACAAAGCTGTTGAGCAGAGAGAATTGACTTTTTTAAAAAGAGGCCTGCGGACATCCAGGTAGGGCTTCTGTAGGTACCCACCTGTGCCAGGGATACTGCAGGATCAGGATGAAAGGTTAATGAAAGTAATTTTCCTAAGAAGGATCCATTGATGTTAACCAATATATTAAAGAGAATATCCACTTGTCAGTCCGTGGCTTGAAACCTAGCAGCCTACCACGTGTCTACTGATCAGCTCCTCTCTCCAACAAGAATATCTACGTTGGGAAACAACAGCTACAATGAGAACATTCACAGTGAACATACAGTCAGTGCAACGGGAAGTAGGTGGATTGGATGATCACTGGGGCACAAGAATCATCAGTCTGTGATGATCTCCACTATAAGAAACACCCACAAAGTCAACTAGTGAATGATCTCTTTCTGTGGGATCTCAGCTAAAGGAAAATTTGAGTACTTCTTGACCATTAGAATTAATTTTGTTAATTGAGCTTTAATTTACAAACAATGAATTGTATTTATTTTAAGTGTACAGCTCGATATGTTTTGATAACTTTATAAACCCACATAAACACCACTTTAATCAAGAGAACTATTCCACTATATATGAAATAGATAAACAACAAGGACCTACTATATAGAACTATATTCAATATCTTATAATAACCTATAATGGAAAAGAATCTGACAGCATTTCTATACATACACACACACGCACACACATATATATAACTGAATCACTTTGCTGTACACCTGAAACATTGTAAATCAACTATACTTCAATTAAAAAAAAAAAAGATAACAATTCCATCATTGCTAGAAGTTTTCTCATACCCTTTCCAGTTTATTGTCCTTCCCACACAGAGGCAACCATTATTCTGATTTCTGTCACCACAGATTTGCTTTGCCAGGCCTTGAACTTCACATATATAGAATCATACTTATGTCTTCTTTGTGTCTGACTTCTTTTGATCAACTTAATGTTTTCGAGATTCATCCAGTGTGTTGCTTTTATCAGTAGTTTATTTCCTTTTACTGCTAAATAATATTCTATTTTATGGACATGTATCACAATTTGTTTATCCATTTTCCTGTTGATGAATATTGGTTTTGATGCCAATATTTGGTTAGTATGAGTAAAGCTTCTAAGAATATTCTTGTACAGGTCTTTCTGTAGACAAATGATTTTGTTCCTCTTGAGTAATTCTTAGGAACAGAATTGCTGGATCATAGTAGAAGTGTATATTTAACTTTAAAAGCAACTGTCAGTTTTCCAAAATAGTTGTACAATTTTACACTCCTACCAGCCATGTAGGAGAGTTTCAGTAGTCCCTTATATTTGCCAATATTTGGCATTATCAGTCATTTTAATTTTAGTCATTCCAGTGGGTATATTATGGTATCTTACTGTGCTCATAATTTTCATTTCTGTGATGACTACTGACGTAGAGCCCATTTTAAGGTGAGTATTGGCCATTCCTATATCTTCTTTTAAGAAGTATCCAAGTCCTTTGCCCATTGTTTATTCGGTTGGTTTCTTTCTCACTACTGAGTTGTAGCAATTGTCAGACATATGTATTGTGGTGGTTTCTCCCAGTCTATGGCTTGCCTTTTTATTTTACTACCAATTTCTGTTTTAACAAGAATGACAATAATATTTTAATTTCTATGAAGATTCTGTTTACTACTTTTTCATTTTATAGGTAGTGTTTTTTGTGTCCTATGTGTGTCCTTTTATTTTTTAATAAACATATCACAGGACTATTCCCAGTTTATTAAAATATGATTGTTAATAGCTACATAGTAGTTCAGCAAAAAAAGTATTTTGTGGAAATATCAGTCATTTCAATTTTTCATCAATATAAATAATACAATTATAAATATTTTTCACAGATTTCTCTGCATGCATCTCTGATTATTTGCTTTAGACAAAATGCTATTATTGTAGATAGTGGATCAAAGGGTACATATTTTGATACCTATTGCTAAATTGGGTTTACCAATTTGTACTCCTACCAGCAGTATAGAAGAGTGGTTACTCTCAAGTTTCAAATATATGAAAATAAACATATATTTTAAATATATTTTTATATTTCTTTTATGGATCAATGTTGCCTCTCTTTTGAACATCTGGCTGGGGGGGAGATTCATTAACATTATTAACCTTTTGATTTTCCTATATTGTAATTTTTTAGATTCATCATTGATACTGACTTGAAGAGTTTTAAGTTTTTGTGTACACAGGGATATCAGAATTTTCCTTTATGTTTTCTGTATTAGAGTCTGTCTTTTAAAAGACATTTCCCAGAATGAAATCAGGTATACTTATGAATACGAGTGGGTCTCTTACTACCAATGGTCAATGATGTCACCAAAGTAATGTAAAAACAGATACATACATTGATTCAACAGGAAACAACTCATATGCACTGAAACCCTTTCCAGTCACTATACTGGATAGCTCCAATGAGACTCTCACCTGCAATGCCTGACTTCCCAAATCAATGGGGGCCATATTAGGTTCTCACAGAGCTATCTCCCTGTACTCTGTGTTGGTCACTTGACTGCTCCCTGGCCTCTGTGACTGCCCTAGCTCCATTTCTCCCCCCTGAAAACATCCTCACACTCTACGAGTAGTTTACTCAAGTCCTCTACTCATTCAGCTTGAAGTGAGCAGAAGTACAGCTTCAATAACCCACTCTGTTATGGACTGAATTGTGTCCCCCGCCTAGAATTCATGATTTGAGGCCATAACCCCCAATTTGATGATATTTGGAGATAGAGCCTCTGGGAAGGTAGTTAAACTTAAACGAGGTCATAAAGGTAGGGCCTGAATCCAATAAGCTTGGTGAAGACAAAGAAACGCAGACAGCTCTCCATATTCACAGAGAGGAAAGGCCATGTGAAAACACAGCAAGAAGGCAGCGATCTACAAGCCAGGAAGAGAGACATCACCAAAAACCAAACCTGCCGGCACCTTTATCCTGGACCTTTAGCCTCCAGAGCCGTAAGAAAATAAATTCCTGCTGTTTAAGCCACGCAGTCTGTGGTATATTGTTATGATAGCACTAGAAGACAAATACACTCTCCAATACAATCTTCTCTCTAAGAGTACCCTTATTTCTTCTTATATACTCTTGATGTGGGTAATGGACTCAGAGTCACCAGATTTGTTTTGAATATCAATCATTTGAAGTTCTTCATAGACGATCCACAACCTTTCTTTAGAATACATCGTCCCTGAACACTCTTTGTCCTCAGTTTCAGAATTACAATTATGAAACTCATGAAAAAAATAGTACTTAGCCTCCTACACTATCTCAATTCGATTCTTGGACTAATCAAAATTCACCCCTGGTGCTGAGAAGGGCCAGTCTTTTCAAAAGCCCTTGGCCACCAATATTGGATCAAAATGAGAGCCTGTTAGCAAGGAAGAAGGATGGGAATGATGTTGGGCAGGCAGCCAGGAGTGCCCACAACAAGGAAGGTATTTACAGGTGGCTTTAAAAGAAAAATTTCCTCTAATCAAACTGAGCTAAAATACAGAACTCTGAAGCCAATTCTTAACCATATGTAATAGTCAAACTGTGAATAGCCTTAGTCATGTTTAGAATCAGCTTTTTGTGCACAGACATAGAAAGAAGCTTGATATTCTATGCACCTCTTCCTATCTTTTGGACTTCTTTTTTCCCTTTAAATTCTCTTAACACTCCACAGCTTAAGAGGGAGAAGGAAAAGTAAAGGAAAATGAAAAGGGAGAAGCTTCTGACAAGTCTGTAGTGCCTTTGAAATGCCCATTCTTATCTATTAGAAATCATAAGAAGCAAGAAGCCACTTTCTAAGTAGCACAAGCAAGAGTAAAGCAACATCCTCTTCTGGGAAGTCAGGAAGAGAAAAGAGAAGAGGAAGCCAGGAAGTCAAGCATGATGGGTATCCCCTTCTGCCCTTCTAGGCATACTCTCCACCCACTCTACCCTGCCTTTTTTCCCAGCAAGCTGACTTCTACAGACGGTGCCACCTCGGCCCCTGGCCCTCTGGCTTCCACATTGGTTTGCTAATGGTTGGCACTGGTAGGAGATGGAGGGTGGGAGAAGGGAGAGGTAAGGGAATTTACCCCCCTGCATCCCTCCCTGGTGATGCTTGGCTGTGGCTATGTTCTTGTCCCCAAGGCGGCAACTCCTATCACATGGACTCCCTCCCCTGACTGCAACTCTCCCCACCTTTTCATAGCTACCACCTCCTTTTGTCCATTCAGGTGCAGGTGTAGCATGCTTCACCAAAGAATGCTTCACCATTCTTTGCCAGTTCCCTTAAGCCTACTGACACCATTGCAAATTGCCCCTTTGTTAAGCTGCTTTTTTACTTACCACTTTGAACTTGCCATCGGTTTGCTGCATGGACTCTGACACCTCAGATCACAAGTTCAGAAGAAGCATGTATCTAAGGCAAAGTAGATGAAAATCCTGAAACGCAAGGCAAAAAAATAAATCAAGTTACCAGCAATCTGAGCGCCAAACTAAAAACCTGATTCTGATACAAGATTGCATTAAATAAGGAAACTCTACTATGCTTATTCTAAGACAAACTGAAGCCAACAAACTGATGGGAGAGAAAGGTAGTAAATTGTGACAAAAACACTGGTAGAAGGGATTGGTCACAGGGTCAGAGACAGAGTGCAGAAAAACTGACCTCCACTGATCTACAGACCACCTCTCACTCTTCTTTCTTCCAAGTCTTCCAGTCTCTATCCCCAGATTTTCTCCCATTGTATAATTTTATAACCATTCTTCTTAAGCCTTCAACTATCACTTCCAGACAGAATAATGCAAAAGGCTTTTTCTAACCTAAACTTTACTCTTCAGTTACAGCCCTAACTGCTTGGATATCCCCTGCCACTCAAAATTAACTCATCCCAAATTTATCATATCTTCATCCTCTCACAGTAACTGGCCATTCCTCTTGACCTGCCTTTATACTGGTGGCATCAACTGTCTCCCATTCCACCATGCTCACGAGTTCAGGCATCTTTTTACTACCTTCTCCCACAAACCCCAGGTCTAAGTCTGTTGCCATACAGAAAATCCAGATGGCGAATCACTGTATATATTCTCCTGTGGGTTTCAGTCTTCCTCTCCAGCCTCATCTCTCACCTCTTCTCTTCATTATCGTCATCCTATTCTCATACTATAATGCATGCCTTGCCTCTACATTATTTAGTCTAATAGAAAAACCTTTGCCAAATAATCCTATCTGACACATGGCAAGTGCACTTCCTTCAAAAACTCTTCCCTCTTTTCTTTCCCCAGCCAAATGTCCTCCTCTTCTGAATATTTGATTTACACAACTCTTATAGACTTGTTCTCTAGTACGTATTACAATCATGTACTATGCATTATAATCATGTACTACTCTTATGTATTATATTATTTTGTATAATAACTATTTTATATCATAATAATGTATTATGTATTATACTCCTGATTTTAAAATACAGAAATATTTTCTGTGCTAAATTTCAATTGCTTGAAAGTAGGTAAGGTCCTATTTGCTTTATCCTCCGCAGCATCTGTCTTCAATAAATAATGTCTGAACTGCATTGTGTTGCATTGAGTTTTCTGATATGCATATCAAATTTTCAGGGAAAATTATTTCTAAAATTAAAAAAAGACTATCAAAAATCCAAAAGCCGTGCCGTATATACCTCCTATATCTTGGCACAATTTTCATTTTTTAAAACATTAGAAAATAATTAAAGAAAACTAGATTAATTTCACAAACAATATTTAACTTAGAAATGTTAACCCAGTCCCTGTAACAGTGACAAGTTTGTGTCTATAGTTCACCTTAAGGGATTTGGTAACAATACATTTTTCTCTCCCAGACAAATTAAGTTATTCTAGACAAGCATGCAGTACTTTGTTAGCAAAATGTAGCTGCTTGTGTCTGCATTGCAGTTTTACTAATTGGCACATATATGACGTAGAGACTGAAAAACGAATGTTGTTTTGCAAGGAGGTTTTCTGTTTTCACAAAAACACCCACTCTTGCTGATAATGAATAATTTGGACCTAAAAGTTTCCCCCAGAAAACTTTGAAAAAATCCTTTAGTTTGATCAACCTTCCTCCATGTTTTTCTGGTTATTTGGGACAGCTGCATGCAAATACGTTCTTTGATTTAGCTACTCATTTTCTTAATAACCATAACTGAGTATTAGCATTATAATTTCTTGAATAATGTTCATCAGATTCTCCTCTAATGACATCAACGCCTGTTTTCTTTTTTTCCTGAAGCTCTCACTCCGCAAGGACCATTCTCCATCGTGATATTGTTTGTAACCATATGCAGTGGACCTCTTTGTTTGCTTTTCAGTTTTGCTTTGTTCACCTATCTTCTTCATAGCCCATTCTTTTGTTTTCTTTTGGGGAAATTCCCTTCTCCACACCCTCAGTCCTTGTGGTCTGGGTTCGTGGAGCTGACTCTACCCTAAGCACCAAAAATGGGCACGTTCCAGCCGGAGAAGTCAGATCATTTTATCTCCTGACTACGGTGTTTAGTTCACAAAGGAATAATGAATCAAGTTGAATTCACAAGAATCAGGCCAGGGACTGGTGGGAATCCTTAGAAAAGGTACTCTCTTTCCATTTGGGTTGCTAAACAGGAAAGATATAGCTTAGACATTTCTTGGTGGCGGGGCTGGCGGGGGGGACCTGAAGAGGAAACCAATACAGGAAAGCAGAACAAGAGGTGGAGAAAGATTTCTGACATAACTACTTGTGCACCTGGATTCACGACTTCTCTGGATTTTTAATTATGTAAGCCAGTTTTTTTTTAATTAAGCCAGTTTGTAAGTTAATAAATTCCCTCTTTTTTATATTTAAAAAAGAAACTGATTTTCTCTCCCTTGCAAATGAAAAGATTCATAGCTGGTGTACCATGGGGCACCATATGCTCTTCAACCGCCTTCCTCTCTAACCAATGACCAGTGTCAGCCTGGCCTCCTCCTCTGCTCTGCAGCTGTCATTATCACGCCTCTTTCCAGGGCCTGATATATAACCTTCATCTGCAAAGTCCAGAAACACCTTTGGGCTTTATTCTAATTATCCTCAACTTCTCTCTATCTACCAGTGCACTGTGCAATGTCATTTTTCAAATGTTGATTCATCCCTGAACATGTTTTAAGTCCATCTGCTTCTTTCATATTTCCCAAAATATGCTTTAAATTTTTAAATTATTTTAAATAGAGACACAATAAAACATATAGAAGTAATTCACAGCAAACATATAAATTAATAAGGTCACTTATGGGGGCTTTGAGATCCATATTCTGCAAATCGGTGATTCTAAAATAGGCAGAGCAAGTAGCTAGTATAGGTTGAGGACTTAGAAGGCCCCCACTTGACCTCCTAACTGTACCACCTCATTTCTATCCTAGCGCCTGTGAAACCACCATTAGTAATTTTACCATTTGATATATATAGAGAGAGAGATAGATATAGATATACACAATGGAATATCACTCATCCATACAAAAGAATGAAATAATACCATTTGCAGCAACATAGGTGGACCTAGAGATTATCATACTAAGCAAAGTAAGTCAGAGAAAGACAAATACCATATGATATCACTTATATATGGAATCTAAAACATGATACAAATGAACTTATTTACAAACAGAAACAAACTCACATAGAAAACAAACTTATGGTTACAAAAGGGGAAAGGAGAAGGGGGAGGGATAAATTAGGAGTTTGGGATTAACATATACACAATACTATATATAACATAGATAAACAACAAGGTTCTACTGTATAGCACAGGGAGCTATATTCAATATCTTGTAATAAACAGTAATGAAAAAATATGAAAAAGAATCTATATATGTATAACTGAATCACTTGGCTGTACACCAGAAACTAATACAACATTGTAAATCAACTATACTTCAATTTTTAAAAATGAAAATAAAGTAATAATAATCTTGTCATTTGATTTTTAAAAAGTGAGCTGGACAGTAAACACATTGCCCAAGTTTTGCACATTAAAAATCCAAATTTATGGCATGACATCCATGAGTATATCCATGGGAAAAAAGAGAAAATATGACAGTGTAAGAAAATCCTAGAAAATCCACTCCTCATGGGCTCTGAAAAACACCACCATTCAGTTTCATGTTGCACATGAATAAAATTTTCATTAGGTCAGACTGATCCACCTACAGAAGATCCTGATTTTCTACAAAAGATTATAAAATACTGGAATAGGAGTTGAAATAAACTGCTCTGCCTTGCTCAAAAAAAAACTGACATGTGTGAATTTTCCAAGCTTTATTTTCATCATCAAGCCTGTTGACAAGGGACATTATATTATTTGACTTTTATCTCACTATTCAGAAAGGATGATCAAAGCACCTTTAATAACAGATCAGTTTCATTAATAAAACCTCTGCTCTACTCCAATTTACATGAGCTTCATTATGAAAAGTAACTGGCCACTCTGAATTTACTGAGGAGTCAGCTAATGCTGAATATAAAAGCACAGAAAGATTTAAGAGGAAGACCTGATTCAAGGTCATATATGTTGTAAAGAAAACTGAGTGATCCTTAAAGGGGGAAGAAAAGTTGGGCCTACTTAAAAAGCACTCAACCTGAAATTAAGCTTTAAATTTTGAATAAATAAATGTCTTGCTGGACAGAAATATCTAGTGCCCCAAACCCAATGGACACAAGAAAATGGTTTTGTGACCTTGTCACTGTCAGACATCAATGTCATAATAATTGAAAACTGGTTACTGGCTGATTTTGTCATCCCTCCTCTTGAACGTCCTATTCCAATAACTCATCTAACGTAACTGTCAGAGCTGGGGAGTGATGACAAGGCCCCCATCACAAATCTGTGATACACAGTTAAATTTAAAAGGTTCTTATTTCACATGCAATACTGAACAGACTTTTTAAGTGAATAAGATCACTGGAGCTCTCAATTCCAATACAATGTTTCTGACAGCTAGTTCAAAATGCACGTGGGTGAGGGGCTTGGGCTATACATTTTGAAAGAGCAAATGATAAGGCTATAAGATAATACTAGTACTTCTTCTTCCCCAATCACATTATGGAAAAGTGATAGTGAACAACCTTTAGAATTCCCTCCAGTTGAGAGTGTACAAATAAGAAAAGTGAATGTATTCCCTTGCTTGTATTTAGTAGTAAGGCTCAATGATGTATGTTTTGCCCTCATCGTGGAGACTGGAAATTATATATATATATGTATACACATATATATATACATATATATACATATAAAATACCTGAAATGTGTAAAATTTTTATATATTATATATTTAATATATAATATGTGTAATACCTGAAATATGCAAAAATTTAATATATTTTATATATATTATATATATTTTAGGACAGATTCTGAAGGTATTAAGAAGGTCTAGGAATTCAGAGGGTTCCACAGGTACATATGTGTCTGTTTTACACAGATTATTCAAATTTGACCAAAAATAACATTTTGTAGAAGGCTCTCTCCTCCAACAATCGAAATTCTATCCAATCCTGAATCCCTGTTCAAGGTCTACCTTCTCTGTGATCTTCCCTAATAAATCCAGCCCACACCCTCCCTTCTCTCTCAAATGTGATTTCTACTTCACCACCACCGTCACACATTTATTGAGTACTTACTGAAAGGCAGGACCTTATTCCTGAAGTCATCAGGCTTCAGGTTCCTAAGCTTGAAACAGTTTAAAGTTTGCAGTGAAGACCGATGCAGACACACAAAAAAGTATAAGCAATCGCCCACAGTAGTTGTAGATCACGGGGTAAGTGAACACAGGAATGCGGAGGAGGATGGGGTCACAAAGGCTGCATTAGTCAGAGGGAAGAAGGGTTTATGGAGGAGGTAGACTTCACGTTTGTCCTGGACGAAGGGCCCCTCTCATACAGCCACAGCGTGAACAAGATGTAGAGGCAGAGACGGACCAACATAGGACCGATGGGAAGGTTTGGGGAACTCACACGTTCTCTTCATCTGTGGATTTATCCGTCACTAAAGGTGATCTCACCTGTGCTTGAGGGAAAACTCGCTAACCAAAGAGTGAAAGAAATGCAACAGCATGTACTTCTAAAATAATTTAGTTTAGGTAGCATTAGCAAGACAGCAAAAGGATGACAAACTACCACTGGGGTCCACACTGACTAGGGTCCATTTTTACTGGCTGTCTAAATTTGGGCCCCAAGCTCAATAACTGAGAACAAGTCCAGTTAACTCTCACATTTGAGGTAGGAGCCTTTCACTTATGAACCATAATGTAAATAGTAAAAAAGGGACTTTCCTTAAAAGTCACAATTGAATTTGAAATCCCCGGTGGGGGTTGGACTAAAGCAACATAAAAAAATTAATAAGACTTACTCCCAAGTGCTTACTCCCTACTGCCCTTTAACCTCTATGGAAAACATACAGAGATTCAGAGATTTATGCTTTGCTAAGAGCTATTCTGCAGAAACCCAAGTTTCCCTCCCAAAGCCCAGTGAGTCTCAATCTTGGTGGCATATTAAAGGCACCTGGAGAGCTGTTAAAACCCACTAAACACAGTATCTACCTGGTCCACTAACTCAGAATCTTCAAGGGTGGAGCCCAGACAGGCTATCTTCCCGTGCAGCAGAGTTAAGAACGACTGACATCTCCCTTCTTACAACCACCAATGCCCTTCCCAGTTTAGGAAGGGCTCAACCATCTGCCCATTTACCATCATTTTGTGAAAACAGGGGGACACAGCACAGCATATATAAACTTTTAAACTTAAATAAACTTTTGTCTTAACTATCAATACTGGGCATAACTGACTAAGCAATTAGTAAAAGAATCAGAAAAAAATCAAGCAATGTAGGCAGAGGTTTTAAGGAAAGTGTTGAAAGAAAACAAGAGAGACAAGAAAAGAGTAGTGAATCATTTTTAGAAATAAAATGTCCTGAAATGTACAAGTGTAGCCAATATTAACTCAGTTAATATTTAGGATGACATAGGTATTAACCACTATGACAACAGTAATACCTATCTGTTTTTAATTCTTGCTAGAGGTCACTCAGAGTATTAAGTGTTTTGTATATTAAACTCAATCTTACAACAGTTCTGTGACAGAGTACCCTATTTTATAGATGAAATAAGGCTCATAATAATTAAGTGATTTTCCCTGATGTAACCTAGCTAGTGCCTGAACCAGTTTTCACACAGATTTACTGATTCCTGAAGTGTCACAAAAGCAATTTGATTCAGTTATCATACACCGGTATCATCCAAGCGCTCAGCTTACAGCCCTGAGCTGTAGCTGAGAGGGCAGGTGGGGGGATGGGGTGGATATGAATTGATATAAATGACTTTTGAGTCCAGTTAGTCCTAATTTAGGGCAGAAATCACTTAATTTGTAATTTGTTGATCCGGGGTTAATTTCTGACTTATTGGGTGGGCTGTTTAAATGTCATTCCTGTTTGACCGTCATTCTGACTTATTGGGTGGGCTGTTTCAAACTTCTCTTCCTATCGGCAGCTTTCACTCATGGACCCAGTTTGCCAAGAATTCCCAATATTTTTGGAGCAAGAAAGACTGTAACTTGTTTTTGGAGCCAATTCTTTTCATGGTACTAGTCTTTAAAACATTGTTCTTTTTCAAAATAGGTGGACACTGATAACGAGCCAGACTTAAGGTAAAGGATAATACTTTAAAGTTTCGTGTAATCATTTCAATAAGTTCTTGAAAGTGTTTTTAGCTTTAACAAAGCTCTGTATATGAGTGAGTGCATTCTGTTTATAGAATGGAGAATTAAGGAGCACACTCCAGCCTAACTCATCCACAAAGGGCCAAAGCAGAGGAAAAAAACAACTCCCTATGCATAGCACGAGGCCCCCATCCTGAAAGTACTCTGCTATCTAATTTAAAGCCTGCCTCACTCTAGTTACCAAGAGGAAACATGCCACAATTCCAGCTAAAGATTAGAATGTGTTTCCCAGAGACCGAAGGAAAACCCGCTCCCACACTGAAGACAGACCCTTGAAAACCCTAACTTACTTTCCTTATTTGTTGCTTGACATGTCATCCTGCTTCTCATAATTTATCCCAGCTCTTTCTATGGAAAGTATAGTATTTGCTCAAAAAGGACAAAGAAATGGTAAATCATCAAACACTGATCACCAAGTCAAAGGAATGGATATTTCTTTTACTAGGGGAAGACACAAAAAAGATTATTAGGTATTTGTAGTTATAAATAACAGATGAAGTTTTCCCTTTTATGCATAAAAACCTGGCAATGTCATGATTATATACTCAAAATGTATTACACGTCTAAGTATTAAAATGTGAAGGATAATAATCTCAGAATATGTTGTTTTCTGAATATGCTAATCTTAATTGCCATGAAATTTGCATTTCATATCATTTGAAGTCTGAATATGAGCATACTTGATATGAATCCAATATCAGTCACAATTTTTCTTTATTTTGTTACTCTCGTCCTAGATTTAAAAACAACACAGAAGGCAGGAGGGGGGAAGATGGCGGAAGAGTAAGACGCGGAGATCACCTTCCTCCCCACAGATACATCAGAAATACATCTACACGTGGAACAACTCCTACAGAACACCTACTGAGCGCTGACAGAAGACCTCAGACCTCCCAAACGGCAAGAAACTCCCCACATACCTGGGTAGGGCAAAAGAAAAAAGAATAAACAGAAACAAAAGAATAGGGACGGGACCTTACCAGTGGGAGGGAGCTGTGAAGGAGGAAAGATTTCCACACACTAGGAAGCCCCTTCGTGGGCGCAGACTGCGGGTGGCGGAACAGGGGAGCTTCGGCGCCTCGGAGGAGAGCACAGCAACAGGGGTGTAGAGGGCAATGCGGAGAGATTTTTGCACTGAGGATCGGTGCTTACAAGCACTCACCAGCCCGAGGCTTGTCTGCTCAACCGCCAGGGTGGGCGGGGCTCGGAGCTGACGATCGGGCTTCGGTCGAAGCGCAGGGAGAGGACTGGCGGCGTGAACACAGCCTGCAGGGGGTTAGTGCTGGCCGGGAGGGAGTCCGGGGAAAAGTCTGGACCTGCCAAAGAGCCAAGAGACTTTTTCTTCCCGCTTTGTTTCCTGATGCGCGAGGAGAGGAGATTAAGAGAGCTGCTTAAAAGAGCCCCAGAGACGGGCGCGAGCCGCAGATACCAGCGCGGACCCCAGAGACGGGCATGAGACGCTAAGGCTGCTGCTGCCGCCACCAAGAAGCCTGTGTGCGAGCACAGGTCACTATCCACACCTCCCCTCCCGGGAGCCTGTGCAGCCCGCCACTGCCAGGGTCCCGTGATCCAGGGACAACTTCCCAGGGAGAACACATAGCATGCCTCAGCCTGGTGCAACATCACATTGGCCTCTGCCGCCGCAGGCTCACCCCGCATCCATACCCCTCCCTCCCCCACGGCCTGAGTGAGCCAGAGCCCCCGAATCAACTGCTCCTTTAACCGCATCTTCTCTGAGGGAAGAACAGACGCCCTCAGGTGACCTACACGCAGCGGCGGGTCTAAACCCAAAGCTGAAACCCGGGAGCTGTGAGAACAAAGAAGAGAAAGGGAAATTTCCCCCAGCAACCTCAGGAGCAGTGGATTAAATCTCCACAATCAACTTGATGTACCCTGCATCTGTGGAATACCTGAATAGACAATGAATCATCCCAAATTGAGGAGGTGGACTTTGATAACAAGATATATTATTTTTTCCCCTTTTCCTCTTCTTGTGAGTGTGTATGTGTATGCTTCTGTGTGAGATTTCATCTGTATAGCTTTGCTTTCACCATTTGTCCTAGGGTTCTGTCCGTCCGTTTTTATTTTTTTTCCTTAAAAAAACTTTTTTTTCTTAATAATTATTTTTTATTTCAATAACTTTATTTTATCTTACTTTATTTTATTTTATCCTCTTTCTTTCTTTCTTTGTACTTTTTCTCCCTTTTATTCTGAGCCATGTGGATGAAAGGCTCTTGGTGCTCCAGCCAGGACTCAGTGCTGTGCCTCTGAAGTGGGAAAGCCAACTTCAGGACACTGGTCCACAAGAGACCTCCCAGCTCCATATAATATCAAATGGCAAAAATCTCCCAGAGATCTCCATCTCAACACCAACACGCAGCTTCACTCAACGACCAGCAGGCTACAGTGCTGGACACCCTATGCAAACAACTAGCAAGACAGGAACACAACCGCACCCATTAGCGAGACGCTGCCTAAAATCATAATAACTCCACTGACACCCCAAAACATACCACCAGATGTGGACCTGCCCACCAGAAAGACAAGATCCAGCCGCATCCACTAGAACACAGGCACTAGTCCCCTCCACCAGGAAGCCTACACAACCCACTGAACCAACTTTAGCCAATGGGGACAGAAACAAAAAACAATGGGAACTATGAACCTGCAGCCTGCAAAAAGGAGACCCCAAACACAGTAAGATAAGCAAAATGAGAAGAAGAAAAACACACAGCAGATGAAGGACCAAGATAAAAACCCACCACACCTAACAAATGAAGAGGAAATAGGCAGTCTACCTGAAAAAGAATTCAGAATAATGATAGTAAAGATGATCCAAAATCTTGGAAATAGAACAGAGAAAATGAAAGAAACACTTAACAAGGACCTAGAAGAACTAAAGATGAAACAAACAACAATGAACAACACAATAAATGAAATTAAAAATACTCTAGATGGGATCAATAGCAGAATAACTGAGGCAGAAGAACAGATAAGGGACCTGGAAGATAAAACAGTGGAAATAACTACTGCAGAGCAGAATAAAGAAAAAAGAATGAAAAGAACTGAGGACAGTCTCAGAGACCTCTGGGACAACATTAAACGCACCAACATTCGAATTATAGGGGTCCCAGAAGAAGAAGAGAAAAAGAAAGGGACTGAGAAAATATTTGAAGAGATTATAGTTGAAAACCTCCCTAATATGGGAAAGGAAATAGTTAATCAAGTCCAGGAAGCACAGAGATTCCCATACAGGATAAATCCAAGGAGAAACAAGCCAAGACACATATTAACCAAACTATGAAAAATTAAATACAAAGAAAACATATTAAAAGCAGCAAGGGGAAAACAACAGATAACACACAAGGGAATCCCCATAAGGTTAACAGCAGCAGAAACTCTGCAAGCCAGAAGGGACTGGCAGGACATATTTAAAGTGATGAAGGAGAAAAACCTACAACCAAGATTACTCTACCCAGCAAGGATCTCATTCAGATTTGATGGAGAAATTAAAACCTTTACAGACAAGCAAAAGCTGAGAGAGTTCAGCACCACCAAACCAGCTTTACAACAAATGCTAAAGGAACTTCTAGAGGCAAGGAACACAGGAGAAGGAAAAGACCTACAATAACGAACCAAAAACAATTAAGAAAATGGGAATAGGAACATACATATCTATAATTACCTTAAATGTAAATGGATTAAATGCTCCCTCCAAAAGACACAGACTGGCTGAATGGATACAAAAACAAGACCCATATATATGCTGTCTACAAGACACCCACTTCAGACCTAGGGACACATACAGACTGAAAGTTAGGGGATGGAAAAAGATATTCCATGCAAATGGAAATCAAAAGAAAGCTGGAGTAGCAATTCTCATATCAGACAAAACAGATTTTAAAATAAAGACTATTAGAAGAGACAAAGAAGGACACTACATAATGATCAAGGGATCAATCGACGAAGAAGATATAACAATTGTAAATATTTATGCACTCAACATAGGAGCACCTCAATACATAGGCAAATACTAACATCCATAAAAGGGGAAATCGACAGTAACACATTCATAGTAGGGGACTTTAATACCCCAATTTCACCAGTGGACAGATCATCCAAAATGAAAATAAATAAGGAAACACAAGCTTTAAATGATACATTAAACAAGATGGACTTAATTGATATTTAGAGGACATTCCATCCAAAAACAACAGAATACACATTTTTCTCAAGTGCTCATGGAACATTCTCCAGGATAGATCATATCTTGGGTCACAAATCAAGCCTTGGTAAATTTAAGAAAATTGAAATTGTATCAAGTATCTTTTCCGACCACAATGCTAGGAGACTAGATATCAATTACAGGAAAAGATCTGTAAAAAATACAAACACATGGAGGCTAAACAATACACTACCTAATAACGAAGTGATCACTGAAGAAATCAAAGAGCAAATCAAAAAATACCTAGAAACAAATGACAATGGAGACACGACAACCCAAAACCTATGGGATGCAGCAAAAGCAGTTCTAAGAGGGAAGTTTAGCAATACAATAGCAATAGAATCCTACCTTAAGAAACAGGAAACATCTCAAATAAACAACCTAACCTTGCACCTAAAGCAATTAGAGAAAGAAGAACAAAAGAAAACCCAAAGTTAGCAGAAGGAAAGAAATCATAAAGATCAGATCAGAAATAAATGAAAAAGAAATGAAGGAAATGATAGCAAAGATCAATAAAACTAAAAGCTGGTTTTTGAGAAGATAAATGAAGTTGATAAACCATTGGCCAGACTCATCAAGAAAAAGAGTGAGAAGACTCAAATCAATAGAATTAGAAATGAAAACGGAGAAGTAACAAGTCACACTGTAGAAATACAAAAGATCATGAGAGATTACTACAAGCAACTCTATACCAATAAAATGGAAAACCTGGAAGAAATGGACAAATTCTTAGAAATGCACAACCTGCCAAGACTGATTCAGGAAGAAATAGAAAATATGAACAGACCAATCACAAGCACTGAAATTGAAACTGTGATTAAAAATCTTCCAGCAAAGAAAAGCCCAGGACCAGATAGCTTCACAGGCAAATTCTATCAAACATTTAGAGAAGAGCTAACACCTATCCTTCTCAAACTCTTCCAAAATATAGCAGAGGGAGGAATACTCCCAAACTCATTCTACGAGGTCACCATCACCCTGATACCAAAACCAAACAAGGATGTCACAAAGAAAGAAAACTACAGGCCAATATCACTGATGAACAAAGATGCAAAAATTCTCAACAAAATACTAGCAAGCAGAATCCAACAGCACATTAAAAGGGTCATACAACATGATCAAGTGGGGTTTATTCCAGGAATGCAAGGATTCTTCGATATATGCAAGTCAATCAACGTGGTACACCATATTAACAGAATGAAGGAGAAAAACCATATGATCATCTTAATAGATGCAGAGAAAGCTTTCGACAAAATTCAACACCCATTTATGATAACAACCCTGCAGAAAGTAGGCATAGAGGGAAATTTCCTCAATATAACATAGGCCATATATGACAAACCCACAGCCAACATCGTCCTCAATGGTGAAAAAGTGAAACCATTTCCACTAAGATCAGGAACAAGACAAGGTTGCCCACTCTCACCACTCTTATGCAACATAGTTTTGGAAGTCTTAGCCACAGCAATCAGAGAAGAAAAGGAAATAAAAGGAATCCAAATCGGAAAAGAAGAAGTAAAGCTGTCACTGTTTGCAGATGACATGATACTATATAGAGAGAATCCTAAAGATGCTACCAGAAAACTACTAGAGCTAATCAATGAATTTGGTAAAGTAGCAGGATACAAAATTAATGCACAGAAATCTCTGGCATTCCTAAACACTAATGATGAAAAATCTGAAAGTGAAATTAAGAAAACACTCCCATTTACCATTGCAACAAAAAGAATAAAATATCTAGGAATAAACCTACCTAAGGAGACAAAAGACCTGTATGCAGAAAATCATAAAACACTGATGAAAGAAATTAAAGATGATACAAATAGATGGAGAGATATACCATGTTCTTGGATTGGAAGAATCAACATTGTGAAAACAACTCTACTACCCAAAGCAATCTATAGATTCAATGCAAGCCCTATCAAACTACCACTGGCATTTTTCACAGAACTAGAACAAAAAATTTCACAATTTGTATGGAAACACAAAAGACCCCGAATAGCCAAAGCAATCTTGAGAACGAAAACGGAGCTGGAGGAACCAGGCTCCCTGACTTCAGACTATACTACAAAGCTACAGTAATCAAGACAGTATGGTACTGGCACAAAAACAGAAATATAGATGAATGGAACAGGATAGAAAGCCCAGACATAAAGCCATGCACATATTGTCACCTTATCTTTGATAAAGGAGGCAGGAATATACAGTGGAGAAAGGACAGCCTCTTCAATAAGTGGTGCTGGGAAAACTGGACAGGTACATGTAAAAGTATGAGATTAGAACACTCCCTAACACCATACACAAAAATAAGCTCAAAATGGGTTAAAGACCTAAATATAAGGCCAGAAACTCTCAAACTCTTAGAGGAAAACAGAGGCAGAACACTCTATGACATAAATCACAGCAAGAGCCTTTTTGATCCACCTCCTAGAGAAATAGAAATAAAAACAAAAATAAACAAATGGGACCTAATGAAACTTCAAAGCTTCTGCACGGCAAAGGAAACCATAAACAAGGTGAAAAGACAACCCTCAGAATGGGAGAAAATATTTGCAATTGAAGCAACTGACAAAGGATTAATCTCCAAAATTTACAAGCAGCTCGTGCAGCTCAATAACAAAAAAACAAACAACCCAATCCAAGAATGGGCAGAAGACCTAAACAGACATTTCTCCAAAGAAGATATATAGATTGCCAACAAACACATGAAAGGATGCTCAACATCATTAATCATTAGAGAAATGCAAATCAAAACTACAATGAGATATCATCTCACACCGGTCAGAATGGCTCATCAAAAAATCTAGAAACAATAAATGCTGGAGAGGGTGTGGAGAAAAGGGAACCCTTTTGCACTGCTGGTGGGAATGTGAATTGGTACAGCCACTATGGAGAACAGTATGGAGGTTCCTTAAAAAACTACAAATAGAACTACCATATGACCCAGCTATCCCACTGGGCATATACACTGAGAAAACCATAATTCAAAAAGAGTCATGTACCAAAATGTTCATTGCAGCTCTATTTACAATAGCCAGGAGATGGAAGCAACCTAAGTGTCCATCATCAGATGAATGGATGAAGAAGATGTGTCACATATATACAATGGAATATTGCTCAGCCATAAAAAGAAATGAAACTGAGTTATTTGTAGTGAGGTGGATGGACCCAGAGTCTGTCATACAGAGTGAAGTAAGTCAGAAAGAGAAAGACAAATACCGTATGCTAACACATATATATGGAATCTAAGAAAAAAATATGTCATGAAGAACCTAGGGGTAAGACAGGAATAAAGACACAGACCTACTAGAGAATGGGCTTGAGGATATGTGGAGGGGGAAGGGTAAGCTGGGACAAAGTGAGAGAGTGGCATGGACATATATACACTACCAAGCGTAAAACAGATAGCTAGTGGGAAGCAGCCGCATAGCACAGGGAGATCAGCTCAGTGCTTTGTGACCACCTAGAGGGGTGGGATAGGGAGGGTGGGAGGGAGGGAGATGCAAGAGGGTAGAGAGATGGAAACATATGTGTATGTATACCTGATTCACTTAGTTATAAAGCAGAAACACCATTTTAAAGCAATTATACTCCAATAAAGATGTTAAAAAAAACCTCTAATGCTAAAATCATAATTCTAAAATTAAAATCATTACCATTCTATCAGCTTGCTAATCTTTCAGGCTTAAGAATAGACTAGTGCATTTTAGCAATATAAGGTTAAAATACAATTAAGGTTGAACTTTGTATTTTTCCACTTAAATGTCCACTTTCTTTACATGCTTATAGGTTAACTCATTTCTACCTCTTTATTTTTTAAAATTTCTACCTCTTTTTAAAGCAAAAAAAGAGACGAAAGAAAACGAGAAAGAAAAACTGACAATGCTTTCTGTATTACTGATGCAATGAAAATAACAGAAATAGTGAGAGAAAAATAAAACAATTTCATGTACCTGTTTCAGGCTAATTTCTTTTCCAAGAAAAACATTAAAGAAAAAAAAAGAATGAGCCACAGATTGCCCAGTCTATCTTCTCTATTAAAATAACTGCAAAAAAAAAAAAAAGGAAGAGAGGGCTAATGGATCATTACAAAATAAAGTTGTCCCTAGTCACATTACAGTCTGCCAAAAATTTTTTAAAAGTCCATTCTTCATTCTTCTCTCTCCCCATTTACCTTGGTTCTTGAAATCACTGATAGAGCAGGATCATGGGAAAATAACAGTGCCTGAAATTGTGATAGTATACACATAAACAAGTGAACTCTTTATAGGATTGATGGATACATCAGACCAAAAATGTCAAATTAGTTCAAATTTTAAATTCTTTTACTTAATTTCTTTGGATACTGACCTCTAAAACTTGTTTGTTTGTATAGACACAACCTGTATCATTGCTGAGTTAGAAACCAGTAGCTCACAGCATATCATAACCACAGCAGCCCAATTCAACTCACCAACTTAAAAAGGGAGCAAACTCCACCATCTCCTAGTCTAAGAATTAGCCTCGAAGCTCTACCAACTGGTAGAGAAGGCAAAACAACAAGGAAGTAGATTTGCAACAGCCTAAGACATCCTCAAAAAGGCACACTTAGTTTTATAAATTTATATAAAACCAAAGTCCCTCCTTTGTCCCTTCTTTGACTTTATCCTTGTTCTCTGGGACTACCTCCCTTAGGGTGTAACCGAGAAGGACCCTATGGGGCTCTCCCAGAACAGGACTCTTCACCATGTCCTCCACCTGCCTTTTGTCTGCACAAAAACTTTAGTCAAAGAATAAATTTAATCAGAGAAGTGAGAAAATGCAGAAAGAAAGGAAAACAGTCAAGAAAGACAAAAAAAATAATAGTTTAGCCATTAAAGTCAAGGACCTTTAATTCCTCCCTAAGGGCTCTAGATAATATTCTAAGCCAGGTTCTTTGAGCTGTTTTGCAGATACTGAAACCCCCAACAGGTGGAAGAAGTTAACTGTATGGCTGCCCACAAGCAGTGGACCACAGACTGGTTGGAACCAGAATGTTCATGATGTTGGCTCCCAATTACCTCACCAACAATGAGTCAGAATAATGTCCACAAGCTGACCCCCTTCCTCACCCTGTCTTTAAAAACCTTTCCTTGAAAGCCTTCAGGGAATTCAGGTCTTTCAAGCACTAGCTGCCTGGACTCCTTGCTTGGCACCCTGCATTAAATTCAGCACTTTCCTTCACCACAACCCTGTGTCAGCAGATTGGCTTTACTGTGCACAGGCAAGTGGACCCAAGTTTGATTCAGTAACAAGGGTAGTGATGCCAGCCCCTTATTTCCATGAGCAAATATGCTTTACACATCCACCTTTTGTACTATCATGACCCTGCTGATGGAAGTAGTTTGGTGCTTGGCTTACCATGTTTGCTGACTGACCTATCCTTCCAGATCAGTAACCCTAGGCTAATTGGTTTTCTCCCAATAACATGAAAACAAATTTTGCTTCCAATATAATTGTGGAAACAATTGATTGTACTTCCTGATATATCTTACAGACACCACCTGCTGTCAAATAAATCTTTCTGACTTATCCCTATGCTTGTATTTTGGGGTATGTTTCCTAGGATGAGTCTATTTTTCATTAGAGCATTATAAAGGGATAGATGAGGTTGAAAAAAATACTCTTTACATATGAAGATAAGGAAGAGCCTCCTATTTAGAAAGATACTTAAGCTGAGTTCTAAAAGGAGGAAGAAAGCACACTGAACAGATACATGGGGGAGAAAATTACAGACATGGGAAGAGGTAGTGTAAAGGCCCTGAGGGACGAATGAGTGTGCTTGATGTGCAAGGAATAGCAAGGAGGCCAGTGTGATGGAGTAGAGTGGAATGGACTGGAATAGAGTGGAGTAGTGTAAGGGGAGATGGTAGAAGATGTTAGGAACTGTAGACCAGAGCAAGAATTTTTTAAATGTGAAACCATCTTAAAGTTTTGAAAAGAGAACTGACAACACCTGTCTCTCATTTTTAATGCTCTATGGAAAAGAGGTTATAAGGGCAGAGTTAGAGCAGAGAGATGCATTAAAATGCTATCGCACTTCTAAGCAATAGATGAGGTGGACCAGCATAGGAGTGGTGGAGGTAGTGAGAAATAGTTTGATTCAAGAAATAATTTGAAAGGAGAAAGAAGAAGGTTGTGGATAGATGGTTGCATGTGGGGTATGAGAGAAAGAGAGGTAAGGATGACTCCAGATTTTTTACATGATCAACTGGAAGAATGGATTTGCAGATACTAAGAAAGAGAAGAAAATAGAGGAACAAATGTAGAGAAAGAAATTAAGAATTTGATTTTACAGTATGGAATTAAAAATAGAACTATCATACAATATAGCATTTCCACTTCTAGGCATATATCCAAAGGAGATGAAATCACCATCTCAAAGAGATATCTGCAGTCCCATGTTCATTGTAGCATTATTCACAGTAGCCAAGACATGGAAATGACTTAAGTGTCTGTTGATGGAAGGAAATGTGGTGTATAGATAAATAATGGAATATTATTCGGCCATAAAAAAGAAGGAAATCCTCCCATTGTGACAACATGAATGAATTCTGAGGGTATTATGCTAAGTGAAATAAGTCACACAGAGGAAGATAAATACTGTATGATATCACTTATATGTAAACTTTAAAAACATTAAACTCACAGTAACAGAGAGAGAATGGTGGTTGCCAGGGCTGAGGGATGGGGAAAACAGGGAGATGTTGGTCAAAGGGTATAATTTTTCAATATAAGATTAATAAGTTCTGAGGATCTAATTACAGCATGGTGACTACATTTAACAATATTGTATTATATACTTGAAAGTTGCTATGAGAACAGAGCTTTAATGTTCTCACCATACAACAAAAACAAAATGGTAATTATGGGAGATGAAGGATGTGTTAACTAACCTTATTGTGGTAAATACAGCACAATATATATGTATATCAAATCATCACACTGTACACCTTAAACTTACACAATGTTAATGTCAACTATATCTCAATAAAGCAGGACATTTTTTAATTTAAAAACATAATTTGGTTTTGGACAAATAAAATTGGGATTCCCATTAGTCACTCAAGAGGAGATGTCAAATAGGCAGTTGCCTATGCAAGTCTGGCATTTGGTAGGAGAAATCTGGGATAGAAACGCATATTTGGCAATATCAGTATATAGGTGGCATCTGGTTGGGATAGAGTAAGTGACTCTGTTGGTAAGGGATTATACAGAAGACTGCTTTGAAGACCCTTGTTATTCCACATCCAAAAGGTGAAGGAGAAGACTCAATTTCAAATCATTCAGTCATGCTTCTTAATGTCAGAGGTCTCTTTTGTAGCTATATGCAATTGGTAGTTATCATTAAGTAGTATCATTTTCAGAGGAATCAGTGCTAGTGAAGTTCACATCTTATTTATTTGCTGCTAAGCACCAGCTACTAGCCTCAGCTGATCTGAATCTGGACAAAATGAGTTCAAGTAACGGGAGAGTTGGACTTCGGTAAAGAGCATTGTGCCTTTGAATAATGTCCTTTAAGATAACCCAAAGGCTCTGCCCAGCCACCTGGTGTTTGAGAAATTGGTAGGGCTGCTCTAGAGCATTTTGATTCTGATAAAGGGTCTTCAAGGAAGCCACAAGCTTGGGTTCATATTATTCAGCTTAACAGACATCCACCCTTAAAATAAAGACAAATATTTATTTATTTTTATCCCAGTGTAGTAGCCTAGATAGACCCAATGATTCCAGACTCCAGACCTTTGTAGTCCCATCTCACATTGAATAGGGCTGACCTGTATAACCAATAGGATATTGTGGAAATGATGGTGTATGACTTCGAAGCTTTCTCTTGAATTACCTGCTTGGGGGAAGCCAGCTGCCATGTTTCAAGGACATTTAAACAGCTCTAGAGAGGAAAGCTCTTGGCAAGTTGCTAATACCCCCTGCCAACAGCTAGCAAAGAGCGGAGGCCTCCTATCAACAGCCATGGGGCTAGGCATCTTAAAAGAAGATTCACCAGCTCCATTCAAACTTTCAGATGACTGCCGCCTTGGCCAATAGCTTGACTGCAGTTGCATGAGGCCCTCAGCCACGACAACCAGCTAAGTTGTTCCCAGACTCCTAATCCACAGAAATGAGAATGAGAAAGGTTGTTGCTCTAAGTTGTTAAATTAGGGAGTAATTTGTTACGTAGCAATAGATAATGAATACCTCCATAGTCTTTTCTTTCCTATGCCTTCTTTCTCCTTGTCTACACATTTGATTTGGGGTTTGCTTCACTCATAGGATGACAAAAGTTGGAAGAGTGAGTTCTCAACTGTGACTGCATACTGGAATATATTTGGGAAGCTTTAAAAACACTCACACTTGGTTCCCAACCCCAGAGATTCTGACCTAATTGGTGTGGGATACAGCCTGGACATCAGGATTGAGTAAAAATTATGTTCAAACAATACATCACCTGATTTCACATGAGATATAGAGCCAATTTGACCTGCCAAACTTCCTTCCAAAAGTGAAAGGTAGGGTAAGTGTTTTATGGGTCAGAGTCTTCTAGATATGGACTCTGCAAAAAAGAGTCAGCAATTAAGGTATGTCTCCCATCATTTGGGATGCATACAGAGCAAATAAAGCCACAGCAGAAGGTACAGAGGAAACACCAGGTAGATGTGGGCTGCTTTCCACCTGTACCCACTTAACACTTGCTGCTGTGTACCTACAGTTTCATAAAGGGTGACTTGAACTATTTTCTTCTTTTTACCCAAACTTTTACCACATTCAGTCCTCCTCATGCTCCATACACACCACATCCACATCAGTTAAGACACTTTTAACAAGTAAAAAAAAAAACCAATCAGCTTAAAAATAAAAATGTATTCTTTACTTGTAGCTGATTCACTTTGTTATACAGCAGAAACTAACACAGCAATGTAAAGCAATTATACTCCAATAAAGAGGTTAAAATATATATATATCCACTGACAGAAAAAAAAATGTATTCTTTCGAATGATACAAAACTCAGAGGTAAGACAGTCCAGAGTTGGTTAATTGAGTAGCTCATTGGCATCAGGCACTAAGGTTCATTCCCTCTCCGCTATACTCAGGTGTTCCTCGATGGACACCGTTTCCTCAACTCCAGGAAGAAAGAGAGAAGAACAAAAGAATAGAGAACCTCTCTTCCAACGTATCCTCTTTTACCAGGAAAGGAAAAAAACTCACTCACACACACATACACACACACACACACACACAAGATTTCCCATACATCTCATTAATGTGAAAACTAAGTTATATGCTCATTTCAACCAAAACAGGAAAAAGAATAGGAAAACATGATTGCTAAGGCTGGACATGATCTACCTCACAGGGCTAAGGATAGGATCATACACACATGCTTCCCTCATACCATCAACATCCATATATTCCATTGATTAGAAAACTTTCAATTGCAAATAGCAGATATGTATGTTAGCTATTGTGTGCTACAAAACATACAAGCACAAAATCTCAGTGGCATAAAACAAAAATCATGTATTTCTCAGAGAGCTGCAGGTTAACATAAGCTATTTGGTTCTATTAATCTCAGCTGGACCTGTGTTTCTTTTGATAGGCAGCTAATCCAGGCTGGGCTTGGCTAGGTGGTGCTGCTTCAAAGTTCAGTTGGACTTTGCTCCTCACTGCAGGTTGGGCTGAGGTCTATCCAATATGCATTCATTCTGGGGCACAGGCTAAAGGAGCACAAGGTACCCAAAGAAGCTTTCTCATGTCAATAGCAGAAGCCCAAGAAGGCAGGCAGAAATGTGATACCTGCTAAGGTCTAACTCAGCACTGACACAGTATCAAAGTCAAGACATGAGGAAATGCACACCATTTCTAATGGAGAGGACTGCAAAGTCACATGGCAAGGAACTTAAATATAAAGAGAAGTTAAGGACCAAGGTTGGTATTTCTATCTACCACAGATACTAAATCTGGCTCTATTTACCAAAAATAAAATTATTAGAAACATACTGAGGACTCACACAATTGATGGAAACTTAATGATCAGGCTCATAAAATAAACATCTCTAAAACCCAAGGAGCTGGAAGCACAACAATCATTTTTAGCAGTAATAATCTGCCAGGATACTGCCACCACTGGACACTCTATGTCACTGCCACTCCGGTGAACCCAGCTGTCCTTTCTCGTATTTCCTAATTTAAGGTTTTAAATACCTGGCAGGAGCATCCAGTCAGCTGAGTATAGGTCATGCCCAAGCAGTATTATCAAGATAAGGGCCTAACCTTTTGCATTTCCATATTGGGAAGTGGACACTGCCTCCACCAAGACTACGCATAATTAGAGATTCTCTCAAGATATGACGGGACTTAGAAGTCAGAGAGAAAAAGACACAGTGTTAAGGGGCTTCACTAAACTGGAAAATAATAGGGATTCTGTGAATGGATAAAAGATATTCCATTATAACATCAAAGCATCCCTTACAAAGGGAGGTATTTCATGCCCAAAAACAGGAGGGTGAATCTTTAGATCATTCATGATAAATCATCTGAGGCCTAGCTAGCATTTACTAGTAATACATATTCAAACAACAGTTTCTTTTGGATCGAAGAGGAGAGATATCTGTTAGCCTTGCAAAACTCTAATTGCTTTGTGCCCCTGAATATACTTAAGGAAATCAAATATGTTCTCAATTTTATACTCAGCATTTAAATAATCTAATATACATGCTGCTATTTGGTCACTTCATGTTCAAACATGCTGAGGAAAAACTGTTGAGCCTTGCCATTTGCAGCAACACAGATGGACCTAGAGGATATTACGCTTATGGAAATAAGTCAGACAGAAAAAGACAAATACTAAATGAAATCTAAAAAATAATGCAAATGAATGTGTATACAAAAACAGAAACAGACTCGCAGATACGGAAAACAAAATTGTGGTTGCCAAAGAGAAGAGGGAAAGGGGAAGGGTCAAATTAGGGGTTTGGGATTAACACATACAAACTACTATATATAAAACAGATAGGACTTCCCTGGCGGTCCAGTGGTTAAGACTCCATGCTTCCACCGCAGGGGGCATGGGTTCAATCCCTGGTTGGGGAACTAGGATCCCACATGCCGTGCAGCACGGCCAAAAAACAAACAAAAAAAAGTAAAGTAAAATAAAATAGATAAGCCACAAGAATTTACTGTGTAGCACAGGGAACTATACCAATTATCTTATAATAACCTATAATGGAATATAATCTGCAAAAATACTGAATCACTATGCCATACACCTAAAACTAACCCAATATTGTAAATCAACTATACTTCAATTAAAAAAAAAAACCACTGGGCCTTGATATGTCCCTCCAAAGGCTTTTCTATGCTGAGAGTTCTACACTGGGATAGGTGTTTAATTCTACTCATAGCTTTAGGAGATCTTTAAATTCAAATTACTATTATTATGCTTAAATAATGTCATTGCACTCAAGGGACATTGACTGCAGTATCAGATTAGGTCATGAGATTATTACAGCCATAAAGAGAGCTGTTTTTAATAAAGGGCAAGTTTTATTATATGTTTGTAGTAGATCAGGTCTATATCACAAAACAACCATTTGGTTAGTGAAGAGAAGTGGAGAGGGAGCAGAAAGGAATATTAGAAAAGAGACTGAAGGGAAAGGAGGAGAGTCAGGAAAGGAAGGAGGGAGGGAAACAGGGAGAGAACAGGAGCTGGGGTCAGGCACCTATCACCTCTCATTGCTCTCCGCACACAGTGGTCCTCTGGGTTATTGATGCGTTGCCGTAGTAAGATGGCACAGGATCCATGCAAGGAAGGTGATGCCTGTTCTCTTTGGAAATTTTCTTCTTAAGCAACTGGGGACACTGCCAACAGGGGAAACATTATGGCTCTCAGTTAACCACACCAACCACAACCACATTGGTAGCCCAGGCTCCTGCGATCCCAAGCCTGCTCTTTACCTTCCTTTTTCTGAAAATAGGCAGAACAAGGATATCCTCATCACAAGGTGCCCACTCAAAGGAACAGGAGTGGAGAAAAAGGAATGCAAAGGTACGGCAATATTCTTAAGACTCTGACTTCTCATCTAAACAACTTTCTGGCCAGCTGTGGTTTTGTTCCCATCACTGCCCTTCTAGAACTCAGACTGTCCCCACATAATCTCCTTGGCCTTTTAGTTACTCCTGACTATATTCAGCGGAGCCCCACTTCCTCTCTCTGTAGACTACCAGACTGAGTGCCTAAGAAAGAAAATGGAACCACTATTTTCTACACTGAAATTGATAATAGACCCAGGAATCTTAATACATATAATGAAGAAGCTTTCCCAACAATGCCCTGAAAGGTCTCACCATATAGGAAGGAGAATGAATGAAGTAAATTAATTCCATTTAGTTGTATGAGCTGATCAACATGGCACAGTTTGGAGAGTTCATCAGTAAAATAAATGGCTTTCTAATTTAGGATATTCTTAAGCTTCTCCATTAAATAAGTATTTCTGCATGTATACATTTAAATAGGCTATCTAGTTCTAATTAGATCTAAAATGAAAGTGGATAAAATAGCTGAAATGTTCACAATTTATGCTCAATAAACTACAGTAATTAAATTATCAGAATAGTTCTTGCACAGAAGAAAACTTTATGTTAAAAATTATATACCCTTTCTCAGGGGCTTCCCTGGTGGTGCAGTGGTTGAGAGTCCGCCTGCCGATGGAGGGAACATGGGTTGAAGCCCTGGTCCGGGAAGATCCCACGTGCCACGGCGCAACTACGCCTGTGAGCCACAACTACTGAGCCTGTGCTCTAGAGCCCGTGTTCCACAACAAGAGAAGCCACTGCAAAGAGAAGCCCGTGCACCACAACGAAGAGTAGCCCTCGCTCGCCGCAACTGGAAAAAGCCGCAACTGGAAAAAGCATAGCAACGAAGACCCAATGCAGCCAAAAATAAATAAATAAATTTATTTATTTATTTAAAAAATGATATACCCTTTCTTTATATTAAGAGATCCTAAGACTCCCAATAACTAGATAGAGGGTCATTCTTTCTCTATTCCTGACTGAAAATGGGCAGACAGTATTTGAAATCATTTTACTTTCTAGCCTAGACAACTCAGTGACAAATGATGGCTTTCGGGCTTCCCTGGTGGCACAGTGGTTGAGAGTCCGCCTGCCGATGCAGGGGACACGGGTTCGTGCCCTGGTCCGGGAAGATCCCACATGCCGCGGAGCGGCTAGGCCCGTGAGCCATGGCTGCTGAGTCTGCGTGTCCGGAGCCTGTGCTCCGCAATGGGAGAGGCCACAGCAGTGAGATGCCCGCGTAGTGCAAAAAAAAAAAAAAAAAAATGATGGTTTTCAATACCAGTGATGGATTTTAGTTCTCAATTGCACTAGTGCTAAAAAGTCCTGATTTCAAAAGAAAAAGAAAAAGAGACCTTCCTATTTTAAATTCCATAAAACCATTGAATAAGTATAAAATTCTTACTTTTTTGGTACTTATAGCCTCCAAAAGAATTATTGTCATCATGTTATTCCTTAATTTTTCCAATAAATGTTCTTACAAGACTCAAATTTACTCAATTATTTGCATGCTTTACCTCTACTATTCAAATTCCTGCCAAAATCCAAATTAATTCTATTGAGCATTATTTCCTGTAGTCAAACAATAAAAGAATATTGTCTAAATGCTAATCTGCTGTTTATTCATTTTCCTCATATAGCTTCAGTCCCCCAGAGTTTGACATTTCAATAAATCCTTAAAAGGGATTATAATGCCGCTTGCTATATTTTGTTTTCTCCAAGAAAATAAATTAAGAAACTTTCCCACCTTTAACCTCTTAAAAAATTATAAAGAAGCCTATCTTTCTTCCTCTAGAAAACAGGCTTTGAGTGTGGAATTAATTCCAAGCATCTGGAATAAAGAAACAGTCCCTGGGTAACAGAAGATGATTTCAATGGATTCTAGCAAAAGCTTCCCTGTAACTTGTTTCCTTCAAAACAATCTGATCACCCTCATTCTCATAGGATGCTAAAGCAGAGAATCCCATATGTGCTTATGCAATATTCAAAAGATCCCTGAATTTTTTTTCTGCAGCTCTAACTACAGCCCTTTGGTTTGCCTGTCATTGGAGGCAATCTGTGCATAGTGGATGGAAAATGTAGTCCATGATGTGGTTCTTAACAGCACAAATTAAAGACAGGTTAACATTTTAGTCATGATTGGGGGGAAATTTAATATGCAGGAGTTAATTAATGTGAAAACAACTAACTGAATTAAGAGCTATGCATAGCTGACTTGCTCATATGGAGCAAGTTATGTTGAAGAACCCAAATCAATCTTATTCTCTTCATGCACTCATTACTTCCAAATACTCACATTGAGCAGGTAGAGCCTGAGCGCTGTGCACGGCCTACGATTGCCTGGTTTTTTTTTTTTTTTTTTTTTTTTGCAGTACACAGTCCTCTCACTGTTGTGGCCTCTCCCGTTGCGGAGCACAGGCTCCGGACGCACAGGCTCAGCGGCCATGGCTCATGGGCCCAGCCGCTCCGCGGCATGTGGGATCCTCCCAGGCCGGGGCACGAACGCGCGTCCCCTGCATCGACAGGCGGACTCTCAACCACTGCACCACCAGGGAAGCCCCGATTGCCTGTTTTTTAAAGCTGATTCTATCCAGTAGTTCATGCCCACCACACAGGTCAGATTTACTTCACAGCTGCCCCAAATCATAAGGGCCTCACTGCCTCTGGCACTCAGATGTTCACAGTACATGGCCAGTCTTACCAAGGAAATAAACCCCTGCGGCCAAGGTGTTTCTACAGTTTTTAAATCTGTATTGGTCCCTGCAATTGATAGGTGCCAAGAAACGTAGGATTTGTAAAAAGAATGAAATCTCCTCCCAGAAAACAGCTATTGGCTCAAAAAAAAAGTTTCACTTCAATCAAATGCTTCACTTCAAAGCCAATATAAACCACCCTTTCTAGGACCATGTCAGTCAGTTCAGGGGTTTAAAATCCAGAAAAATATTCAAAGTGGAAATCAGTTTACACCTCCAACTTCCTAATGGAGTGCCCACAGGCTAAGTGCCCACTGGACAGTTGAGTGTTTTGCCACCACTTTCAATTCAATTTGTGTCAGGCCACGTCCTAGGGACAATGAGGTGAGGAAGCCAGGAGACAGCAGGAAACAAGTGTAGTTAGGGAAGAAGAGAATAGCACATGGAGATTTACAACCATAGGTCAAGTTGGATAGGAACGAGAGTACAAAGACTGGCCACAGACTAGGGAAGGCTGAGAACATACAGTGATCACGTGAGGGTTGAGGAGTATTTTAAGGGACAGGATGAGTGTGGAGTGCATCACGTCTATCAAACTCTTTCATGGTCCCACCCAACTCAGAAATATAGTCTAGCCATGGGCCCAGGATAGGAAATAAGTGGATTAGGAAATTGGGTTTCATGAATACATGACAGTCCTTGACACATCAGTCTAGAATTTAAATAGTTTTAAGTCTATGCATCCACCAAGCCTTCACTCAAATCCAGCTCTTTTATGAAAATTTTCAATTCCACCTCAGTCAGATGAAGATCTGGCCAGCTTCTGAATACAAACACTGATCTCTCATTTGACAAATAACTCCCTCTTGTGATATCTCTTTACTTTTATCCTATTGTTTTCTAATTACCATCTTGTTTTTAACATTCTAAGAATAGAAGATTTGTTTTTCCAAATAGATAATGAGTCACTTATAGGCAGGGAGTATGCCGTATTTCTAGTTCAGACACATATGAACACACAGGCAAATACTTACACACGGCCTCTGCCCCTTATGCATATTAGGTATATTACAGGAATGTGGTGAATGAGAACGTAAGAATCAGAATGTGTAAAACTAACTCATCAATGCTAAACACTTTTGAGTTTACAACACAAGGTGCAGTGTTTGGGGAACTAGAGATCCAAAAGATGTCAACCAGCGTCTACCTCCTCAACGGACTTTGTAAAGAATGAATATATGTATAAAGTCATTCTTTAAATAGCAAATAGGAAGTTCTACATAAAATGGTGGTTTGACTCCATGGATTTATTTCTTGAAACAAATTTAGCATAACATAAAAGAATAAAAAACATTATAAACTTTAAAGGACAAAGGAAATGGGAAAAAAGGCAACGACAAACAAGATATTTTTATTATAACTTCAGAGGGTGGAAAACAGATTGGGAAGTGGTAAATGACTTGAAGCATAAAGAAAGCTGAAACTTGCAGAGAATGATAATGATGACAAGTAGATTAAGACTCTCTTTAGAACCCTGGAAAGCTCTCAAGAATTGGAGGCACCAGGTATCTTGGGAGGCAGAGAAAAGGATGGGGCTACATAAGGATTCATTTGATACTACATACCTCCTCTACCCTGCACCAAGTGAGCTTCCCTCCCCATGCCCTCAAGAAAAGAGAAAATGTACTCTAGAGAAACTGAGTCCAGGAAGACTTGGGACTCAGACACACCCAGGCTTAACAGAGTGAGAACAAGGTGTATGTTGAAAACAAGGAATTAAGAAAATGCCTATTAAATAAAAAGATTATTCTGACACTTGTGAAAGACTTTTTTCAGGGAGACTATTACAATGGGGTTTGTAGTGGGGGATAGAGACCGGGTCAACTCTGAATAGAGCAAGAAGAAGTGGAAATATATAGCCAAAGAGCAGGGTGGAAATCAGTGGATGGAAAATTACTAAAAGGAAACATCAGGAGTAAGGAGAGATTCTGCATAATCAATTTGACAGGATTATTGCTGAAGGCAGGCCAGGGTGATAAGATATCTAGAGTGCAGGATAAGGAATTTGGTGAGATGCCAAAGCTAAGAGATGAAAATTTTGATCAGATATCAAGAGTGCAGGATTTTCTCTTTGGTGGGGCTAATAGTGGACTCCAGGAGGGCTTGTACCAAGGAGTACTTCCCAGAGCTTCTGCTGCCAGTGTCCTTGTCCCCACATTGAGCCACAGCTGCCCCCCGCCTCTGCAGGAGACCCTACAACGCTAGCAGCATTAACCAAGAAGAACTACAATCCTGCAGCCTGTGGAACGAAAAGCACATTCACAGAAAGATAGACAAAATTGAAAAGGCAGAGGACTATGTAACAGATGAAGGAACAAGATAAAACCCTAGAAAAACAACTAAATGAAGTGGAGATCGACAACCCTGCAGAAAAATAATTCAGAATAATGATAGTGAACATGATCCAGTACCTCGGAAAAAGAATGGAGGCAAAGATAGAGAAGATGCAAGAAATATTTAACAAAGATCTAGAAGAATTAAAGAACAAACACCTAGAAGAATTAAAGAAGAAACAGACAGAGATGAACAATACAATAACTGAAATGAAAAATACACTAGAAGGAGTCAATATCAGAATAACTGAGGTAGAAGAATGGATAAGTGAACTGGAAGACAGAATGGTAGAATTCACTGCCACAGAACTGAATAAAGAAAAATGAATGAAAAGAAATGAAGACAGCCTAAGAGACCTCTGGGACAACATTAAATGCAACAACATTCACATTATAGGGGTCCCAGAAGAAGAGAGAGAGAAAGGACCTGAGAAAATATTTGAAGAGATTATAGTCCAAAACTTCCCTAACATGGGAAAGGAAATAGCCACCCAGGTCCAGGAAGTGCAGAGAGTCCCAGGCAGAAAAAACCCGAGGAGAAACACACCAAGACAAATAGTAATCAAATTTACAAAAATTAAAGACAAAAAAAATTATTAAAAACAACAAGGGAAAAACCCCACAGATAACATACAAGGGAATCCCCATAAGGTTAACAGCTGATTTCTCAGCAGAAACTCTACAAGCCAGAAAGGAGTGGAACGATATATTTAAAGTGATGAAAAGGAAGAACCTACAACCAAGATTACTCTACCCGGCAAGGAGCTCATTCAAATTCGACGGAAAAATCAAAAGCTTTATAGACAAGCAAAAGCTAAGAGAATTCAGCACCACCAAACCAGCTCTACAACAAATGCTAAAGGAACTTCTCTAAGTGGGAAACACAAGCGAAGAAAAGGACCTACAAAAACAAACCCGAAACAATTAAGAAAATGGGAATAGGAACATAAATATCGATAATTACCTTAAATGTAAATGGATTAAATGCTCCCACCAAAAGAAACAGACTGGCTGAGTGGATACAAAAACAAGACCCATATATATGCTGTCTACAAGAGACCCACTTCAGACCTAGGGACACATACAGACTGAAAGTGAGGGGATGAAAAAAGATATTCCATGCAAATGGAAATCAACAGAAAGCTGGAGTAGCAATACTCATATCAGATAAAATAGACTTTAAAATAAAGAATGTTACAAGAGACAAGGAAGGACACTACTTAATGATCAAGGGATCAATCCAAGAAGAAGATGTAACAATTATAAATATATATGCACCCAACATAGGAGCACCTCAATATGTAAGGCAACTGTTAACAGCTGTAAAAGAGGAAATCGATAGTAACACAATAATATTGGGGGACTTTAACACCTCACTAACACCAATGGACAGATCATCCAAACAGAAAATTAATAAGGAAACACAAGCTGTAAATAACACAGCAGACCAGATACATTTAATTGATATTTATAGGACATTCCATCCAAAAACAGCAGATTACACTTTCTTCTCAAGTGTGCATGGAACATTCTCCAGGATAGATCACATCTTGGGTGAGAAATGAAGCCTCAGTAAATTTAAGAAAATTGAAATCATATCAAGCATCCTTTCTGACCACAAGGCTATGAGATTAGAAATCAATTACAGGGAAAAAATGTAAAAAACACAAACACATGGAGGCTAAACAGTACGTTACTAAATAACCAAGAGATCACTGCAGAAATCAAAGAGGAAATCAAAAAATACCTAGAGACAAATGAAAATGAAAACACGATGACCCAAACCTATGGGATGCAGAAAAAGCAGTTCTAAGAGGGAAGTTTATATCAATACAAGTCTATCTCAAGAAACAACAAACATCTCAAATAAACAATCTAATCTTACACCTAAAGGACCTAGAGAAAAAAGAACAAACAAAACACAAAGTTAGTAGAATGAGAGAAATCATAAAGATCAGAGCAGAAATAAATGAAATAGAAACAAAGAAAACAATAGCAAATATCAATAAAACTAAAAGCTGGTTCTTGGAAAAGGTAAACAAAATTGGTAAACCTTTAGCCAGACTCATCAAGAAAAAGAGGGAGAGGACTCAAATCAGTTAAGATTAGAAATGAAAAAAGAGAAGTTACAACGGACACTGCAGAAATACAAAGCATCATAAGAAACTACTATAAGCACCTCTATGCCGATAAAATGGACAACCTGGAAGAAATGGACAACTTCTTAGAAAGGTATAACCTTACAAGACTGAACCAGGAAGAAATAGAAAACATGAACAGACCAATCACAAGTAATGAAATTGAAACTGTGATTAAAAATCTTCCAGCAAACAAGAGTCCAGGACCAGGTGGCTTCACAGATGAATTCTATCAAACATTTAGAAAAGAGCTAACACCCATCCTTCTCAAACTCTTCCAAAAAATTGCAGAGGAAGGAACACTCCCAAACTCATTCTACAAGTTCACCATCACCCTGCTACCAAAACCAGACAAAGATACCACAAAAAAAGAAAATTACAGACCAATATCACTGATGAACAAAGATGCAAAACTCCTCAACAAAATACTAGCAAACAGAATCCAGCAACACATTAAAAGGATCATAATCAAGTGGGATTTATCCCAGGGATGCAAGGATTCTTCAATATAGGCATATCAATCAATATGATACACCATATTAATAAATTGAAGAATAAATCCACAAGATCATCTCAATAGATGCAGAAAAAGCTTTTGCCAAATACAACAGATTTATGATAAAAACTCTCCAGAAAGTAGGCATAGAGGGAACCTACCTCAACATAATAAAGGCCATATATGACAAACCCACAGCAAACATCATTCTCAATGGTGAAAAACTGAAAGCATTTCCTCTAAGTTCAGGAATAAGACAAGGAGGTCCACTCTTGCCACTATTATTCAACATAGTTTTGGAAGTCCTAGCCACAGCAACCAGAAAAGAAAAAGAAATAAAAGGAATACAAATTGGAAAAGAAGTAAAACTGTCACTGTTTGCAGATGGCATGATACTATACATAGATAATCCTAAAGATGCCACCAGAAAACTACTAGATCTAATCAATGAATTTGGTAAAGGTGCACGATACGAAATTAATGCACAGAAATCTCTTGCATTCCTATACACTAACAACAAAAGATCAGAAAGAGAAATTAAGGAAACAATCCCATTCACCGCTGAAACAAAAAGAATAAAATACCTAGGAATAAACCTACCTAAGGAGGTAAAAGACCTGTACTCAGAAAACTGTAAGACACTGATGAAAGTAATTAAAGATGATACAAACAGATGGAGAGATATACCATGTTCTTGGATTGGAAGAAACAACATTGTGAAAATGACTATACTACTCAAAGCAATCTACAGACTCAAGGCAATCCCCATCAAATCACCAATGGCATTTTTTACGGAACTAGAACAAAAAAATCTTAAAGTTTGTATGGAGACAAAAAACACCCTGCATAGCCAAAGCAATCTTGAGGGAAAAAAACAGAGCTGGAGGAATCAGACTCCCTGACTTCAGACTATACTACAAAGTTACAGTAATCAAGACAATATGGTTCTGGCACAAAAACAGAAATATAGATCAATGGGGGCTTCCCTGGTGGCACAATCGTTGAGAATCCACCTGCTAATGCAGGGGACACGGGTTCGAGCCCTGGTCTGGGAGGATCCCACATGCCGCGGAGCAACTAGGCCCATGAGCCACAACTACTGAGCCTGCGTGTCTGGAGCCTGTGCTCCGCAACAAGAGAGGCCGCGATGGTGAGAGGCCCATGCACTGCAATGAAGAGTGGCCCCCGCTTGCCACAACTAGAAAAAGCCCTCGCACAGAAATGAAGACCCAACACAGCAAAAATAAATTAATTAATAAACTCCTACCACCCAACATCTTCTTTAAAAAAAAAAAGAAAGAAAGAAATATAGATCAATGGAACAGGATAGAAAGCCCAGAGATAAACCCACGCACCTATGGTCAACTAATCTATGATGAAGAAGGCAAGGATATACAATGGAGAAAAGACAGTCTCTCAATAAGCGGTGCTGGGAAAACTGGACAGCAACATGTAAAAGAATGAAATTAGAACACTCCCCACACATTAGAACACCATACACAAAAGTAAACTCAAAATGGATTAAAGACCTAATTGTAAGATACTATAAAACTCTTAGAGGAAAACACAGGAAGAATACTCTTTGACATAAATCACAGCAAGATCTTTTTTGACCCACCTCCTAGAGTAATGGAAATAAAAACAAAAATAAACAAATTGGACCTAATGAAACTTAAAAGCTTTTGCACAGCAAAGGAAACTATAAACAAGACAAAAAGACAACCCTCCAAATGGGAGAAAATATTTGCAAATGAATCAATGGACAAAGGATTAATCTCCAAAATATATTAACAGCTCATGCAGCTCAGTATTAAGAAAACAAACAACCCAATGAAAACATGGGTAGAAAACCTAAATAGACATTTCTCCAAAGAACACATACAGATGGCCAAGAGCCACATGAAAAGCTGCTCAACAACACTATTAGAGATTTGCAAATCAAAACTACAATGAGGTATCACCTCACACCAGTTAGAATGGGCATCATCAGAAAATCTACAAACAACAAATGCTGGAGAGGGTGTGAAGAAAAGGGAACACTCTTGCACTGTTGGTGGGAACATAAACTGATACAGCCACTATTGAGAACAGTATGGAGGTTCCTTAAAAATCTAAAAACAAAATTACCATATGACCCAGTAATCCCACTACTGGGCATATACCCAGAGAAAACCATAATTCAAAAAGACACATGCACCCCAATATTCATTGCAGCACTATTTACAATAGCCAGGTCCTGGAAGCAACCTAAATGCCCATCGACAGACGAATGGATAAAGAAGATGTGGTACATGTATACAATGGAATATTACTCAGCCATAAAAAGGAACAATATTGGGTCATTTGTAGAGATGTGGATGGACCCAGAGACTGTCATACAGAGTGAAGTAAGTCAGAAAGAGAAAAACAAATATCGTATATTAGGGCATATATGTGGAATCTAGAAAAACGGTACAGATGAACCGGTTTTCAAGGCAAAACTAGAGACACAGATGTAGGGAACAAACGTATGGACACCAAGGGGGGAAAACGGGGGGGTGGGGGGAGCAGGGGGCTACTGTGATGAATTGGGTGATTGGGATTGACATATATGTAATAATATGTATAAAATGGATGACTAATAAGAACCTGCTGTATAAAAAAAAATAAGTAAATAAAAATGACAAAAAAAAAAAAGAGTGCAGGGTTTTCACTAAGCTGAACCAGCAGGAATATTTCTAAAATTTGATCAACGGCAGGGCCCAAGAGTGACGCCTAGTCAAAAAGAAGACTCAGAGGAGCCTGACTGAAGTTTGGTCTTTGTCAGTATGAATGGTGAGGGAGGGAGTGGGGCACAGGTAAAATGCCAAGAATTGGGCCCAAAAATGGCATTATATTTCTCAGCAGCATGGCTAAAAGCTGGAAAATAATGGAATAATATCTCTAAAATTCTGAGAGAAATTGTTTTTCAATCTAGAATTGTATATCCAAGTAGCTTGATTCAAGTATGAAAGTCTCCTGAAAACATTTTTTGATTATTCTTAAAAAATTATTTTCCATGTTCCTTTTTTTTTTCAGGGACATACATAGGATATGTAAGCCCAGAAAAATATACCATGACAGCTTGCTGCCTGTGAGGGGAGCAGAATATGTGATCCCAAAATATGTCACCTTGGCATGTGGATTATTTTGAGCTGAAGGTAAATAAGACCCAGCAGACCTAAAAAAAAAAAAGCAACTTTTACTCCCTTAATTACCTAAAAGAATTTAGATGGAAGACCTGGCCCAGAAATATAGATATTACCAAAGATAATTTTTTATCCGAAAGACCAAACGTAGGCAGGGCAAACATCTAATTACCAAGCATCTGCTCTTCTTATTCTCCTGTGAATTTCCCTCTTCCCCTTTGAAGCCCCAGGCCCCTACCCCATTCTTTAGCTCAGTATGGCATATAATCCTCAACTGCCCAACTTGCTCTTGGGGCTCAAATCTTTGGGGGTCCCATATATACAAAATTAAATATTTCTCTTGATAATCGATCTTATTTCAATTTAATTACTTATTTCAATTTTAATTACTTTAAAAACCTAAAGGGGAAAGAGGGAAAATGTTCTGCCTCTATACCTGCAGAAAATTATTTAGCCTTTAACAGTTTAGGGAAATTAAACTATAACCAATTATTTTACAAAGGGTTTTGGAATAAGAATTATAAACGAGAGAAGGGGAGACCTTTAAAAAGGTGGGAAATAACACTTTCCTCGTGTTTAAATTTTTTAATTAACATTATCTTTTATTAAGCTTGTTTTGCAAGATAAGTATCCCATAAATGCTTCTATCAATACCCTCTTCAGATCTTTTAGTTTCATTTTTGCTGGCACCAACATTCAATGCAATCATATACTTGTGTGACCTTTTCGGTTTGTAAGGCATGGTAACCTGATAATTTTTCTTTTAGTTTTTCCATGTAAACACTTCACTGTGTTCAATGGGGCATAAGAATAGGAGCCTGCTTTTTATTCAGTTACCATATTAGTTAAGTCACCTTTTGTTGCAGAATAGACACCTTACGGATGCTAACTTGGCAAATAAAGGAAGTTATTGAATCACATGGATTAAAAATTCATGTATGACTTGAGGCCAGGGCTTGAACTACGTCAGCATAACCAGGCTTTCTCCTTCTCTCCACCCTGTTCCTTAATGTGATGGCTTAATGTGATGTCAATGAGGCAAGATAATTAATCCACACCTTTCATGTTCAAGTCTAGCAGAAAATATAAAGAGCATCTCTTTTAGAAAGCTCATTTTAGAACCCAAATAATTTACTTTGATTGGCTCACTTAGGTCAGGTAACTTTCCCTGAAACAGACACTATACCCTGGGAAATCAGGGTCACAGCTTTCACGCTGTAGAGTCTCTGGCCAGAGAATAGGTAATCCAGTTTCCCAAAGGAAAATTGGCATATTTTTTCCTGTAGAGGGGGAATAGATGCTGGGCAAGCAAAAATAGCATACATATGTTACAGCTCTTAATACATTCAAAAGCCCATTGTTCTGCTGTCTCCACCGAGCAGAATTCCCAAAGAAGAATTTACCTCAGCCCAACTAAATGCTTCTCTTGGTTAAAAAAAAAAAAAAAAAAAAAAAGTTAAAAATTAACACACAATTTCTTTTTAAACTTATGATCAAATCACACACAAATGCATATTTTTCAAGTTCTACATAGTCATTTGGAGTCTTTATAGAGTCCTTGCTCAATGTTTTTAGTAGCTTATAGTTATGACAGAAACTAACTATAAATGTAAGGAAAAGTTGTGATTTTCTTTCCTCAGAGGATGTGCATTTCTACCTGCAGTTTTCTCTTGAATATCATCACATTCTACCCTCAGCTTTGATGATGAAGTATAAGGGTTTTCTTTCACATCGATGCCCCCTGGGTTGCTGGCTATAATCAGCCCCCCGGGCAGGAAGCTGAGTATTCTGGGCAGTCACGTTGCATGTCTCCGAGATCAGATGAGGAGAGCAGCTCCATGGAGGCTTCCTGCATATTCCAAGAAATGGCTAAAGTGATGTGGTTTTCCTCTTTCCAAATAATTAATTTTCAAAAATTGGCATGAGGCTCTGCTATTTCTGTACTTGCATAAGATAAACCACTCTTGTTCCGTTCAGCTGCACATCTGCCTGTGGAGCACTGGGTTAATAAGTTACCCCTGCCATTGCCACCCGTGAAGGACTGGCTAGGGCTTTATTTCTTTTCTACTTTTATTTATTTATTTTGTGGTACGCGGGCCTCTCACTGTTGTGGCCTCTCCAGTTGCGGAGAACAGGCTCCGGACGCGCAGGCTCAACAGCCATGGCTCACGGGCCCAGCCGCTCCGCGGCATGTGGGATCTTCCCGGACCGGGGCACGAACCCATGTCCCCTGCATCGGCAGGCGGACTCTCAACCACTACGCCACCAGGGAAGCCCTAGGGCTTTATTTCTACAGAAACAATCCATTCTCTGCCAATGCATCTGAAGGTCAGACAAAGCAGCATAGCTTTTCTAGTTTCAAACCTCACATTTTCTTTTCTAAATGAAAGTTTATCACATTTGTTTATCCAGTACCTAGTAGAATTAAGTATCCTCTCTTTAAGAGATCATAGTCTGGTAGAAATTCTGATATGTTATTATGCTATACAATGATTTAGAAATGTATTCTAGAATCCTAGTATATATGCATAGCTAATCTCCTAGATTAAAAGTTGTCTTTGGACTTCCCTGGTGGCGCGGTGGTTAAGAATCCACCTGCCAATGCAAGGGACATTGGTTTGAGCCCTGGTCTGGGAAGATCCCACATGCCGCAGAGCAACTAAGCCCACGAGCAACAACTACTGAGCCCGTGTGCCATAACTACTGAAGCCCACGTGCCTAGAGCCCATGCTCCGCAACAAGAGAAGCCACCGCAATGAGAAGCCCGCGCACCACAGCAAGGAGTAGCCCCCGCTTGCCGCAACTAGAGAAAGCCCGTGCACAGCAACGAAGACCCAATGCAGCCAAAAATTAATTAATTAATTTTTTTTAATAAAGTTGTCTTTGATATTAAGTAACCACCAAAAAAAAAATCCACTTATGTATTCATGAATTCTGAGAGAGAAATATTTTTAATACATCTACATATATATATTTATATATATATTTATTTTTAATACATCAAAGACATTTTGATACATTTACTTAAAGCATTTTTCTCCTATTGAACAAATCCCTGTTCTTTGGTTTCATCAAATCATAATGATTATAATAATTTGCAAATTTAAAAAATTAATTTTGAACTTCCTTAGGGTATACATGGTTTGATAATTCTTTATATATCTTTAGATTCCATTATCAACTTCTCATAATTCTTTCCTGATAAAGTGGATTGGTGATGAACGGAAAGGACAACCCTAGAGGGGAAGCAAACTTCTTTTTTGTTCTGTTTTCTGGTCACTTCTTGAATGGGATTTCCCATGTATGGCTTGGATCTTGCAGCTAAAGAGAAGTAACTCCTGGAAGAAGATATTTAGGAGCTAATTTATATAAGACGAATAAATCCAAGACAAGAAGAAACCTTTAGGGTTATAAATTATAGGATTTTTCCCTATTATAGATCCAAGTACAATAAATAAAAATTGGGGTTTATTTTCCCAGAGATTAAAGTACCAGAAACGAATCTCCCATGTGGAACTTGCTCTTAGGCACAGCATCGGATTTCTCCCTTGATGTGTAAAGCAAGAAGTAATGGAAAAAAATATCCCAGCTGAATGAAAACCACAAGTGTCTCTGATGCCCTGGCCCTAATGGCTTTTATTCCTCTTGCAAAAACTTTTTTACCCTATAACCAAAATAACTGTCTAAGGCACATTGTCTGCAGTCCTTTGCAAGGCTTTTAAAATACTTTCAAATATAGTTTAACCCACCAAAGAAGCAACAGGTCAGATTAGGATTTGAGGCTACAGTAGTAATTACAGGTCCCTTTGGTTGTTTAACACATAACAACTCGTCTGGGGAAGGCCGGTATTAGAGTAAATTAAATTACAAGATAAACTTGTTAGACAAGTGTACTTTGACTAGACTTTTGAAAAAGAATCCAAATGATGAAAACATCATCCACTATCATTTGTTTCACCAACCCACAAAATCTTCACTCAAATATTAGGGTCAGTTATATATTTATCAACTCGTGTGTGCTCTGAAAAGATAAACTAACGCATAGGGAATAGAAGTGTAAAGTGGGACTTTAAGTTATGTATCAGGGAAACACATAAGTCTTTGAGAATCTACACTGAAGATCAAATTTAAAACTTTCACTTGATTCTGGAAGGCTGAGAAAGCCCAAGGAAATAAAGTGCTAATAAATGAGGAAGTAGAAATATGCACTGAAATGCAACAGAATAAGGAAACAAATGTTATGCAGCTCAAGATACACTTAAAAAGATTCAATGTAGCTGGATTCTAAAATAAGACTTAATATTCAGGTTTAAGAGGTATTTAATTTTTTCCCAGCTCTGTCCACTGAAAGGTCCTAGAAGCCCAGAAGTAATTACACCCCCCGGAGCAATTAGCACACCCAACACCCAGATCTTTATTCCTAAATACCATTCTCTATTAAAAAGAATCAGGTAACCCTGGAGAAATGACAGATTCCAGGGTTGGTGCAGGGAAGGTACAAGATGAACCTGAACATTTTGTGCCAGAAAGTAAGGAACTGCTAAAAATACACTAAAAGTTAAAAAAAAAAATTGACATGTCAAAAGGACACATAGAGCCAGCTCAAAGGCATTCCCACTGGGCAAGTCAGAGACAATTTAAGCATCAAAATAAACAAGGTCCATAACATATTATAACCCATTGAATAAAATAATAATCCATATTGACAATAAATAGATGATTGATAAATAAATAAATAAATGGTATAGATAGATCTTTCTAACTAGAATGCCAACTAATAAATCTGGAAAGATCCAATTTGAAAATCACATGCAACTATCATGATAAAAATTTATTTAGATAAGGCTAATTGATAGATTAGTCTTGGGTGATAAGGGTGGTGAGTGAGTTTGGTGAGAAACAGGATATTTCTATAGTTCCACCCCACAAATTATCACAACTATCACACCAACAGTGGAGCACAGCCAGCAATCTACCCAGTAGTGAAGCCTAGGCTGCAACCTTCACATCGTCAGGGTACAGCTCTTGGCCCCAGTGATCACACAACACAGCCTGAGGCCCTGCACCAACTTAGTACCCTGTCTGTGGCCCCACCTGAACATAGAGTCAAGCCAGTGGCCCCACCCTGCCAGGAAACACAGCTTGTGATACTGCCCAACCAGAGGTGATTGCAGAGCCCAGCTGGTGGCCCCACCTGACAGCAGAGCACAGCAAGTATCTCTGCCAGACTAGGGAGCCCACCGAGCGGCCCCACTTGAATGTGGAGCCCAGCCAGCAGGCCCAACCAACTGTGGAGTCCAACCAGCAGTAACTGCCCTGACTTCAGAGCATGGACAGTGGGCTCATCCAAATGTATCCAAGGAGATGAAAGATCTGTACACTGAAAGCTATAAAGACACTGATGAAAGAAATTAAGCAGATACAAAAAAAATGGAAAGATATTTCCTGTTCATGAGAAGAATTATATTCTTCTTGTTTTGGATTTTAGAAAGTTTATTAAACATTTTGGGATTGTCTGGGCTATTGTTCTCCATTGCCAGTGTTCACAGAGTATAGGAATTCATGCTTTGGGGTTGAGAGAGAGAGATTTATCCTGCCTTGTAGTCTTGGCTATTTCTTATCACACTTAGGGGGTTTGACAGTTTGGACGAAGCTGGGAGTAGAAGACGTTTCCATTCACTACTGTTTGAGGACACACTGGAGGAGGTCAGACACGCTCTCTGCAGTGACCCTGTAATTGTCCCTACTGGAGAGAAGTATTCTTCTTAATATTTAATATTATTAAAATTTTCATACTACCCAAAGCTATCTATAGATTCAATGTAATCTTTATAGAAAAAAAGGCATTTTTTTACAGATATAGAAAAAATTGTTCTAAAATTCATTTAGAGCCACAAATAACCAAAGCAATCTTGAGAAAGAAGTACAAAGGTAGAGGCATCACACTTCCTGATTTCAAACTATATTAAAAAGCTACAGTAATCAAAACAGTATGGTACTGGCCTATACACTGACACATAGACCAATTGAACAGAATCAAGAGCCCAGAAATAAACCCCCATATATAAGATCAACTATTATTTGACAAGGGAGCCATGAATACTCAATGGGGAAAAAATATTCTCTTCAATAAATGGTGATGGGAAGACGGGAATAAAGACACAGACCTACTAGAGAATGGACTTGAGGATACAGGGAGGAGGAAGGGTAAGCTGAGACAAAGTGAGAGAGTGGCATGGACATATATACACTACCAAACATAAAATAGCTAGCTAGTGGGAAGTAGCCACAGAGCACAGGGAGATCAGCTCGGTGCTTTGTGAACACCTAGAGGGGTGGGATAGGGAGGGTGCGAGGCAGGGAGACGCAAGAGGGAAGAGATATGGGGACCTATGTATATGTATAACTGATTCACTTTGTTATAAAGCAGAAACTAACACACCATTGTAAAGCATCCAATAAAGATGTTAAAAAAAAATGGTGATGGGGAAACAGGATATTCACATGCAGAAGAATGAAAATGGATCCTGATCTTACACCACTCACAAAAATTAACTTGAAGTTACTTTAAAAAGTAAATGTGATACCTAAAAACTGTAAAACTCCTAGAATAAAATATAGCAGGTAAGCTCCTTACCATTGGTCTTAGAAATGATTTTTTGGATATAACTCCAAAAGCACAAGCAACAAAAGCACAAATTTTTAAAGGACTACTTCAAACTAAACGTGTCAGAGTATCAAGAGAAACCATTAACAAAAATGAAAAAGCAACCTTTGGAATGGGAGAAAATATTTGCAAATCATGCATTTGATAAGAGGTCAATGAAAAGGTAGGAATGTAAATTGGTGCAGCCACTATGGAAAACAGCATGGAGCTTCCTCAAAAAAATTAAAAATAGAACTACCCTATAATCCAGCAATCCCACTTCTGGCTATATATTCAAGGAAATAAAATCATGATCTCAAAGATTTATCTGCACCCCCATGTTCAATGCAGCATTATTCACAACAGCTAAGACATGGAAACAACCTAAGAGTCCATCAATAGATGACTGGATAAAGAAAATGTTGATATATATATATATATATCTTTTAACATTCCCACCAACAATGCATAAGAATTCTCCTTTTCCTACATCCTTGCCAGCAATTGTTATCTCTTCTCTTTATACATACAATGGAATATTATTCAGTCATTAAAAATAAGGAAATCCTACCATTTGCAAAAAATAACATTAATGAAACCTGAGGGCTTCATGCTAAGTGAAATAAGAATGACAAATACTCTATCCCACTACTGAGCATATACCCAGAGAAAACCATAACTCAAAAAGACACATGCACCCCAATGTTCATTGCAGCACTATTTACAACAACCAGGTCATGGAAGCAACCTAAATGCCCATCGACAGACAAATGGATAAAGAAGATGTGGTACACATATACAATGGAATATTACTCAGCCATAAAAAGGAATGAAATTAGGTCATTTGTAGAGACGTGGATGGATCTAGAGACTGTCATACAGAATGAAGTAAGTCAGAAAGAGAGAAACAAATATCGTATATTAATGTATATATGTGGAACCTAGAAAAATGGTACAGATGAACCAGTTTGCAGGGCAGAAATAGAGACACAGACGTAGAGAACAAGCAGAAATAGAGACACAGATGTAGAGATTGGGATTGATATATATACACTAATATGTATAAAATGGATAACTAATAAGAACCTGCTGTATAACAAAGTAAATAAAATAAAATTTTAAAAAATTAAAAAAAGAATGATATACTCTATGATCTGATCTCCCTTATGTGTAGAATCTAAAAACATTGAATTCATAGAAACAGAGTGTATACTGGTTAATGCCTGGGGCAGGGGATGAGGGAATGAATGAAGGTGGTCAAAGGGTATAAACCTCCAGTTATAAAAAGAGTAAGTGGGGCTTCCCTGGTGGTGCAGTGGTTGAGAGTCCGCCTACCGATGCAGGGGACATGGGTTCGTGCCCCAGTCCGGGAAGATTCCACATGCCGCAGAGCGGCTGGGCCCGTGAGCCATGGCTGCTGAGCCTGTCCGTCCAGAGCCTGTGCTCCGCAACGGGAGAGGCCACAACAGTGAGAGGCCCGCGTACCGCAAAAAAAAAAAAAAAAAAAAAAAAGAGTAAGTTCTTGGGATCCAATATAAAGCATGGTAACCGCAGTTAACAATGCTGTATTGCTAAGAGAGTAAATCTCAAAGGTTCTCACCACACGCACCAAAAGAAACACCTATGTGAGGTGCTGGATGTGTTAACTAACCTTATTGTGGTAATCATTTTGCAATATATACACATATCAAATCATCATATTTGTATGTCTTAAACTTACACAATGTTATAGGAAAATTATATTTTGGTAAAGATAGAAAAAAATTTAAAACACAAGCAGAATTTATTCTCTCTCTCTCTCTCTCTCTCTCTCTCTCTCTCTCTCACACACACACACACACACACACACACACACACACACACAGTTAAAAAGCAGTTGAAAAACCTTAGAAGCCCTGCTTCTAAGGCCTTTCAACTGCTTTAATCAGGCCCTAGAACATCCCAGATAATCTCCCATAGTTAAAGCCAACTGAATAAGGATTTCAATTACATCTGCAAATTCCCTTCACAGCAATACCCAGATTAGTGTTTGAATAACTGGGGATGTAGCTTAGCCAAGTAGACACATCAAAAAGAAAAAGAGAAACCATCACATTATGAAAACTCATATATATAAACAAGGAGGTTAAAAAAGATTATTTAAATGTAGAAACTATAGCCATTCATTCAATACTACTGCCATCATAAAAAAACGTATAACAATAAAAGCCAGGCAAACCTTGTAAAAGAATAAAGATGTTTCAATAGGCACAAAACAGACATTTAAGATGAACGTCATTCTTGAGACAAAAGTAAGAAGCTATCAAAGAATAGTCAAACATAGCCATCTATAATATACTGTTTCAGAAGGAAAGCTTTAGCTCATAAGTCAGGTTCACCACGATAAACAACCAGAACCTGGAAAATACTGGACATCATAAATGACACAGAGACTGAGAAACAAGAAGTTGTCATATTTTATCATGGTTCAAAACAAAATGACTCTCAGTCCTATGCCTTGAAGGGGACAGAGGTTAGAAAAACGCTAGCAGTTGTTTTATGACCTTTCCAGCTTTGAAAAGAAAGGCCCCTTAGGCCAAGCAAAGCCCATTTTTCCCCATAATTTGAAGACCAACAACATTTTATCCTGGTGTGAGAGGTTGATCCTCGCTGTTTGACGGCACACATCTTTTCACAGATGGAACTGAAGGCAGTGCTTTCCCAGAACCACGACTCTTTTCCTCCTTTACCCTGAGCCTGCAGTGCCTGGGTACACTTCACTCCAAGTGACTGTTCCCTACAAGCTATAGTTCATCTTTTCTTTTCTTTTCTGAAACACTATATTGGAGAAGAAAGCTGCAGAGCAGCTTTTGTGAGACTCTATTATCAGAACAAAAGGAGGAAGAGCAGGCATCAGTAGTTCATTCTTCTTAATAATTTTTATGGACTGAATGTTCTCACTGAGAAGTTAGAGAAGTCACTTAGAAATTCATTATGCAGGGAGAAAACTCAAGATGGCTCCTGGCACTAAGCAATTTTTTTTTTCTATTAGATCGCTAAAGTAGTTACCCCGCACCTGGGTGTGAACAAAGCTTAATAAAACCTTGTAAGTGATAACACTATGCTCTCAGATTATTATCTTCAGGATGTCTCTGTACACAGTGCATATAGTCATCTTCAGTACCACTGCCTACACTGAAACAAGCAGAGGCCAGGAAGACCCTGCTGAGATGGAGATACTATTGGGTCGCTGATCGGTTCACTTACTAAGAGGTCCACTCCTACCCACTGGCCTCGCCTGTGAGACCAGACTCAGCTTCAGGGTCTGCCTGTTAGTAGGGTGGGAAAACTCCCACAAAGTTGAAGCTTGAACTTCAATTTACCCAAACAAGCCCTCTCGTGGGGGAGGGTGAGTAAGCCTAAAGAAATAATGTTACTGAGAAGTTAAGACTTCTACAGTAGAATCCCCTCCTACCAGCACTAAAAACGAGGAGTAGGACACAACATGGCATAAGTATTCCCTATTGGCCAGATAAAGGGGTGAGCATGTGAGATTCATAGGAAAGTTGGTGAAGACTCATAGTCCTGGATTTGTACAGAGAAAAGACAACAAGGAGCTTGAGAGGTCAAGGGTGAGTCAAGGTCACTAGATGGGTAACCAGGACAGAGTGCTAGTGGCACAGCAGGCCAGTGCAGACAACAGCAGCAGCACATGTTTTGTACAGCATCCTGGAGAGATAACAGGAGCAGTGGCTACAGCACACAGAAGCAGAGGCACAAAGAGAGGCACAAATCTTATGTAAGATAACCTTCCTCTTGGGGTCCCCCAGAAAGACTAGAAAGGGGAAGGTGTAGGTACCTGTTGAGGCCCTTGAGCTCTCAGATTTCTTGCTGCCTCTGGAGGTAATGGTTAAGTCCCCCTATGATCTTAGCTCCGTAGTTCTTGCATTATGCATTTTCAGACTTTATTTGAGCATTTCTTTTTCCAGACTGAGTCTGAAAACCAGTGGTGTCAGACTAAGTGTGATTTAAAAACCAGACTGGGTCTGGGATCAGACCCAGACCACCTTCAGGGACTTGAACCTTTGGTTCACATCCCCCAATTAAAAAGGGTTACAGCAGGCTCTTGGAACGAGCTGGAGATCTGAAGTTAAAACTGACCTAGGGAGGTTTCTCTATAGAAGTAGTTGGCATCTTAAGGTGGACAGTTCTCCCAAGATCGTGGATCAAGATCTTAATCTCCAATATGAAAGCTTTATTCCTTTTGCTTTTTCACTACTTGCCTTTTCTCTCTGTTAATGTACAGGAAGATAAGGTTCCGTATCTCCGGTATCTTTCACTGAATGTACTGCTAAGGTCATAGCTGCACAACAAAAGTCCTTAAAACTTTCTTGCTAAGGTGGTTTAGATAATAAAATTGCAGAACTAGAAGGAGTCTGTGCCATAGTAAATATCTCTTACTGTACCTACATACACACCTCTGGTATTGCAACAAATACAAGAAATTATCAAACAAGCCACTTGGCTAAAACAGGTTGATGCTCCTTCAGGTACATTCTTTGATTTATTTGATGCCAATTGGTTTGATTCTTGGGGGCCCTGGCTAAGGAGTACACTCAGTCTCTTGGTATTATCCTCCTAATAGCTATCATTATAGTTTCCCTGGTGTGCTATATTCTCTCAAAGGTCTTAAATGCATGTTTGCAGCCATCAGCAGTACATCAAATGGTCTCGCTGCACTTGGAAAAACAGAAACAAAACAAACAATGAGATGAACAGCAAGAACAATTCTTTCACGATCTGGCATTATAACCTAAAACTTTTATAAGGAGACAAGAAGGAACTTAACTCTGATGGTTACTGAGAGTGGGCTAATACCAATTTTTGGTCAATCTCTCATGTATGAGAGGATGAACAAAAGGGTGGAATTGTTAAATGAATAAACAAGGAGGGCATTAGACTGACGTGGCTTTAATGCTGTGGTGACCTATATAAGCAAACCAAAATCTCAGCCTATAAATTCCTCAAGACTACAAAATCAAAATACTGAGGACAACTAATCACAGTCAACTAGGCTTTAAGTTACAGCCAATAACTAATTTCCTTACTTTGCTTCTGCCTCTTCTCTATAAAAGCTTCTCCCCAAGCTTTTACTGGTGGACCATTCCTAAACACTTCTGGTTTGGTATTGCCCAATTCAAATCAATTTTTGCTCAGATAAGCTCAAAATGTTTACTATGCCTCAATTACTCTTTTAACAGCATGAACACTCCAGTCCTTCACAGTCCCCACAACTCTCAATTGTCTTTTAACAGTTGTGTTTCACATTTTTGTGACTCAGTGACATTTGAGCTTGAAAGCCTCTGCTATAAGTGAGTATGAGGTGGGTCCAGTGGTAGATGATTCAAGGAAAGGCCAATTAAACTGTAGGTCACTCTTCCTGATACCCCAATTAACACATTTAATAAAAAGCAAGCTATGCTGTATTTCATGTTCTTCCAGGCCTTTCATCCAGCATTCCAAAGCTCATGATCAGAAAAAATATGCAGTCCCGATAGCTCTCTTCTTATAAAATATGTATATTCATAGAATCTTTTCTGTTCGTTTCACAGAATCACAGCATACGTACATCTCTTTTTTGGCTTATTTGTTTAGCTTGAAATATCTTTTCTCAGTATAGAACAATGGATGAAGTATTTAAAAATACTGACACAAAAATATCTAACATTTTTCTTTCAGCTTAGCAATGTACAATAAAACAACAAACAGAAAGCATTAAGAGCTGAATTATTCCGAAATTGGTCACACAGAATTCCAAAATACTTGTCAGAAGATTTTAAGCAATAGATATTAGGAAGGTAATGCATATATTTACATGAGTCTAAGAACATTTTTGTAGCCTCCTACAGTTGAAATATACTGAGCCACAACAAGTCTCCAGACAAAGCTCACTTCTATAATTTAAGTCCCATTTGCAATAACTTCATAGGACAGCATAGACATTAAAACATATAATTTGTGTCGGCGGCAAAGAGATTCCATTATTCACTTATTCATCTTGAGATTCTCAGTTACAAACCAAAGAAATTGTTCTAGCTCATTAAAGCAGATAAAAATACTTCATTAAAAGGATATAAGTTTCAGAATCTCTGGGAAAGACCCAGAAGCAGGCTTGATGTTCACTCTTCCAAGAACAATCTCCAAAATAAGACACAAGACTGTTCCAGCACCAGGGCTACCACCAGGTACAACATCACAGTTTGCACTTGTGGTTCCAGGTACTAGAGACAACTCCTAGAGTCTTTTGGACTGTGTCTCTGGAAGGCTGGATGTCTTGGCCTGCGTCAATGTTTGTGCTTGGCTACAAAGCATGATGGCTAGAAAAGTAAGGTTATGGGCTCTGCCACTGTGAGCGGTGGGCTAATAAGGCGAAGAACTCCCCACACACAAAAAAAGGTATACAAAGGTGCTGAGGAATCAAATGACCACTGCCCACCCACCCACCCCTGCCAAAGCAACAGGGCATTAGATACTGGGTGAGAAAGTGTTAAAGAAAAATAAAATAACATGTTAAGAAACAAATTCTTGTGGAATTTGGGGAAGACAGGACAAAAATTAAGCAAATAATCACATTAATAAAAGTATAACTACCAACCGCGTAAGTGATCCAAAGGAGAAAGTTCTGGTTCTCTGAGAGCTCGTATCAACTGGAGATCCAGAAGACTTCTTAAGGAAATGATTTCTGACCTGGGATCTGAAGAAGGAATAAGAATTAAACTGATGAAGGGAATTGAAGAACATTCCAGAACATTCCATTCAGGGGAAGCACATACGCAGACAGCTGTGATGAGAGGGAACACAGCAAGTTTGAGGAGGAGGAAGGACCATGTATTTACTTGAGATTAAGGTTAGGGTGGGAAAAGAGTTGTGTAAATAAGGTTTGAGAGGTAGATGAGGCTAGATGAGGCAATATTTATGTCTTCATTCTGAAAGCAAATGTGGAAGGGGAGTGCAAGAGTACTCTAATCAGATCTCTCTGATAATTTTGTGTCAACTGAGCACTGGGAGGCTGTAGACAACATGTGGTTCAGGAGGGAGGTGATTGTAGTCTCACCTCTTACAAGACACTTGGAGAAAACCCACCAGCCACTTTACAGTAGATCCTTGTTGCTTTTTCTTCGGCGTGTGTAAGTTCTGTTTTAATCAGTTTTGCTATAACTGTTATTTTGCAAAATTGAATTACATACATGCTTAAAACATTTTCTGATTTTGAAAAGTTTAATGTCATAAATATTCCTTTTTTGGAAACTGCATCTCTGATGACACTCTAGAGCATTTGCAATTCATAGCCTAATGCATTTGGCTAAGTTGAAATTCCTTGAAATTCAGAATTTATAATAAAAGGCATTATGGTTTCCAAATAGTAGTGGATGACCAGGGAATTACAGTATTTAGCGCTGCTTTTCAGACTTCCACCTGAAAACTGCCTTTCCCTGGTCATCTGATCTACTGTCTCTTCGCCAATTAATTCTTAGTTAATTTCTGCATAAATAGCAATAGAAAGCTCTATAAGAACTTCATTAATTTTTTCTTCAATTACTTGAAATTTGGTTAGAACTGAAGATTTCTTTGCATTAAAGCAGCCTGAAGTATTAGCTTAAAAAAGTGTGGTTTGAAGCCAGGAGACTTGATGTTAAGTTCTGTTTGCATCACTTCCCAGATATATGACATTTTGAAAGTTATTGGAGTCTTTAGCCTTTATTTTCTCAACTGCAAAAGAGAGGGCCTCCAGCTGAGTTGTAATGAAGATAAAATAAGAGGCTATTTCATCAAAGTGATTCGCATGCTAGGCAAGTGTAGAAGCATAAACATGAAAATGATTTACTAAATAAACAGGGTTCGGAAATGCAGAAACACTGGGGTGCTTCATAGCAAAGAAAATATTCAAAAATTTTGCAGCATTTTAAGAATACGCACAAAAGTAGAGACCAGAACTGTTTTGACTGTGCCTGTGTTCCTTCTTTCGGGATTTTCCTTGTTGGTCTCTGAGTTTAGAGCATGTGAAAACCCTGGATCAGCCTCCAGCAGCCTCCCAGCCGGGCCACACCCCAGAAAGCAATCGTGGCAGTAAATTTAAACAGAGTCCAGGAGTAAGCAAGGCATATCTCTTCAACAGCCATGTATGCTTAGGTTCTTTTGGTACACTATGTTTCATTTCATTTTATTAGCTGTTTATCAGATATACAGGGCGGAATTAATAATACGCCTCAGCTCAAGGCACTTTATAATCATCGATCCATATGAGTCTCTCTACTTTTAACAGTTATTTATTCTACTTATCCACATCTCCAAGGTAACCATTCTGCTGTATTTCTTTTTTTTTTTTTAATTTATTTATTTATTTATTTATGGCCGCGTTGGGTCTTCATTGCTGCGCGCAGGCTTTCTCTAGCTGCGGTAAGCAGGGGCTACTCTTCGTTGCGGTACACAGCCTTCTCATTGCAGTGGCTTTTCTTGTTGCGGAGCATGGGCTCTAGGCGTGCGGGCTTCAGTAGTTGTGGCACACGGGCTCAGTAGTTGTGGCGCACGGGCTTAGTTGCTCCACAACATGTGGGATCTCCCCAGACCAGGGTTCAAACCCACGTCCCCTGCATTGGCAGGCGGATTCTTAACCACTGCACCACCAGGGAAGCCCTATTTATTTCTTTTTATTTTAAAGTGCTCTAAAATGTGTTGTGTGATTTTGTTAGCATTTATTTTAAACTAGGTAAATCCTTATAGATCTCATTCATTTTCTTACTCTTTTGGACTAAGTACTATCTTTTTAAGATCCAATCTTATTTCTATGTGTACATCAGATATGTCCCTCCTAAAGCTCCATAACCACCCATGGTATGTATTCTCCAAGTCTTGCCTATTTACTCCACCCAAACTGCCACCAACTCCCACCACTGTAAACATTACTGTAATAGCTATCTTTATATATTTCACACTACAAAAATATTTGAAATTTTCTGTGGGATAAATTCTCAGTAGCAGAATTGCTGTGTCATAGTATGTATGTACACTTGATTTGTCTACACCATGCCAGACTGTTCTTCAGAATGGCTGTATCAATCTACTCCCCATGAAGCTTTCTGCATAGCTGCTTCCCTGACAACACTCAGCATTATCCAGTTTTCTAATTTTTGCCAATTTAATACTGTTAATTTAACCTGAATTTCTCTGATTACATCTTCAGCATGCCTTTGAGGACTTGGTTTTGAGAGTTTTCTTTTCTGTAAATTGCTCTCTCATAGTCTTTACCTGTTTTCCTATTGCGGTAACTGACTTGTCAATTTACAGAAATTCCCTGCTAATTATTAATTCCTTTCCAGTTTTGAACATTGAAAATACCTTCTCCCATTTAGTCATCTATTAATTTGGTCCATAGTGTTCTTCATGAATGAAAAACCTTAATTTTCCTGAGCATAATGAAGCTTTCACAGAGTATTTCTTCTTTTCTAACTTTCTCATCCTTGGAGATCTTCCCCTGTGGTCCTCTCCCTGCCTGAAGTCTCACCTGAGGGTGCTGGGGACAGAATGACAGCTGCTCAAGTACAGAGGATGGATCAGTTTTGTTTGATGCTCTTTCCGCACAACTACAACAATGCCTGGACCAGGGTTAGTGCCATTATATATAAGTGCTAAATGAATGAAGTTAGAAAGTCTCCCAGAGCTATGGAGAGGTCATTTCACCTCCTGGATTCTTTAAGGTGCACAGTTCCCCACGACTTACTTGGTTTGCGTACAAGAAAAATCCTTCTTGCTCAGGGAGGGAGGGCTGCAGTGGGGTGGAGCAACGGAAGCTGTTTGTCACTCTCTTTCCATGATTTCAATTTCCATGATTTCAATCTCCATATTGTTCCCAGTGGATCGTTCCGAAAAGTCAGTATCTGGAAGATTTTACATAGATACGCATATGAGTAAGTATCTTGCTGGTAACCAATATTTCTTGCTGGTACAAACCAATCCAAAACGTACATTCCCACAATATTTCTGATTGTTTTCTTTATTGGGGTATAACTTACATGCAATAAAATTCTCCCATCTATACAGCATATTTGCAGGGGGAGCCTTAATTTTGATATAATTGTATTTAGCAATCTTTTGCTTTGTTTTTCCTTTTGAAATTTTTTGAAGTGTTTCCCCATTCCTAGATTGTGAAGATTATCTCATACATTCTCTTAAATCAGCTGTATTTTTTTCCCTTCTAACTTACATGTTTAATCTATCTGGAGGTAACTCATTATGTAGTCTTAGGTAGGGATCCAATTTTTCTCCATATAGTGAGACAATTTCCCCAAAAAACTTCAACTAAACATTTTCTACTGATTTGTGGTAATTCCTTTAAAGTTTATTAAATTCCCATGGATATATGAGTCTCATTCTGAGTGTATCATTTTCTTCCACTTATCTGTTTATCTGATCTTATACCAATAGCACATTGCTTTTACTACTCTGGCCTTGTAGTATGTCTTAATATCTGGCAGGGCAAGCTCTTCATCTTTACGACTTCTCTTTAAGCAGCAGACAGCCATGAACTTTTATTTCTCTCTACAAATTTTACAGCAAATTTAACAGTTTCCCTAAAATATCTAACTGGAATTGTTACTGAAATTGCATTGCATTTATATACTAAATTAAAGAAAATCTCTATCTTAATAATATGAATTCATCCCATCCAAGAGCATGAAATGTCACTCTCTTTCTTCATAGCATCTTTCATGTCCTTCACCCAAATTTTAAAGTGTGACAGGAAAATTATTTGAAACTTGGAAATAAGACCACAAAAAGGTGAGTGGGATATCCTTTCAATATCACATGAGGGCAAAGGTCACAAAAGTATAGTTATGAAATGTATTTAGTTTATCTCATTGTTTACCATTAATAAAAGGTCTCAAACTTAGTGAGGTTACATGTTAACTTCTAGAATTTTTTCCAGTAGACGCAAATAATTTTGTGTCTAATGAAAGAGATGACTCCAAAGATTTATGGTCTGTGTTTGGGACATTAGTTTTATAACTAATTCAGCAGTCCCGACATTTCTCTGCTAAACTGCCTATAAATCCCTGGCATCTTAAGTTCTCTTTGAACTGGCCATACACCTTATTGGTCCCCTTATTTATTAATGGGTTTAAAATCTTTAACATGTTGATTTTATATTTGCATGAAAGTCATGGTTTTAACTTTTTGAAAAGCACACTTTGGTGAGTTCCTTCATAAAGGTCTTACATATTCTAGGTTACTTTAACTCTTAGATAGTTTATAGTTGTATTTCAATTATGAATGGAATATTATTTTTCTGGAGTTTCCCGATTAATTACTGCTGGTATAGAGAAATATTTTTGATTTTGTAAGTTGATGCTGTATAAAGCAACTTTGCTAAACACATACTGGTTCTAATAGGTTGTCTCTGGATTCTATTAGTTCTTTTAAGTACACAATTACAATATCAGCAATTAATGAACAGCTAGATACTATACACTAATAAATTTTTAAAGATAGATAAAGTGGATAAATCCCTAGAAAATTATCAAATGCCAAAATTAGCCCTAATTTTACAAATACTTCCCTTGAGGTTGATCCTAGGTTTAGCTTCTGACTCTCAATAAAATTCATATTTATGTTGTGTACATAAATGACCTCATTTAATATCCACTAAAATTCTGTAAGTTAAGTGCTATGCCCATTATATATTGAAGAAAATAAAAAAGCGCATCGTAAAATAAGCGCATCGTACAAAGTCACAACATTAGTTGTGGTGGCTCCTTGTCAAAAATTCAGCTCTTGTGCCTTGAAACCTGGTACAATTTTCTGAGGCAGAAACTTTTGTGTGTCTCTCTGCCCCTATCCTCCAGGTCGTTTTATTACCTAGAAGTTCAGAAAAAAATAAAACTGATCATAGCAAAGAAATGTTCATCAGCTAATAGGGTAAGTATTCACATGAGGTTTGATTTTTGCTACCCTCACATCTACAAAGGAAGACCAATTTGTTATCACAGAAAAGTGAGAAATACAAAATGATATCTCATCAGGGGTTTTGCTTTCTCTTTGGAGTCTGGAGGACAAGCAGGTTCCTATAACTGATGAAGCTGCTTTTAAGATGTACTTGTGGCAGTGTTCTCAGATTCGGCAAATAAATATACAGGGTGCCCAGTTAAATTTAAATTTCAGGTAAACAATGGATATTATTTTAGTATAAGCATGTCCCATGCAATATTTAGGATATATCCAGTATGTGTATATGTGTGCATACTATATATCCAGTGTATATTATATACACATAGTATACATTATAATCTTTACCACAACCCTGAAAGATTATTATTCACCTTTTAATATTGATAAGGAAGCTGAGGTTCAGAGATATTAAGTAAATCATTCAAGGCCACCAGGTGGTAACTGGCAAAGCTGATCAAGACCATCTAAAACCCATGCTCTTATACTGTTTCCCCAGTTCCTCAAGTAACCCTGTGGGACAGCACCATGTTTCAGTTAACCCCAGTCCCATTCCCAGCCCTCTCCTCCCTTGCTCCACTCTATGGCAGGAGTTGGGAAAACTAAACTCTCCCTTTCCAGCTTCCATCACTTCCAGAGCAGGCCATGTGACACAGTTCCGGCCAGAGAAGTGAAAGCAGAAGTTGACTGGAGCTTCTGGAAAATCTTGGCTTTCACGATCAAAGGGACAAACATGAGTCACTGATCTGCCCCTCCTCCTCTTGCCATGATCACAGATTTGATGACGGGCGATGTAGCCCTCATCTTGTGATGACTATTAAGGAAAGGCCAGGGGGTCTATAGAGTTGCCAGCCAACCCTGGTACTATCGAGCCTCTGAACCAAGGAAGAGCAACACCTACCTCCAGACTTCCTATTAGGTAAAGATAAAACTATTTGTTTAGCTACAGTAAGTCAGGGTGCGAATTTCCTTTCCACACTAATTATTTGGGTGTTAGGGATTCTCAATAGATTCAAATTCAGACAACATGAATTGGATGCCTATTACTTCCAGGCTCCTTGATAGATGTCATCATAATTTAACCCTTACAATAGCCTTGTGTGGTGGGGATTACTGTACACATTTCACAAAACTGCAGTTCAAAGAAGCCTCGCAGCCTGTTCAAAGTCTACCCTAAGCTGGTAGCAACATCAGGATTCAAACCTGTGTCATCTGAATCTGACTGTAGGCTTTTCTCTTTTAGATGACTGGAAACACTCGTATGATACTGAAATAACAGTTTGGTTTCATTTTGAAAGTATGCATTCAACAGGAATTTTCCAGTTTTCAGAGATGAATAATCATTTTATAAGGAAATTTTACTTTTACCAAAACTCATATTCCTTAAACTCACTGAATACATTAAATTAGCCTATGGTTTTTCATTTTTATGTAGAGCAAGTTATGTTCTCTACTAGGGAGAAAAGATGTGTGATAAAATAAAGGTTGAAATCCAAGGAACATTTTTTTAAAAACCAAGTACCAAAAACTACTACGTTACAAATGTGAAAAAAAAAACATGGAATATGATTGTAATAGTTACGTCTCACATTGGCTGAGGATGGAATATGTAATGCTGGAGAATTCTTTTACCATTGCATTTTACGCTGAGTTCATAGTACTACACTGACTGGCAATCTCTCTTCATAATGAGAGTCTTTCGGCAGAGGAAAAGAAAAATAAGTTGTCATCTTAAAAAAGAAAAAAAGTACTATAGAAAGGGACAAAGATTTGTCAAAGGGCAGCACAATAACCATTATGGGAAGGCATTACAAAGTCAAAGAGAGCTGGGTAACCACTCATTTGCCCACCAACTTAATAGGATAAATTCCTCCAGGCTCTTAAAAGATAATCAGCACACCAATTATTTTCTCAGGGCACAGGAGCAGGTCGAGGAATTACTGCTGTGTTCTGACACAAGCCAGACAAGTCAGAAATGTCATCGTCAAGCAGTCTAAGGATATTTGAGCAGAGAGATGTTAATCACAGGTGAGTCTTGCCAGTGGCTCTCCAATCACAGAAGTCAGGGTTCATTTTCAGTTCAAGCATGATGCTCTCAAATCAAATCTGGTATTAACGACATCCCACAATAAGGAGATTTGCAGCAACCATAAATGTTTAGATCTCTAAGTCAGTTGTCTATTTGTCCTTGTTGTCAGAGAGCACATATTTACTCAGCTTTCAGAGCAAAATAATTCATATAGATGCCAGAGATAGGGGAAGATAGCATTGATTCATGGACATGGGTTGCTGTGCAGTAGGTCTTTTGACGTAATAATAATTGCTATTTGTTTTGTACACTAAAAATAATTTCCAGGTACAAATATTACAATCTGTTCAAATCTATTAAGTTTTCAGGGGAAGTAACAAGAGTTTTGCTGGCTTAAGCAGTCCTCTGAAGTTCTTTTGTTGTTTCTATTGCTGTTCCATCGGGCTTTTAACTTTAAATATTTTATTTAAAAATTTTTAAACCTACAAAAATGCTGAAAGAAGAGAACAATAAATACCATTTATCTAAATTCATCAAAATATTAATATTTTATCACCCTTGGGTTTTTTTTCTGGGAATTTTCTTTTTTATTTTATTTTATTTTATTGATTTACAATGTTGTGTTAACATTTCTTTCCTTCTTGCCTATCTCTGGACTAATCATATTTTTTAATGTAAGAATATATATACTTTCTTGCTCTACCATTTGAAAATAAGTTCCAGACACCATGACAGTTCATCCCTAAATATCACACATCTGCTAAGAATGAGTGTTCTCCTATATAATCAGAGTATCACTTTCATATATCCACATTCAAATTTCCCCAGTTGACCAAAATTGTTTTTTTTAATTGTTTTACTTTTTCAATCTAGGATCAAATCAAGGTTCACACATTGCCTTTGATTATGTCTTTTAGTATCTTAAATCTTCTCCTGAAGAGCATTCTTTTTGTTTCTGTTTCTATTTTCACAACATTGAAAAATTCATATATATTATGAAAAATTCATAATTTTTCACAACATTGAAAAATTCATATATATTATGCCCCACATTCTGTGTTTAATTGTTCTTCACCACGAGAATCAGGTTAAATATTTTTGGCATAAATACTACATAGCACACAGGGGATGCTGTATACCTCCCATTGTGTCAGGTATCTATTCTAAAGGTTAATTTTCCTTGGCAATGAAAACACATAATCCATGGGATAATACCTCTTGCCACCTCCAACAACATTTTACTCAAAAGTTTTAGTATTCTTTGATGATCTGTGCTTGAATTGCATTCAGGTGCAAAATGGTGATTTTTTAAAGAATTCTCTCCTTTTTCTACATTTACTATAATCTTCTGTAAAGAAGAGCTTTCCTACTTATTTCTTCTCTCTCCCTCTCTTTCCCCTCTTCTTTCTATCACTATAGATTTATGTTCAATGTGATATAATCTCTTACCATCATTATTCTTTTCAATGCTCAAATTGTCCCGGTTTTTTTTTTTTTGGTTTTTTTTTGTTGTTGTTGTTGTTTGGTTTTTTTGCCGTATGCGGGCCTCTCACTGTTGTGGCCTCTCCCGTTGCGGAGCACAGGCTCTGGACGCGCAGGCTCAGCGGCCATGGCTCACGGGCCCAGCCGCTCCGGGGCATGTGGGATCTTCCCAGACCCAGGCACGAACCCGTGTCCCCTGCATCAGCAGGTGGACTCTCAACCACTGAGCCACCAGGGAAGCCCTCACTCAGACTTTCTTATCAGATTTCCCGGAAGTGGGGCAGAAGGGGAGGAGGGAAGGATGAGGTTTAAGATGTCAGCAAACATCAAATAAATGGGGTCAGATAAAATTTTAAATATTTTTTAAATTTGTTTAATTTAAAAAACTTTAAAAATAGAAAAATTTTAAAAAGTTATTTTAATTTTAAAAAATAAATTAATTAAAATGTTTTTAAAATGTTTAAAAATGGGGTCAGACTATTACACTGGACTACACTTACATTCTTTTACATAAGTCTATGAGATAGAGATCTGTTACATAGGTACCATGTGCGCCCAGATCACCTCCACAGGGTACATGTGAAGTACCTGGAATAAGAACACAAGGCACTTCCAGCTCTTTAAGTGGGAAACAACCTCTATTAATACACAGTAGCAGCAGAAAAATCATTATTCCTTTGCAAGTTACTTGACATTTTCAAATTGTTTCTAAATCAGTTATGGACAGGGCTATCAATTTTCTGTTTAGAAAATCAACTTTAGAAAGGATATGTGCTTTCATGATGTCAGAGGGCTCCTCAGAGGGTCAAAAGCATTTAAACTTGTCCCTCAGTCAAGACATCAAGATAATTCTAAGAGCCTCTATATTTCATATAAATGTCAGATTAGAGCAGCTCATCATTAAGTTGAATTAATAGAAATAACCATTACATTTAAACACTCAAAAAATAAAGCTACAGATCTTTGTCAAAACATATAATGATAAAACAATAATATTAGCAGCTAACATGAATTGAATGTCTTTATGTTCCAAATACATTATAGTCATCCTCGTAACAGTTCTTTGGATTTAATATTAATATTATCTCAAGTTTGCAATGAGGAAATTTAAGCCCAAAGAGGTGAAATAATGTGACCAACATCCCACGGCAGGTAAGTGAAGAAGTGAGAATTCAAACACAAAGCAGAAAAATAACATTGAAAATTCAACATTTCGGGACTTCCCTGGTGGTCCAGCAGTTGAGATTCTGTGCTCCCAGTGTACGGGCCCCAGGTTCGATCCCTGGTCAGGGAACTAGATCCCCCACACACCGCAACAAAGACCCCGCAGGTCACAACTAAGACCAGGCACAGCCAAATAAATAAAAAGATAGATATTTTTTTAAAAAAAGAAAATTCAACATTTCATTACTGTATTTTAGCTCTGAAAGTAGAACACGGATTGATTTCCACTAAAGATAGAAAGCGCCAGACTGGCTCAGATTTTAACCTAATCAGCATAAACTTTTATTCTCTTCTCTTCTATTTTTACCTTAGAATATTAGGGTCCAGCATCCAAGACAGCCAGTAGCCAAATGACCAGGGATGGGGCAGAAGAACTGTTTGGACTTTTCCAATCCAAAGGATCACATCAACAATCAGTTTGGAATTCAGTGAAGTATGCCCTGTTGCGGTCTTGAGGTGATTTTTTTCAGCTGAAATCCAGATTTCTCTGCGTTGTAACCACTCTGAAGAAACAGAATAAACCCCCCACCCAAAATCTGGTTGGAACGTCAAGACTGATGACACACAACAAGAAGGTATGAAAGGTTTATTACTTACATGAAATGAGAGAGGCGTTGAGTTCAAAAGTACCTATAGACTAATGGGTTAAAAAAATTGTTCAAACACTGTTTGACCTTCAGCTTTGGAGATCTCAATATCACATGTGTAGCATAATAGTCTACATGACATATTTTTCAGAGCACTTTTACACACATCTCATTGAATCACCTCAATAACTGAGTGTGAATGACAGAAAATTTACCTATGCAAACGTGAAGCAAATATCTCATGTAATCAATATGTGTATTCCAGTAGGCAGAGGGTGCTAAACACCTTTATAACCCCTTGGTGCACGGCTTTGCTCAAATGGCTGTGGCAACCAGCTGTGCCGCAGATATAACCTTTGACAAAATGACACACCTCTGCTGTACTGCCCGTCACTTGCTTTCTGGCCCAAGCTTCTCTGTCCACTGAGATTCTGGGCTGTGATGGGTCACATGCAAATCTGTAAGTACAAGGAAATTAACACCCCTGGAGCAACCCTTGATTAACATAGGATAGGAACTGGGAAGTAAACACTCACCTTTCCCTGTCCCTGGTGGACGATTCTGAGGCACATTCTGTATAACTCCAGTGGGGCCCTGCTAGCATTGAGCCCCAGCTGCACGCAGCCACCTTCTTAAAATTGCATCCTTGGATTCACTTCCTTTCTTCCCTGTTCCACTCTTCCCAATCTGCTGTGCTTATCCTGCTTTATCAGATTTGGCTACAGTAGTTAATAAATCGTTAATATATACTTCAAGAAAAATCACATTCCCTGGGGACTATTCATCAAGCCCTTGTCATAGAATCTGCTTTAGAAGGGAACCCAAACAAAATCAGAGAGTTTAAGTAACTTAAAAAAGAGTCAGTTAATGTTGCAGTTAGAAAACAGGTCTTCTGTCTGCTTATGGGATGTGATTAAAAGCACAGGCACTAAAGTCACATTCAACTGGGTCTGAAACTAACTGGTGCACTTTAAGAATGTGACTTGATTTTTCTGATGCTCAACCACTTAATCGGAATATTAATATAAATGATAATAACAATGGCCAGTCATTATTGAGTGCTTCCATGTGTACACTCTTTGCATATATTAACCTTCTAATCCTCACCGTAACCTTATGACATATATATATATTATATATATATATATATATTTTTTTTTTTTTATTCAAGACCCATTTATTCTCTAATTCTGCCCACATGGAGACACCCTCCTTGAAAAGGCATTGAATCCTTCCATTCACTTTAACACCTTGTGCTGAAAACATGTGTTCTGAGGTTTCAACTATGAGATCCACATTCTTAAAGCACTGATTCTTAAACCTCATCTAGATTTCTCCCCTTGGATGGGGGGAGATGACCCAACCACAGCGAAGAACAGCTCAGGACTGTGGGCTCTGCTCGCCCAGAAGACCTTGCAGCTCCCCTGACCACCCGGCTGGATCCAGGACTAGGGCCTGCTGGACTGCCGCCAGCGCCACCGCCCCCAGCTCCTGTCCTCTTCACTAGGCTGGCTGTCACCTCTAGTTTCCCTGGAGTTTGGGGATTCCAGACGGTCTCTGCTCACACTTCTGTATGACGCCTGCTGCCTCAGCACTGCTGATCCACACTAAGGGGGGAAAGCACACAGAACTGCTTTTCAACACACCAACATTCCACACAAAAGTTATTTTATAAGCCTGCGGGTTCTTTTTCAGCAGAGGAGATTCCCAAGGTCATGACTTCCCCCGGCTCCCCACTGCCCTTGCCGGCAGACTGGATGTGCGTGGCCGCCGTGCTGACTCGGGCACACCCCCGTGGCTCCACTCTGGAGCACTCTCCTGGAGAACCGAGGACGGTTCCCTGGGCTCACCTGTCCTGAAGCCAGCCCTAGAGTGACAAGAGCCACACCTGCAGGTCTATTCCACTGACCAGCCGCACAGGACCGAGCTGGGCCCACGGACCTTGGTCTGAATTGTGTTGGCTGGTCATTCTTGCCTAGGTTCACAGGCCAACAGCCAGTGTCCTTCCTTCCCTGCTCATCACTGCACCAGTGGCTCACTCCTACCTGCTGCCATCACAGGCCTGGCAACCTCGTGTTCGGGGCCAGCCAAGAACTGAGACCCCAGCAGGCCCCTAGTTCCCAGCAGGCAAACTCCCCATTAAACTACCGCTGCCTGGCCGTGTTCTCGAGGCCTCAGAGCCGGGAAAGTGCGAAGGGCATAGCAAGCCGCGGCGCCACCAGCCCCGGACCCGCCATGCTCCGCGGAGGCGCCGGGTCCTCGCCGCACCACTACCCCCAACACAAGCGACCTCTGCGCCCGCCTGTCCCGCGGACCCGGGTGCGCCTCCGGCCACCGCGACCCAGGACGGAAGCGCGGGGCGTGGTGCTCGGCGCGGGGCGTGGTGCTCGGCACGCGGCGGGCGCGCGGCGGGCGCGGGGGCGGGCGCGCGACGGGCGCGGGGGCGGGCGGGGACCCCGGGTTCCGGCCCCGAGGCCGCGCGGACCCGGCAGGCCCACCTCCGTCCCCGCCGCCCGGAAAGCGAGATATAGTAATAATAATATTAATAATAGTATTACTAATATAATAATATTAATATATTATATTAATAATAATATATAATTATATAATAATGTTGGTATTCTATTATTAATAATTATTATTATATATTATTATTATTTTCACCATTTTGCAGATGAAGAAACTGGGGTACAAAAAGCTTACTATGCCCAAGATCCTAGAGCCAATAAGTGGCACCTCAGGTATTCCAACTCCAGACGCTCAAACTCTAGGGCTCACACATTTAATCATTATTAAACACATTTAAACACTATTAGCCTCCTCACAGGGTTGTAATAATAAAATTTAAAATAAAGCATCTAGTACAGTGCCAGTTGCATAAACAGTGCTTATAAACATTAACGCAAAAAGGAAAGAAAAATACTTTTTAAAAAGTTTAAATCCTGATTTAAAAATTGACAAATACTTCTTTTCTGTTAATTTATCTTTGTTTCTCTAATTTCCTTTTTTCTTGGACTCTCTTCCATTAAAATGTCACTGCCCTTCCACCACTGTGACTCACTGATGTTTTATCTTTCCCTTGTTCCTGGTCCCCAATCACCTGCTCCAACTTTACCCATTTCTTCCTTTCAAAGCTCATTTTTCTCAATTTCAAGGCTGCTGACAGATCAGCCTGTGAAACATTAGAGAGTTTATTTTCATACCATTCCCTTCAGAATATCACCAGAATAAACGTATTTGTGGTACTTGAGACAAACACCCCAAAATACATGGACAGTTGCAATCAGTATTTGTCAGACCCTTCAGTATGTAAACAGAGGCTTCTCAGTGATCAAAAGGGATCAAGAAAAGGATTTCCCTGCATTGTGGGTGCTGCTTACAGTCTGAGGTACAAGCAATAAATAAATAAATAAATAAAATAAACACTTTATTTGATTCACTAACAAGATCATCTTTCTTTTAATTAATAGCATAAGTACTAACTCACCTTAACTTTCCTCACAAAGGATACCAATGAGGATAATTTGCATATACAAAAGATTCACTCAGGGAGCTTTAATTAAGGTCCCTGATAACTTCTCTGATTGCATTTTTCACAACTGCCAAGAAACAGTGCAGTGCGGACTTCTTTCCCCTGGTGGAGGAATATTTTTTATAGAATTCTGAATGATTCAATGATCACTAGTGAAACATCAGCAGATGACACATAGATAATTCCACAACTGATGCACTTTGTCTCCTTAGGCAACCTTGAATTATTCTAAGTTTTAGGAAAGCAACATCTATAACAGCTTGACTCTTCTTTGGAACTAAGCCGAGTATGAATTAATTTAATTTATTTTAATTATATTAGGTATTTCCCAATGAAGAAACATTCCCAGGCACTGTAAGTAAACTTGCAGTTTAGGATCTCCTTTTGATATAGCCAATATTTTATGATAACTGTAAATGGAGTATAACCTTTAAAAATCGTGAAACACTACATCGTAACATATAATATTGTACATCAACTATACCAAAATTTAAAAAAAAAAACCTTCCATCGAACAACCTTTTCAAGGTGGTTGGCACATTGACATTTCCAAGGTTTGCACTGGTTCCTCTATTCCTGTGGAAAACAGCCATTTGCTCTGACTTCTGCACAATGGTTAATTAATAAAAAAATTAATCTACACATCAAAAGACCTTAATGGATCCACATCTCACACTGAAATATTCCCCCAGCTGAAGAGTTTACATATTGCTTACTCTTTCAGCCATCACTTGTTTCAAATGAGTAATTAAAGGAAAAGCAAAATTCTCAGGACCCACATATTCAATGGTATCTGTGTTTGTCTAATGTCAAGGATGTGCATATCCTTGCATTTTAGGAGATAATATTTTCATGCCAAATATCAATATACTTCAGTGGTAATCATATAAATGTCTATAATTTCAATTTTCTCTGTGTGTTCCCAGTCTAGTTAACTCAAATATAGAACCCCATATTAAACATTCTGAAACATTGTGTCCTCCAGCTTTATCAGCTGAAGAAGTTGTACTGAACTTTAAAATATAATGAAATAAGATGTTTTTAAAGGGGAACTCTTAGCACCACTTTTACAGAGCACTCTTGGTACAGGAATCAAAATTATTAGCAGTGCCTTTTTTTTTCTTGTTTTAAGAGACTTCTCATTTCTGGCTGATGGTTACACCTCTAACTAGATTTCATGCTCCATGCTCAGAGAAAGAAAAGCACACACAGCTCTCCTAATAACCAAATAATAATCTCTTCACTGATCATCACAAAAGTCCAATCTCTATCCCAGAACCTATTAAATTAACTACAAAATCTTTGCTGGACTCGAGTTCTCACCAAAAAAGTCTGTCTGTGAGGACATTGTAGTCATTTAACCTCACTATTCTACAGGATGTTCCTACATTCCATAATGTACCTGAAAGGGTTAAAAAAAAAAGTCCTTTCCTGTGACCCTGTGAATTAATCATAATGACTGCTCTCGATGACAAAGAAGGTCCCACATGAGGAGAGATCTGAGTGTAAGAACTACTGCTTGGTAAAAGCTCTGGCTTAGGGATATGCCATCATTTAGCCATAGGAAGTTCAAGTTACTATAGTTCAAAAACAAGAAAGGGATTACTTGCAGAATCCAACTGAAGAGGTAACAATCCAAGGGGCAATTGATTCCAAGGGAGGCACTGATGCCAAAGCTAAGCAGGGCTCTAAGAGAATAGCCAACATTGGAGGTCAGAAATCGGGTCATAGAGTAAGGGTATCAGGAGGGGGCAGCAGGCAATCAGCTCAGAGGACACCTGCTCCCCAGGAGTGACACACCCCCACTGGTCCTTAAAGACCTACCACAGCAATGGTGCCTGGCAGGAAATATTCACGAGAGATGAAAGCTTTTCCTTTTGAAGCTTTGATGGCTCTCCATAGCCTAGTACCACCCAGAATCATCCTGTGCTGCTGGAAGGCATGCAGCTAACAAGTGAGAATGGCACTTTCATCCATTTGTTTCTCAATTCTAGAATGCTATCATTTTAAAAGAATATTCGAAAGAGATCTTACAGTGACCTCAGAGAAGAGGGACATACTGGGTGCAAATATGTTGCTGTCATGCACACTCATTTAGTGCTGACTCCACCTCTCCCAATATCACCTTCCCCACAACCATCACTATCAGTCAGTTCACCAGGAACCAATAAGCAATATTACCCAAAGCTACCAAAAATTTAATTTTAAGTTCAAAATGGTTTCATAGGGTGTCAAAATTGTTAATGCTATAGGGCCTAAGCCAATGCTTCTCAAACTTTAATGTGCACACAAATCTCCTGAAGGATCTTGTTAAAATTCTATAGTTCTGGGGTGTTAACTGAGTGCTTGCATTTGTAACAAGCACTCAGGTGATGTCAAAAGCTGCTGCTCTATGGATCACACCATTGAGTCCCTTGGTGACTCAGAACCCCCATAAATGTCCAATACTCTTGATGCTCCTTCAGATTAGAATTCAGCCTAGAATCAAATCAAATTCTCCAAATCAAGGGTTCTCAAACTGAACTCCATGGGTCTGCAGCTCTGGCACCAGACTGCCTAGGTTTTAATCGCAGTTCCTCTGCTTACTTCCTCCATTTCCTCATCTTATAGAATGAGTATAACATAGAACCTGTCTCATCAGGTCATTGCTGGAATTAATTGAGATGACTCAGGTAACATGCATCACATAGTTCTTAGCATGGTAATCAAACAGCAAAGGTTAGTTGTCCTTAGAGGACCCCAAGAAGAACTTCAGGGCACTCTATGAAGCCTTCAAAGTTATTTCTAACATATTCTATGTGCTGCAATTCATTTACCCGAGAGAGAGTCTATGTCTTTCATAGATTCTCAATGGGATTCACAACCCCCAAAAGTTTGAGAACTGAATTTAACAGCACATTAAAAGTACTATACACCATGCCCAAGTGAAATGCAGTGATGATTTAACATATGAAAATCAATCATTGTAATACAGCAAATTAACAGAAGGAAAGACAAAACCACGTGATTATATCAACTGATATAGAAAAAACATTTGACAAAGTTTAATACCCTTTCATGATAAAAACACAGCAAACTATTAATAGAAGGGAAGTACTTCAACATAATAAAAGCCATATATGAAAAACCCACAGCAGTGAAAGACTTAAAGCTTTTCCTCTAAGACTAGGAAGATGGAAAAGATACCCACTCTCATCACTACTATTCAACATAGTACTAAATGTCCTAGCCAGAGAAATTAGACACACAAAAAAATAAAATAAAAGGCATCCAAATTTGAAAGGAAGATGTAAAATGATCTCTGTTCACAGATGACATATTAGGCACAAAAATTCCTAAAGATTACACACACACACACACACACACACAAACCTGTTAAACCCAAGAAATAATTTTAGCAAAGTTGCAGAATATAAAATTAACATACAAAATTCAGTTGCATTTTTATACGTTAACAATGATCAACCTGAAAGAGAATTAAGAAAATAATCTCATTTACAACAGCATCAAGAAGGAGAAAATGCTTAGGAATAAACTTAGCCAAGAAGGTGAAAAACTTGTACATTGAAAACTACAAAACACTGCTTAAAGATATCAAGGAAGATTGTATTTGTATATAAATGGAAAGACATCCCCTGCTCAAGAATTGGAATATTGTTAAAATGGCCATGCTACCCAAAGAAATCTACAAATTGAATGCAATCCTATCAAAATCCCAGTAGCAGAAAAATATCTTATGATTCTTATGGAGCCTCAAGTGGCCATAACAATCTTGAAAAAGAACAAAGTTAGAAGCCTCACACTTCCTGATTTCAAAACACAGTACAAAGCAACAGTAATCAAAGTGGTATGGTACTGGTAGAAAAACATTTAGACCAATTTAACAGAATAGAGAGCTTAGAAATTAACCCTTGCTTATATGGCCAAATGATTTTTGACAAAGGTGCCAAAAATGCACAATGGGGAAAATACAATCTCTTAAACAAATGATATTGGAAAACTGGATATCTACTTGCAAAAGAATGAATTAAAGAACTAAGTACAGGACCAAAACTATAAAACTCCTAGAAGCAAACATAGGGTAAAAATTTCAGGACATTACATTTGGCAATAATTTCTGGGATATGACACTAAAAGCACATACAACAATGCAAAAGTAGACAAATAGGACTACATCAAATTTTAAAACTTCCATGCAGGTAAGGAAACAATCAGCAGAATGACAAGGCAACCTATTGGAATGGGAAAAATATTTGAAAATCTTATATCTAATATGGAATTAATATCCAAAATATCTGAGAAACTTCCACAACTCAACAAAAAACCCCACAAATAACTGATTTTTTAAGTGCAAAGAACTTGAATAGACAATTCTCCAATGAAGATATACAAATGGCCAGCAAGCATATGAAAAGATGCTCAACACCACTAAACTTAAGAGAAATGCAAATCAAGACCACAATGAGACATTATCTCACACCCATTAGGATGGCCACTGTCAAAAGAACAGAAATAACAAGTGTTGGAGAGGACATGGAGAGGTTAGAACCCTGTGCCCTCTTGCTGGGAATGAGAAATGGTGCAGCCACTATAGAAAATAGTACAGAAGTTCCACAAAAAATTAAAAATAAAATTACCATATGATCCAGCAATCCCAGTTCTGGGTATCTCTGCAAAATAATTCAAAGCAGGATCTCAGAAATAAATCTGCACACTCTGCAACATTATTCACAATAGTCAGGAGGTGGAAGCAAACAAAATATTCCTTCACAGATGAATGGACAAACAATGAAATATTATACAGCCTTAAAAAAAAAGAAGGGAATCCTGTCAAATGCTACAACATGGATGAATCCTGAGGACGTGATGCTAAGCAAAATGAGCCGGTCACAAAAGGACAAATACTGTATGATTCCCCGCATATGAAGTATATAGAGTAGTCAAAATCATAGAAACAGGAAGTAGGAAAGTGGTTGCCAAGGAAGGGCTGGAAGAAGGAGGGTGGGGGAATTAGTGTTTAATGGGTATCGAGTTTCAGTTCTGCAAGATGAAAAAGTTCTAGAAGTCTGTTGCACAACAATGTGAATACACTTAAAACGCTAAACTGTATGTTTAAAATGACTTAGATGATAATCACTGTGTTTTTATTACAATTTTTTAAATATATACTGACGTCTGAGTGCTAACCACAGAGAATATCATTTAATTTGTCTGGGACGCAGACTGGACACTGGGATTTTTTAAAGGCCCCCTGTAATTCATCAGTGCCATACAGGACCATGGGCCTAGTGTCCGATGTTATGATTTTTCCAAGAGAGGCTAAAATCAAGATTTTTATCTTTATTTTTAGCGTTTATATAAACATTGCTGATTTTTTTTTAATGCTGGCAACTAATTTTTTAAATTCTGTGCAAACCAAACACACCACTTGCTGCCTCTTGGGCTACCGATCTCCAAGTTCCTTTCTGGTTTAAAATGTCTGTGGATCAAAATTAAGTTTCCTGTGTCTCAGTAGGTGGCCTCCTTACCAGGGGACTCTCCTCTGGCTTTTGAATCTTCCTATGTGAAGTACTCATCAATAAAATGGGTCACTATGCACAATGGGGTGTCCCAAGAAGTGTATCATGGTTACAAGGCCTTAGCATGTGTGGGTTATCGTTTTGGTCAATAAACTAGACTGGAGGTTTTTGAACAACAATTTCAGGCAGAGAAACCTGTTTTTTTTGAGGGGGTGGGGGGATGTTTGTTTATTTGATTTCCAGTTTGAGAGAACCCTGTAGTTTAAGCTGAATAGTACATGGATTCCTAAATACATTTACCATACAAAAGCTGAATTGCTTTGATGTAAGTAGGACTGGAGAAGTGGGAAGCGAATGACTGTAATTCATTTCCTGCCTTATCAACAGGCTTTTCTGTCCTGAGTAAACTCGGCTCCACAGAGCCTCCATCCAGGTTCAAAGGGAAAGGTTCAAGGGCTGGAGGAGGGAAAGCAGTGAGCTGAACATCTTCATCCCCTGCTCCTGAGTAACCACTGCTCTTACCCACTGTACTGAGCTTCTACTTAAGCTTTTGTTAGAAAAGGGGTTCAAGTGCTTTAAAGAAAGAAGTTAAAAAACCCTGACCTAGGGGCTTCCCTGGTGGCGCAGTGGTTGAGAGTCCGCCTGCCGATGCAGGGGACACGGCTTCGTGCCCCGGTCCCGGAGGATCCCACGTGCCGCGGAGCCGCTGGGCCCGTGAGCCATGGCCGCTGAGCCTGCGCGTCCGGAGCCTGTGCTCCACAACGGGAGAGGCCACAACAGTGAGAGGCCCGCGTACCGCAAAACAAACAAACAAACAAACCAAAAAACCCTGACCTAGATGAGGGTATCTAGAATACTCATTAATTTTTCAGATAACACTAATAGAAAAGTAACTGCACAAATAGAAAATACAAGCACCAATGAACAGTGAATAAATAGATGGAAAAGAAAGTGGAATTCTGAGGCTATCCAACGAACCAAATCATATGTGAGTGTTTATAACACAACTTCAACCTAGAGAAAGCCTAAGTAAAAGCATGGGGATGTACGGTCCCGTGCAGCCTGCTCACTGACCTTCCGCGTGGAGCAACACTCCAGGCTAGATTTTAGTGTCTGTGAGAGTGAAAAGCATGCTTAGCAGTGAGGTTAAGTAAAGGTCTATAACATGAACCTTGAGGAAAGAGTAAAATAACCAAGATTATTCTTTCAAGATAAAAACACTATAAAAGATTGAATATAAAAAGACAAAGGCTGCAGAAGCAGCAAAAGAAAAAAATAGGTAAATTGGACTATATCAAAATTTAAAACGTTTATGCATCAAACTTTTGTACTATCAACAAAGTGAAAAGGCAGCTCTTGGAATGAAACAAAATATTTGCAAATTATATGTCTGACAAAGGGTTAATATGAAGAATATAAACAGAACTCCTACAACTCAACAACAAAACAAATAACTCAATTTAAAAATGGGCAAAGACTTGAATAGGAATTTCTTCAAAGAAAATATACAAATATCTAATAAGCGCATGAAGAGATGGCTTTACATCTCTAATATTAGGGAAATACAAATCAAAACCACAGTGAGATACTACTTCCCATTCATCAGAATGGTTATTATCAAAAAAACAGAAAATAACTATTGGTGAAGATGTGGAGAAATTGGAACTCTTGTGCACTGCTGGTGGGAATATAAAACCGTGCAACACTGTGGAAAGTAGTATGGCAGTTCCTCAAAAAATTAAAAATAGGATTACTATCTGATCCAACAATTCCACTTTTGGATATGTACCCAAAAGAATTGAAAGCAAGGATGTGAAAAGATATTTGCCCACCCACATTCATAGCAGTAGTATTCACAATAGCCAAAAGGAGGAAACAACCCAGTTGTGCATCAATAGATGAATGGATAAAGAAAATGTGGTATACACCTACAATGAAATATTATGCAACCTTAAAAAGGAAAGAAATTCTGACGCATGCTACAACATGGATGAACCTTGAAGATATTATGTGAAGTGAAATAAGGCAGTCACAAAAGGACAAATACTGTATTACCCCACTTATATACAATACCTAGAATAGTCAAATTCATAGAGACAGAAAGTGGAATGATAGTCGCCAGGGGTTGGGGGAAGGGAGGAAAGAGGAGTTATTGTTTAATGAGTACCGGGTTCCCATTTTACGAGATGAAAAAAGTCCTTGAAGTGGATAGTAGTGATGGTTGCACAACAGTGTGAATGCCACTGAAGTGTATACCTTTTTATAAAATGGTTAAAATGGTAAATTACATGTTATGTATATTTTACCACAATGTTTTCAAATATTTTTTAAAAACAAAGACTATAACAATCATGAAAGCATATTAGTCCACGTGCCAAGTGAGTTTCATGAGATGCCAGCCATACTGACTTAACATATTTCTTCTTTACAATATCATCCCATTTCATTTGATAGACATCAGAATCTGTGATCCACCAGGGTGAACTCTGAGTGCACCTGCAATGGCAGGACTGGTCATAGGGACTGTGACTTAGAGAAGGAAATCAATGGAAACAAGAAGGAAAGCTTAGAAGGGCTGGTTGAACACAATGAGGTGAGCAGGAATACTGAAAACATTTCAGGCCAAAGGGATTTTAGTGAACCTGATGGTTCTTGAATATTATTGGCAAAGATACTTATAATAGACATCAAACTACTTATTGTAACAGGGGAGATAAAAGTCAACTGGTACAGTTTGTGAGAATGAAGTCTTTAGACTACTAACAGGACAAAAGTGTAGACAGTAGGGATTGTTTATCAGACACTAAATGTAATACAGAGAGAAACTAAAGGATCTCATTCCAAAAACACATAAAATTGCCTCATGGATGCTGAAACAATCTTGTGCTTGGAGACAGCAATGATTTCACACATTTTACAATATTAGAAGGTCTGGCCCCCCTTCCACTGGAAAAGTGAAGATTCTGATTTTTTTTTCATCTTCTCTGCTTCAGATGGATCTGAGAAACTCAGACTTGTTTGGCATGACGTGTATCACCATTAAATATGCTTAAAGGAGTTTAAGTATCAATGGATAATGAATAACGTAAAATTAACAATGAATAAAAGACATACCAAATTTGATACTTCCACGAATTGAGAACTAATAGCAAATTCACAGCAAATAAGAGAAAACTCCAACAAAGTAACCTGGAAAAAGCTCCAAAAGATTTAGTTATAATGTAAAAAAGAATTTTCAAGAAAACGTGTCAATTAAGCTTTTGGCAAGATTTAAGAGCAGAGGCAAAGCTCTCAAGTTCAGGGTGGTGCTAGAGGATCCAAGCCCCTGCTGTGCCTGAGGTAGGCAGTGAAGGAAGAAGATAAAGACATGATGCTTCATGGGAGGTAGGAACAGCTGGAAGATACACAAAGAGCTGCCAATGAGCTCCATCAGCCAAGTGGCCCCCCAGCCCACTGGCAGCACAGTGGGAGCCAGACACCTGCGCACGATGCCTGAAGCACACGCCAGAAGGATGTTCTGTGTCCAAAGACATGCCAAGCTTCAGAGGCAAAAGCCTGTCCAGGTGGGCAAGATGTAATTGACCTATGTGCTTTTCTTTTTTTTGTTCCTCTTGTTATTGATGTCAGGTCACTGAATATTCATATCTTAAAAGCTGTGTTCCATTTCATAGAGATAGCCATTTCAGGGTTTGGGATTTAGACAAATGATCTACTTCACAACAACCAGCCATAAGACCCACATCACTTTACTTCTCAGTATTCAACCTTCCTAAATCCTCCTAGATGGCTACATTTTACCCAAAAGACATCTCTCCATTCACAGGAGCAGGGCTTCATGGGGGAGCAATTGCTCACACTTTCTGTGACTCGCCAACCACGTTCCTTGTGAGTAAAGGTCACCACGGCTTAGTAACACTTTCTGTGTAGAATATGGAGAGGAATACAATTGCATTTTATAACCAGATCTACGTTTGTCCTTGTGACATAGCGACAGAGGAGAAAAAAACATTCACTGACTGTCAAGCCTCAAAAGATGACTTTAAATCGCCCAGCTTTATGTTTCAGTGGCCTTTTTTATTGAAACATAATCAACTTATATTTGATGAAACAGACACAAGACTATGGGAAGAACAACGATTCCAAATGTGGGGAAGGTCTAGACTTCTTACTGTTTGTTATTTCAGTAATTTAAGCGTTTTGAGATTCAGGTCTATGAAACTCCTTTCTAACCCAAGTCAAGGACTTGGTCTCTCTCCAAAGTTTTTTAAAGAAAACACAGATTCAAAGTGAATGCACATCAGTCATGTGGGGGAAAGGCGGCTTTTGTAGTGAAATACGGATCTGAATCTCAGCCTTATCACTTATTAGTTACATGACCTGACATCAGTGTCTTTACCTCTCTGAGCCTCAATTTTCTGTCTGTAACAGGGTTCTGATAATGCTTACTTCTGCTGCTTGCTGAGGATATTAAATGGGGTAATGAAATCAACATTACCTGGCACAGAGCCAGGGACATGGTCAATGTTTTAAAAATTGAAGGTAAAAAGAGGTTAGGAAATTTCTGGCTTCTATATTGTCTGAGGAGAAGGAAGAGGATGGGGAGAGAAGGAAAGAAAAGAAGGAGTATCACAGCACAATGCACTGATATCCCTAAGATATGTCACTATCCTAACATCCTTTCTAACAGAAACACAGAATAGAATCAAAGACCCATCTTATGCAGCCAACTCATAAAGCAGGTATAGGACTCCCACCATAACATCAGGAGTCCAACGGGTTCCACTGTAAGTAACTTGGATTTGTACTCAGACCATTCAGATGTGAGGATAAAATCATTTCTTAAATAAACTAAAGGGAATTTAAAGCTATCCCTCTACCCCCAGTCTTTACTGCAAGGGCTAAAGAATTTCCATATTCATCTCCCTTTCCCACTCACTTCAGACGTGCCATGTCCCACTAAGATGCATTTACCCTACTTCCCTCTCTTCCATCTCTGTTCGGGTGAAAAAAATCATCCATTCCTGTATTGGTTCAGTCTTTTGGACCATTTCTAATCGATTTTCTTCATATCTCATCACAGAATGATAACTTTAGGCAACGCTTGAAGAGTAAACTGCAGCCAACTAGCGAATTCAAAACAAGCCCAAGGTCAGCAGCACACCAGTGAGACCAGGGTTCATTCCTTAAACGTTAGAATCATTTCACGTGAAAATGAAAAGCAGGGTTAATCAGTTAATGGATCTGGCACGGTAGCATCCAGAGGGGCAGGGGAGGACAAAACACTGAATGAGTTCAGAGACATTATAAACAAAGAGGGTCATTGCCTACATGTTCCTGCTTCTCTCCTTAAGATCTGAATGTCCTTTGAATCCTAACATTTAAGAGTGCAACCCTTTCCAGCTCTGGGAGGCTTGAATGCCTCTAGTGAAATGCCAGCACTAATGAAAGTCTAATACCTTTCCACCTGCAGCACCTGTGCAGACAAATTGTACCAGGCTTCAGACAAGCTGAAGAGCCCCCCGTGTGCTGTAGATGGAACAGCTGGTAGAGTCAGTGTTCATTTGCTGAATGGTTCCTGTAATCCCAGCTTGAGCTGGATAGGAAACTCTACAAAGGTAGCTAACTCGGAGCTTCCACGCAAGAAACATCTGTCAACTAAACAACTTTGTGTGAGACGCCTGCCTTCTCGGCTGTGGTGAATGATGACAAAGACTGCCACCAGATAGACTGACAATGGTAGTCAACACATCCTTTCTGAAGTGACACAGCAAGACTCCATCGCCACTAGCTCCAGTTGTTAAACAACATCTGGCACAGAACCGGAGTCATTTACCCAACCCCCTCTTTGGAATAAAATGAACACTTGGTTATTCACAATGCATTTGGTCCCCTTCCATTGAGAGGTATTTTAGCTACCTATTTGTTCTATCTATTGAGTGTATCCTGCATCATTGTATCTACTCTACAAAGCCTGTAAGCATTATTATCAAAAAGAAAGATGAAAAAAACCTTTTCAGGAACCTTCAAACCACCCAACTAACTTCGAAGTATTATCCTACTCCCAGAATTACCCCAGTGGGTACAAGCATATACTATGGAGAGAGTGTATTTTTCAATAAAATATTCCCTTTGTGTGTATGCATTGGTTGAAACATGCCCTATCTTCTTATGAAATTATTAGTTCGTTATTAAAATTCTTCAATTGAACTATTTCTTGAGATCTGTTCCTTTGCTGACTCGTACCCACTATCACTGATCCTAATCCCACCCTATACCAGAGATTCTCAGTAAAAGGAAACGAGAAGATTGTACATACACGAAGCCTATGTTCACACCTTCTCTCCAAAACTAATACACCAATAAACCAATTGAAAATCAACAAAGAGAAAAAGAGATCCTTCCATGCTCCGTGCCCACCTGATCTCACATTGTCCTACTTCTACTCTCAGCTTTGTCTTCCATTTCTAGATCTTTTCCTATCTTTTGGGAAAATCTGAACTTATCTTCTGAATGAGAAAACTAAATGCCTTTAGTGAATACTCACCCCTACCTCCTCCTTCACTACACAAACTTCATCATGCATTTTCAAGGCAAGCACCTTAACTGAGCTCCCCCTGACTCTCCACAATGAGGGAAGGGGACTGTCCAGAATTTCCCATCAGAATGAATTTGGATGCAAAGAGTCATCTGAACTTTAAGGCTAGAAGAGGTTGTTCTGAATTTCACTCTTTGAGGAAAAGGATTTCTTTAAATGATGGTCCTTTAAAATGTTAATCTATTGGCAATGTGCTTCAGCATCACTTTAGGGAAAAACAAATGACACTTTGTTTCCTATAGACACTTTACAGTCTACAAGTTGAGTTGATTAACACTTGATATTCAGTACAACATCATGGCCCAAAAGCTAATAAGAAACTTATTATGAATGCCTTCACAGCCTAAGACAGTAGCCTACAATTCCTTCCCATTACTGGTTCTGTCTTCCAAGCCTAATGATTACTCCTGCACATAACTTTACACTTTGATTTTTTATCATTACCAAGCCATCAGACATGGATTAGGAGAAAAGTCAAAGTAATAGGAAGTTATATCCCAATATTATTTTTGAGCAACTAACAGTTCTCACTTGAATGAAATGAATTTTATTTTACACCAAACTCAACGATATAGCTGTCGTCTGGAACTTCAGTGCTATACTCTACTTACTGGAAGTTTAGCTCATTGGATTCCTGGATTTCAGCACAGAAACCCTGAGTTCCACTCTTCAGGCCTGCCATTGAGTTACTATGTAATCATGCCTGAGTCATTTTTTGATTTGTTTGCTTTTTCTCCATTTGTAAAATGGCAATAATCCAAATTCTCCAAGTCAGGGATCTCATTTTAGGATTTATTTTTAAGCTATGTTTCTAGAAGCCCTAAAATTCTGCATAGTTGTTTCAGGTGTTACATATAAATAATTTAGTCCAAATTTTTTATTTTTAATGTATATTTTAACACTGTGGTAATATTCTAGGAGTCACTAACTCACAAGTGATATATATTAGATTTTAACACATTTTGGTGAACCCCCTTGCAAGATATGTCTGGTTAACTCATTCTTGTCTTCAAATCTCAGTGTAAAACTCCTACCAAATTTGTGTATATAAATGACCTTACTTTAAATATGTTATTTATTAGTAAGTGTGTAGATTAGCCCTGGTCATTTTTTTAAAACAGCAGTACCTGGTTTGCTCTCATTTCTAAAGATGTGTAATCAAGTCCTCATGTATGTGAAAGCCTTTGTCAAAGCCTACATGCTAAACCAGTCCATATTGGGCATGTGCAGTACCTAGTCTTATCATGCAATCTTTGGGCAATGAGGCAAGATGGTGCTAGTGGTATATTGAGAAACTACTAGAGCCAGGTTACAAGGGCTGTTTCATTAATGGCAGATTTTGCAATCATGTTGGGGAATCATGCTGGATTTTCAGGGTGAAAAACAGTTTTGGGGATCATAAAGGGTTAGATGAGACACCATTCTGGGTTTCATGCAACTGGATAGGACCTCAGAGAATGGAAAATCCATGTTCCTTGAACATCTCACAGACTGGCCTATAGATACAATTTGCTAAGTGCATATCATTTAAGTTTATCACAGTAAACTGTCCCTTCTCTAAGATTTATATAATAAGAGAACTCAGTTTTCCCATATCAGTAACACAGTTCTACAATAACATGCCCCTCCAATTTCTATACCATGTAAAATTCAGATTCATCTACCTGGAACACAGTCTTATCACATAATAGTCAATTACTCAATAACTAATTTCCAACAGATAATGTTTTAATATTATTTAATTATAAATCTTTTAGTACTTATTAGAAGTTTTGTGTGCTTCTTCTCTGACTTTGATGCTTATGATAAGAAATACAAGGGCTTCCCTGGTGGCGAAGTGGTTGAGATTCCGCCTGCCGATGCAGGGGACACAGGTTCGTGCCACGGTCGGGGAAGATCCCACATGCCGCGTAGCGGCTAGGCCTGTGAGCCATGGCCGCTGAGCCTGCGCGTCCGGAGCCTGTGCTCCACAACGGGAAAGGCCACAACAGTGAGAGGCCCGCGTACCGCAAAAAAAAAAAAAAAAAAATACAAGCAGTAGTTAGGTATTGTTGGTGATGCAATTTTGAAATGGAATTTCTTACTATACCTCCCATGGGTTTCTGGGTAAAAACTGCAGAGTGTCCTGAGAGCACACAGAAGTCCATTACCATTTTCAACTACCTGCCTGTCAAATCAGTATTTTTATAATATAGTTTATACTTTGGAGTTCTAGAGAAAATATATTTGTAAAAGGAATCAATCACTGGGGAAAAAAAAGTTTGAAAACTGCTATTTTGAAGATACAACCACTGGCATCATTTGTAAATCAACCTGATAGGTAGAACCAAAACATCCAAAGTGTATTCCATGCTGTATTTTGTCCGAGTTATGAGTAGGCATCCCCACTGAGAGTGAGACTGCTTACTTCAGTCCAACTCAAAACACAGATGGAACAGCTCTCCAAAATCAAATATGCGGTCAATGCATGAAAATAGAAAAAGTAAGTTTTGTGGGGAGACAAAAAATTTGGGTTTCATCTGAAACAGAAAGAATACACAGAGGTCTCATGATGATACTATCATGTCACTGATATTTATTATAAATATTGGATGCCTCTGGCCTGGTTTTATATTTATGATAAGGAATTAAAGCAGTTGTTAAATGCTGAGCTGTGATTACACATGGGTTCCAGCTATGCTCTTAGCCTTCTGGTCTGATTCAATCTTTTTTTTTTTCTTTTTTTTTTAACATCTTTATTGGATTATTTATTGGATATTTTTTGGATAATTACTTTAAAATGGTGTGTTAGTTCATGCTTTATAAAAAAGTGAATCAGCTATACATATACATATATCACCATATCTCCTCCCTCTTGTGTCTCCCTCCCACCCTCCCTATCCCACCCCTCTAGGTGGTCACAAAGCACAGAGCTGATCTCCCTGTGCTATGCGGCTGCTTCCCACTAGCTCTCTATTTTACATTTGGTAGTGTATATATGTCCATGCCACTCTCTCACTTCATCCCAGCTTACCCTTACCACTCCCCGTGTCCTCAAGTCCATTCTCTACATCTGTGTCTTTATTCCTATCCTGCCCCTAGGTTCTTCAGAACCTTTTTTTTTTTTTTTAGATACCATATATATGTGTTAGCATACGGTATTTATTTTTCTCTTTCGGACTTACTTCACTCTGTATGACAGTCTCTAGCTCCATCCACCTCACTACAAATAACCCAATTTTGTTTCTCTTTATGGCTGAGTAATATTCCATTTTATATATGTGCCACATCTTCTTTACCCATTCATCTGATGATGGACACTTAGGTTGCTTCCATGTCCTGGCTGTTGTAAATAGAGCTGCAATGAACATTGTGATACATGACTCTTTGTGAATTATGGTTTTCTCAGGGTATATGCCCAGTAGTGGGATTGCTCGGTCACATGGTAGCTCTATTTTTAGTTTTTTAAGGAACCTCCATACTGTTCTCCATAGTGGCTGTATCAATTTACATTCCCACCAACAGTGCAAGAGGCTTCCCTTTTCTCCACACCCTCTCCAGCATTTATTGTTTCTAGATTTCTTGAGGATGGCCATTCTGACTGGTGTGAGGTGATACCTCATTGTAGCTTTGATTTGCATTTCTCTAAAGATTAGTGATGTTGAGCATTCTTTCATGTGTTTGTTGGTAATCTCTATATCTTCTTTGGAGAAATGTCTATTTAGGTCTTCTGCCCATTTATGGATTGGGTTCTTTGTTTTTTTGATATTGAGTTGCATGAGCTATTTGTGAATTTTGGAGATTGATCCTTTGTCAGTTGCTTCATTTGCAAATAGTTTATCCCATTCTAAGGGTTGTCTTTTCATCTTATTTAGGTTTTCCTTTGCTGTGCAAAAGCTTTTAAGTTTCATTAGGTCCCATTTGTTTATTTTTGTTTTTATTTCCATTTCTCTAGGAGGTGGGTCAAAAAGGATCTTGCTGTGATGTATTTCATAGAGTGTTCTGCCTATGTTTTCCTTCAAGACTTTTGTAGTGTCTGGCCATACATTTAGGTCTTTAATCCATTTTGAGCTTATTTTTTGTATGGTGTTAGGGAGTGTTCTAATTTCATTCTTTAACATGTAGCTGTCCAGCGGTCTCAGCACCACTTACTGAAGAGGCTGTCTTTTTTCCCTTGTATATTCTTGCCTCCTTTATCAAAAATAAGGTGACCATATGTGCGTGGCTTTATCTCCGGGCTTTCTGTCCTGTTCCATTGATCTATATTTCTGTTTTTGTGCCAGTATCATACTGTCTTGATTACTGTAGCTTTGTAGTATAGTCTGAAGTCTGGGAGCCTGATTCCTCCAGCTCTGTTTTTCTTTCTTAACATTGCTTTGGCTATTCAGGGTCTTTTGTGTTTCCATACAAATTGTGAAATTTTTTGTTCTAGTTCTGTGAAAAATGCCATTGGTAGTTTGATGGGAATTGCATTGAATCTGTAGATTGTTTTGGGTAGTATAGTCATTTTCACAATGTTGATTCTTCCAATCCAAGAACATGGTATACCTCTCCATCTGTTTGAATCATCTTTAATTTCTTTCATCAGTGTCTTCCAGTTTTCTGCGTACAGGTCTTTTGTCTCCTTAGGTAGGTTTATTCCTAGGTATTTTTGTTGTTGTTGTTGCAATGGTAAATGGGAGTGTTTCCTTAATTTCTCTTTCAGATTTTTCATCATTAGTGTACAGGAATGCCAGAGATTTCTGTGCATTAATTTTGTATCCTGCTACTTTACCAAATTCATTGATTAGCTCTAGTAGTTTTCTGGTAGCATCTTTAGGATTCTCTGTGTAAAGTATCATGTCATCTGCAAACAGTGACAGCTTTACTTCTTCTTTTCCAATTTGGATTCCTTTTACTTCTTTTTCTTCTCTGATTGTTGTGGCTAAAACTTCCAAAATTATGTTGAATGATAGTGGTGAGAGTGGACAACCTTGTCTTGTTCCTGACCTTAGAGGAAATGGTTTCAGTTTTTCACCATTGAGAACGATGTTGCCTATGGGTTTGTCATATATGGCCTTTATTATGTTGAGGTAAGTTCCCTCTATGCCTACTTTCTGGAGGCTTTTTATCATAAATGGGTGTTGAATTTTGTCAAAATCTTTTTCTGCATCTATTGAGATGATCATATTGTTTTACTCCTTCAATTTTTTAATATGGTTTATCACATTGATTGATTTGCATATATTGAAGAATCCTTGCATCCTGGGATAAACCCCACTTGATCATGGTGTATGATTCTTTTAATGTGCTGTTGGGTTCTGTTTGCTGGTATTTTGGTGAGGATTTTTGCATCTATGTTCATCAATGATATTGACCTGCAGTTTTCTATCAATGTGACATATTTGTCTGGTTTTGGTATCGGGGTTATGGTGGCCTTGTAGAATGAGTTTGGGAGTGTTGCTCCTTCTGCTATATTTTGGAAGAGCTTGAGAAGGAGAAGTGTTAGCTCTTCTCTAAATTTTTGATAGCATTTGCCTGTGAAGCCATCTGGTCCTGGGCTTTTGTTTGTTGGAAGATTTTTAATCACAGTCTCAATTTCAGCACTTGTGATTGGTCTGTTTATATTTTCTATTTCTTCCTGGTTCAGTCTCGGAAGGTTGTGCTTTTCTAATAATTTATCCATTTCTTCCAGGTTGTCCATTTTATTGGCAAATAGCTGCTTGTAGTAATCTCTCATGATCCTTTGTATTTCTGCAGTGTCAGTTGTTACTTTTCCTTTTTCATTTCTAATTCTGTTGATTTGAGTCTTCTCCCTTTTTTTCTTGATGAGTCTGGATAATGGTTTATCAATTTTGCTTCTCTTCTCAAAGAACCAGCTTTTAGTTTTATTGATCTTTGCTATTGTTTCCTTCATTTCTTTTTTATTTATTTCTGATCTGATCTTAATGATTTCTTTCCTTTTGCTAACTTTGGGTCTTTTTTGTTCTTCTTTCTCTAATTGCTTTAGGTGTAAGGTTAGGTTGTTTATTTGAGATTTTTCCTGTTTCTTGAGGTAGGATTGTATTGCTATAAACTTCCCTCTTAGCACTGCTTTTGCTGCATCCCATAGGTTTTGGGTCATCATGTTTTCATTCACATAACCGATGTGTCTTAGATGCTTAACATGAAAGCAAATATTCTAAAATCAGCAGGGTCCTTTTGATTTTTGTATCACTTCTATATTATATAATTATTTAAACAATACTGTAGCCAATTAATGTGCATAGGGAAAAATGAATCAACCGTAAAGAAAACTTAAGTTTTTCTATTATTTAATATCTTTTCATAGAAGGCAACTTGACAACTTTTTTTTCTCAAGAAAATGACTTCCTATGTGTTCTCCCAGAATCAAACCCAATCACAAACATTCCAGTTCAAATAGTTAATATGAGAAATGGATGAAACTCCAATAGGAAAGTGAGATAGGGAAGAGAAGGCAAGCATTAAATACTGTGTTATAGCCATGTAATAGTGTGGAAAAGTGGAGGTAATCCACAGAGAAACTCTGGGAAACACAAGCTTCCAACTTGAAGGGCCAGGGAGCTGGGGCATTTAGATACCCACTCCCATCAGTCCTTGGTTGAGGACTGCTTCTGGGAAGCTATTAATTCCCCTCACTTCCTCCCTGCCATCTACACAGGCAGAGCAGACTTCAACAGCTTCAGAAGTTCCTGGGCTGGAAAATGCCAAATAATGGCAGTTGAAAGTTTGCCACATGCACAAAATGGTAGGGTCTAAGAAATATAGGAGGGACATTGAACGAATTTCCAATAGCAGGCAAGTGTCAAATGCAAATTCAGAGGGCTTCACAAGTGATCTTAGCAATTAGAATGGATAATAAGAAACCTCTCTCAACAAGAGCCTGAGATGCACTATTCTTATCATTTGAATAATGAGTGCTGCTTTCCATTATTATTTTTTTCTTTTTTTTTTTGCGGTACTTGGGCCTCTCACCGCTGCGGTCTCTCCCGTTGCGGAGCACAGGCTCCGGACGCGCAGGCCCAGCAGCCATGGCTCACGGGCCCAGCCGCTCCGCGGCATGTGGGATCTTCCCGGACCAGGGCACAGACCCGTGTCCCCTGCATTGGCAGGCGGACTCTCAACCACTGCGCCACCAGGGAAGGCCTGGTTTCCATTTATTAAACAGTTCTTTTGTGCCAGGTACTGTACCAATGGCCCAACATCCATGATCTCATTTAATGCCCACAACAATCCTATTATTACATCATCAGTTTATAGATTAGGAAGCTGGACTCAGAGGGATTAAGTAATTTACTGAAGTAACAGACACCAGCCCAGGTCTCTCAGTTGCCAAAATATTTTTTCTTTCTGCCTCCCACTGTTTTCAATGTCCCTAGATGGACAGATATATTTTCTTTAGCTTGAGTATGTCATTAGCTCTGGAAATTCTATCTAAAAAACATCACAGTCCCCCGCCTTTCAGAGAAAGACCTGTGTCTTCATATCTTTGAAATTCCAGCCTGTGTACGAAAAATGGAGAGACTTCTCACCTGGTGCCCCTGCCGTTTTTGCCGCATGGACTTTTACGAGAAGCTCTCATTTAGTGCTCTGCACCTGCCCCTTGGTGGTTAGCACTTTCAAAGAGCTGCAGGCTCCATGAATTACAGAATCATCTCTGCTTCTATTTCCTTTTCCGTCTGATTTCCATTTGCTCTGCCTGGTCATGGATGGGAAGTTTCTTTTTTTGTAGCATCATTCCAGTCTGACTTTTCTTTCACCTCTTCACATTCCACATTCCATCAAGTGGCAATTTTATTCTAAGATCACCAGTTAGATCTTTAAAATAGATTTTCAAAGAATATCTGACTGTTAGAACTTCAAATAGCTCAAATATAACCATTTTCTTCAATAAACCTAAATTCTAATCTATTTTAAATAGCATTTTGAGCAAAATAATAATTCATACTCACTTGTATTGGTCCCTTTTTACTCCTGAGTCTCCAAGTCACTCTTAAAACCTTCAAACTTTACGTCCTCTAATGCTATCACAGCACATTTTTAATTATTGGTATCAAAAGAAAGGGACTATCATAGGGGAAAAGCCTTCAATGTTATTTTACCAGCTTAATTTCTACACAAAAGCTTTGAAGTAATCAACAAAAAGAAGAAATGTGAATCCAAATATGCCACAAACTAGGAAGACAGTCCAAGAATTAACAATGAAGGTCAAATCCAAGTACAACAATCTCATGGAGAATACTGATATGTTTTGCTGTAGTGACATTTCATGGTTAATTGGTGGTTTGTTAAAGATTACATTTCCAAGACCAAAAAGAATAATGATAAAACACACTCAGAAATGGAAAGCAAGAGGGCTCTATAAACAGTAGCTGTTTGGAAATTATAAATGGTACTAAATGACTAATAAGGAAGATAAACAGCTTACCACTTCTCAGGGAATTTTGTAACTTTCAAACCACAGAGTGTTGTGGGCAGAATTTGATCAAAGGTCTCTAGAGTACACTTTCATCCTCATGAGGTTGGGGGCTGTGAGTTGGAAAGGCCTTTAGCGGTCATCTACTTCCAGCATACTGCCCCAGAATTCCTCAAATTCCATTTTTTTCCCATAAGCTGTTATTTCCATCCAGGTGTTACATGTACCAGACCCCTTTTCTACAGCAATGGCCCTTTCAGGTCTTGAGGTAATTTTAAATAATACAAAGAAAAATCTGCCTTGCAGAATCTTAGGAGATTTCACTGATTTCACATTGCTCTTAATGGAACGAAGGCATGGCATCATCTGCCTAGCCTCATATAAAAAAGGAAGAAAAAGCCAAAAACATTCATTGCCCCATTGAATCTGGTGACCTACATAGTCCCATGTGTGACACTGGTCCCACATAGAAAAATTTGAGCTTACTGTCCACGCTGAGGCTCAGTTAAACCCACCCTATACACAGTCACCTAAGTGACTTTTCTAGAACACAATCTGATGGAGTCACTCCTCTGTCTTCACCTTCAGTGAATCTCCATCGCCTACAGAACAAACTCTAAATGACAGAGCCATGCCTCTCTTTCCAGCCATATCTCCTATCAACCCCCTTTCTCAGAGTTCATGCCCCAGCCATACTGAAGAACATACAATATTCTCTTTATCTTAAGGATTTTGTACAGAGTGGTCCCTCTGCCTGAAACTTTCTTTCTTCCTTCCATCTTTGCCTGGGAAGGTCCTGGAAAATTTCTACTCACCCTGCTGATCTCCACCATCACTTCGTTCAAGAAGTCCCTCTGGGTCTCCCATTCCCTACCTCCACCACTGGGCTTAGTTAAATTTAGCCTCCTGTGTACACCCACAAAGACCCACTTCCTCTATCAAATGACTTATTTCCTATGTTGTAATTACCTATTTCTTTATCAGTCTCTCTGACTGAACTATACACTCCTTAAAGACTGAGAATTTGTTTTCTTCACTATCATATCTAAAAACCTAACAGAGTAACTGACACATGACAGTAACTCAGTAAATACGTGTTGGATGAATGAATGAATGAATGAACGAAAGAACAACACACTGACCAGCTGTATGAGGTCAATCTCTAGTCCATCCCTCCCTCTCTTACCTGCAACCTAAAACAAAGCCCAGTACTTCTGGATGTCTTCCCTGGTCCTGGAGCATTTGTGAAATTACAGCAACATCATTCCCATCCCAGACACCTCCACTTCCAATAATTTGTTCTCCTTGGCTATAGTAACACCAGTTACCTAAATGTGGCCCATCTTCTCCCACCACATCCTAAATCCTCTGAGCCAGGTGCAGCAGCTTCCTTTCACGATGCTAGGACAGGCCACAAAACAGATGATAATCCCTTTGCACATTTCAAGGAGCAGCACCAAGGGAACAGTACCTGGGAAATGCCATTGAATATCCATGGCATTTCAGAATATCCATGGCATTTCTATAGCCTCAGCACTTCTCTTTCTCTGGGAATGAAGGTCCAAAAAGCACATCAGAGAATGTTCATAGTTGTAAACAAGCTCCACCTTTGAAACACAATCTAGATAGAACCAAATATAAAAGCCTGAACAATGGATGAAGCCAAGGTCTCCTCCATGATTTCCCTTCTGACAAGCTTATTGTCTCCTCAACCATAAAAGGTGAACTTGAAACTCAGGACCTTACCTTGTCACCAGAAACATCCAAGCTTGGACCAGTCTTTCTAAGACCATATATTTGCTCTGTGAACTATTAGAGACTTGTCACATACACAGAAGTATAACAGGATTATTTCTATCTACCTGGGGACCTGAAGTCTTTCACATTGCTCCTGTTAAAACTCTCAGAACAGCAAAACTTTACCTACAAAGTGTTAAAGCTATGACACTCCCAATTTTCACAAACCTCCTCATCTCTTGTGCGTCACATGCAGCCAATTCCAGGAATTGGAAACATGGTTGTGAGGATGAAACTGACTTTGGGGCTCCCCTTGGATATGGTCTTCCAGACTTACCAAAAGGCCATTAAGAGGAAGGTTTACCCCACCTCAGGGAAACCCGAGGATGTACTTGCAGTCAAGGGCTGCCCGTGGCTTCTGAGCTACGTCCGAAAAGAATTTCATACTGTACCTGGATCTGCTGAAGCAATTTCTGACTGTCCAAGAGCCAGCATGTACCGTTCCTGAACTGCCTCCATTGTGGACCATCCGTAGGGCTGTCAGAGTTAGTAAATAAAAATACAGGATACCCAGTTAAACTTGAACTTCAGATGAATAATAAATCATTATTTTTAGTATAAGTATATCCTATGTACTATTTGGGGCATACTTATCTTAAAAATGTACTCATTGTCTTTCTGACATTCATATTGAACTAAACAGCCTATATTTTATCTGTCAACCCTACTCATCAGAAATGATGGAGGCTTATCGAGATCCAAGAGATGCCTCAGAGCATCCTCAACTTTTATTTATATGTCCTGGACAGTGAGCACGAACTTTCCACTCCCATTAATTGGCTATAATGGAGTATATTCCCAATTTTAGAGCTTTTTCTACTTGTCATTGTTATTATCTTCCTTATTTTAAAGAGATGTTTATTTTTCTCCAAACTTAATAACTCATCAGAAAGTATTTGAAAGTTCATTAGACAAGGGAAAAACAACACGATTCTGAAAAGTGAAGGAAACTGCCTGGTGTTTAGTAAAGAAGTATTAGGGAGATTGAAAAAGCCAAACTTAATAAGCAAATCTCTCCAAGCGTATTTTCATAGCTTGATACCCTCCCACACCCTGAAAATATTATTACATCAAGAATGTAGAACTGCTAACCAAATGTAAGGCTCCCATATGATTCTATCAAACTGAGGAGGCTTCTTTACTAAGCAGTGAGCAGACTTGCTGCCCCAGGGACCTTGGCAGTTGCAACAGAGAGCTCTTCCTTTTGGGATGGAAGCAGCAAGTTTTCCTGTGGTCTACACGTTGGCCCCAAAAATACTACACTCCCAATACTTGTCAACTTTAAGTATTTTTCTACATAACTCCATTTTTCTGTTACTATTTGGACTACATCCTAGACTTGACATTACATAAATTGCATTCAAGAAGGTATTTTTAAAAGTTGGTAGGAAATCTTAAATCTATAGCTTGCAGTCCCTGGCTTACTTTCATCCAGGGCTTATCTTTCATCCAGGGCTTATCTTTCATCCAGGTGCATAAGGGTTTTCAAAAGTAGTCAGGTTAGTTACCCCATATCACAACCCCACGCTTGTGTCAGAGATATAAAAATGTAACATGATATTTAAGGTTTTAGTTGCAAAATCATCAAGCCTTCCAGACAGAGGCAATAGAGCAAAATGATTACAGAGGCATGGATTTTGATTTGCTCCAGTGTCTTGGGCAAGTCACTTGGCCTCTGTATTTATTTGTACTTATCTGCACTTATCTGTCACTTGGGGGTTATAATTGTACCTAGTCCATGGGTATATTGTACAAATTATCTGTAAAATAGTTAGAAGAAACCAACACAGAGTAAGCACTCCACAGACATTGGCTATTAGCTATTGGAAATATTTCTCCATGAAAAAGATTACTTTATCAGTGGATGACTCGGTGGGAGAGAGTGAATCACAGAATCACAGCATGTTGAAAGTGACCTAGTTCACACTCTTATGTGAAAAAAAGAAAAGTGTGTATGTGTAGAAAATGTCTGAAAGTTTACATAACAAATAGTCAATCATCTTAACTTTGAGGATTAGAATAAATCAGGAAAGAAGAAAAGATTGAGTGTAATTCAATTTCTATATCATTTGTGTTTCTACACTGAGACTTTTAATACACTGGAAGTGCAATTTTTTTTAATGTGGCGGGATAAAGGTTTTCAAGTTTTCCTGATACATCTGTATTATTATTTCAGAATTGCTGGCATTTCTTGTCATCTTCAGATCTACACCCATTTGAGTCAGTGGGCCATTCTGGATGGAGGAGATAATAGAGCAGAAGTGAAGTGAGAGAAAAGGAGAGAAAAGATTTTCTCTTTTCTCTTAAAAGAGGAAAGGTCTTTGGAATGGGAACAACTCACAACCAAACTTTTGGAAAGGATGTGATGGAAAATGAGACAAACATCCTACCCCTGTGATGAGAAGGATTCCTTGGGCTGGATGGAGGGAGGTCAGAGGTGGCTGGACAAGGAAACCAACTAGGGAGAAACACACATAAGTGCAGAGCAAACACCCTGAGGCCACTCAGCCTGACTCCATGCAAACATATGTCCAGCAGCCAGCCCTTCACCTGTGGTTCCCCGGCAAGACAGGTACCTCGGGGGTACCAACTCATTCTGAGTCCATTATGCCTGGCCATTCATAAACCGCTGTCTGACTTGTGAGGAATAAACTCTAAATGTTTATGAGGAAATTGGGGAAGGAGATTGAAAGGTTACTTAAACAGAAAAACAAGTTCAGGAAGGCAGGATGGTAGAGAGACAAGAAAAGGACCTTAAAAGATAGAAAGGATTTGCCAAAGAGAAGAAAGAAAAAGAAATTATTCCGAATGGGTTAACCTGCAGCTAGGAAGTTAAGGAAGATTATTGATGTGTGAGGACTATGGAATAAAGTGAATAAAATTTATCAGAAGTTGCTGAGAATATGGTAAGAAGCATGATTATCAAATTATTAATTTCCTGCAATGGGATTCTAGGGGGACACTAGGAAGGGGAAGCAAATGTTCATGAGATGACAGTAGCAGGTGGAACGTTGTTTCAGGGGAATATCAGTCTTGCAGTGTGTATCAGAGGAGGGCAAGTGTGAGCAAGCAATGAAATACTAAGTGTATACGGTTCCTTCACTGAGTGCACCCAGCCCCGTGGTCAGACTTGAGAACAAGCAGGACTTCAGGTACTGGAGCTACGTTTCATTCATCAAGACTTGAGAAGACACCCTTAACTCAGGTCTTCTCTTCAAACTCCATCTTTCCTTCTTGAGCTTCATTTGGCCTCCTCCCTTACCCTCAAGCTGTGGACTAATGCCACAGAGCAAGATGGGTCACTAGTGTCCTCCATCCCCTAGCGACTGTGGTTCACATCAGTGGAGTACCAAAGGCAATAACCAAGTAACAGACACAAGAGTGTATGAACAAGAAGAGATTCTGATAAGGCTTTCTGTGACAGTGTGGACCAAGTCGGCTGTATATGCCTGGTATCACCTTCATCATGAGCATCCTTAGGGGAGAAGTTCTCAGAAGGCAGAGCCTGGCTCTCTAGAGGCTCTGCGTCCTCACAGCCCACTCAAAGACCTCAGTTACAGCTTCGGCCCCCAATATCTCTCCCTCTGCCTACTCACGGTTTTTGAAGTCTTTCCTCCACATTTCTCTTGAGAGATGGAGGAGGAGGAAGAGGTTCAGGCCAGCTCAGACTCCCCTGGGATCCCAGCAGGATGCCTATCATTAACCTCCCACCTTCTAGGAAGCTCCTAAGATCTCCACATTTGGGGGAGTTTTCATTTCATCTGTGCTTCAAATTGCTGGCTGGAGATGGCCTGTTGGAAGGTGGCTAAAAGCAAGTAGGAATCCTTCGGGCAGCCTGGCCCTTCTCGACTGTCAAACATCTTCAGGGAGATTCTAGGAAACATTGTTTGTTCTAGAGAAGGGAGGGAAACAATCCAATTGTCCAATAATGCTTGAATGGAAAATAAATGATGCTATACACATGTGACGAAATAATATCAAACAGTCAAAAATAAAAGACCTAGATCTATATGGATTGACGTGGATAAATCTTGAAAACATAATATTGATTGAAAGAAAATAAGATAAAGAATGTTAGATTATGATAACAGGTATGTAAGTATTTAAATATTTAAATCAATTCAACATATTACTTGTATATATATATATAGATGCAAGAAAATAAACTTTATCCAAAGAACACATTATTTACATTTAATTTGCTCATTTATCTAGGAAACCCAAAAGAACCCACAGATAAACTAGTAGGAACTAATAAGACGGTTCAACAAGGCAGACAGATACGAGATCAATAAATTTTAAAAACCAATCAGGCTCCTCTACACTGGTGATAACAAATTAGAAACTGTAAAAGAAAATAAGAAAAAAATAAGATCTAAAAATAGTTACAAGAGCTATATAAATTTAGAGCTAAGCATATGTAAAAGTAAATAGAACTAACAAACTGAGTATGACCAGTTAAACTCTGCCCATCCCAAGGATTAAAAAAAGACCATTCTTACTTTATGAGAACAGACCCTCTTCTTAAGTAGCAGATCAGTAAGTGAGAGTGAATCAAAGAAACACAGCATTTGAAAAGTCAGCTAGTCCAAGCCTCTTGATCACACATACAGAAGCTGAAGCCCAGGAAGGTTGAGTTACTTGGTAAAGGGCCCAATGTCCTGACTGAAGGACTAGCATTTTTCACTAATTCATAAGACACAATCAACTTCAGTACCTTGGAAAGAGATGGGAAAAAAATAAAGAAATCAATCATATAGTTACTCATCTTTAAGTACAGAAATAGCCATGACAAAATTACAGGTATTGAGGGAAAACTGAAGTACAGAGTTTAAAAGGTCAATAATCCATTGGAGACTATTTAAAATATTAATATTAAATCTCTATATAAAAGACATTAAAAGATCTCCAATCAAAATGTTAATTTTAGAATAGATATGGTATGATATAATTTATAAATAAAAAATCTCTATAAAGCTATAAATCACATATAAAGCACCTACATATGTAAATTCATGGACCAAAAGTCTTGAAATCAGACAGCTAGTGATCAATAATCTCTACAAAAGGAAGTAGTCTTGAGAGTGGGGTTGGGGGGTTATGAAGGGGGACTTTTATTGTACTTTTATACATTGTACCCTTTAAAATAATTCAGTTTTTTTAAATTAATTTATTTGGGGCTGCATTGGGTCTTTGTTGCTGCCAGCGGGCATTCTCTAGTTGCAGTGAGCGGGGGCTACTCTTAGCTGTGGTGCACGGGCTTCTCATTGCAGTGGCTTCTCTTGCTGCGGAGCACGGGCTCTAGGCGCACAGGCTTCAGTAGTTGTGGCACGTGGGCTCAGTAGTTGTGGCACACGGGCTCTGTAGCGCAGGCTCAGTAGTTGTGGCGCGCGGGCTTAGTTACTCCGTGGCATGTGGGATCTTCCCACACCAGGGCTCGAAGCCATGTCCCCTCCATTTGCAGGCAGATTCTTAACCACTGCGCCATCAGGGAAGCCCAATAATTCAGTTTTTTATAAAGAGAATATTCCTAATATTATTCCTAAATTTTAAAAATATATAGTTGGATAACACTATGAAAAATTAACTGATATATTTTTTATTATTTCTCTTTGCTCCGTGGATTTTTTTCCCCATCTGGTCAGCTAGGCACTCTGAGTTCACTGCATTAGGAAGGTAAAGACTCAGCAGAAATGAGGGAGAAAAAAAGAAAATTCTCAGCTTTGGAATGTTAAAAACAGAGGCCACAGTAGAACAGGTGAGAATTCTGTGAACAAAAAATAAATCTCATTTCAAATGTAAAAAGTATTCTCTGCACTGGGAGGCAGGAGAGGGAGGGAGGGAAGGACTGAAGGAGAGAGATCAGCGTGGCCAGGGACATAGAAACTGTGCTTGAGGACGATATGCCCAGGAAGAGAATCAGAATCTGGAGAAGATTCAGCCTGCACGTGACCATTACCTCCAGCCAGCACCCCCATCTCAGATCTCAGGAAATTCAGAGAGAGAGTGGGAGTAAGTCAGGAGGGCCACGCACACAGTCTGTGTGGCAAGGGTTGTGGCCATTCCCTATGTGTGAGAAGTCCCCAGCAATTTCCAGGCCTCCTTCTGGAAAATGCTGGCGGACGTCTCTAGTGCTTATGCGAAAGCTTGTTCACAAACCTTGAAAGATACAGATGTAGATGACTGATAGATAGATGCATAGATAGAAAAACGTAATTAAATAAAACATCCAGGAAAGGTTTGGAAAATGCCCTTTATTGCATATGATGTTTATAACATTATATTAATGTGAGACTGAGTGCTGGTCCCTTCATCCTCCTTCAGACCACGGCATTCTGTCTGCTACTATCCTGAGGGTCCTTTCTTCTCCCTGGAATGGAGAAAACAAATGAGGTAGAACAGGAAGAGACAAGAAGCACTATAAGCTCTGCTGGTCAGGGTTACCCTCCAGCGTTGCCTTAAAGCTCAGAGCCACACACAGCACAGTGAGCTTGGCTCCAGATCAACTACCGCACAACGAAGGTTCTGGAACATTTCCATATCTCGGGGGACCTCATTTCCACGTGACTCTCTTTCACATTCCCCTTTGCCCCGGAAGGCTAGGTACAGTGGTCAGGGTGAGATCTCAGCTCAGGCCAAAGGCTCTCAGACCTCAAAGTTCTGGTCCTGCAAGGGGCCCTGTCCTCTCTTCAGACCACTCCTGGCTCTCTCTGCCGAGAAGGAGCTGCTGGAAGTACATCCTCTCAGAGTTGAGGTCCACCGTGCAGGCCCTGAGAAAACTCCTAGTCAAAACGCTCCACATTCTTGTTTAAGTCAACAGAGGTCAATTCCTTTGGAAGTGCTGGGTGTGTCCCCAAGTCGACGCAACTGCACAGCCATTAGGTAAACCAGCACATCTCTGCGGCCCCTTCCCTTAGACTCCTCTGGGCCCTCGTGACATAGGCTCAGGAGACTGTGCCAGCCTCCAGCCTTACCTCTTCCAAGAGAAGGCCACACCGTCTTCCGGGATCTTCTGTCCCATGAATCTCAGTTGCTGTGTGGAAATCAAAAGAGAGAAAAACACTTCTTAGCTAAAGAGAATTTCCTGTGGGAGCTGAAAAGCTCAGGATAAATTCCCACTTACAGTCATGACTTTATTATTAAATGACTGGGCCAGAAGCACGGGAGCCGGTTATCTCCCATTCAGTTGTCCCCTGAGGTGCTAAAGCCCCCAACTCTCCCTTATGGAAGCATGAGCCTGGGGTGGTGAGACGGGACTGGCTCAGGGAAGGTACAGCTCCCTCCGCAGCCCCAGCCCCTGCTCACTTCCTGTCCTTCGGAGAATGAAACACATAGACTGGACACCGGCTCCTCGGGCAGAGATCTTCCCCCGTGGGCTGCTGCCCCTCATTCTCCTTTCCTTCTTGCTCCTCTTTCTCCTCCTCAGAGGTGCTCTCGGATTCCACATTGTCCGTCAGCTGGGACATGGCGAGATGAAAGACATGGCAGCTGAAGCCGTCCTGGACACTGTACTGCACGTGCTGCTGGAGGATCTCCAAGGTGGGGAAGACCCGGCAGCAGGCCATGCACCTGAAGCCCATCTCCATGGTCACCAGCCAGTCCGGTGTCTTGGCCCTGGGCGTCTCCTTGACTGCAGGTGACCCTGATGGGCTGTCTGGCTCTGCCCTTTCCTCACACTCATTCTCCTCCCCAGTGGGCTCACTGTCAGACAGGTTTCTGGTGGACACATGAGAGATGGCATTGCCTACCCACACATGCTCAGGAAGGGTCACTTCTTCTCTCCTCAGCTGCTTTTCTAGCAACTCCAAGGGTTTCTCTATCATCCAGGAGACAGCTACACCCTTGTTCACTTGTACCCGCATGTAGAATATTTTCATGCCCCTTTCCTCTTCGTCTGTATACAGAGAGTCCTCATAGGATGAAGAGGATGAGAAGGAGACATACTGTGATGGGGGAGTGGTCTCCCCTTGTTCCTGAACCTGGGCTAGGGGTGCTCTAGGCTGGGCAGTGTCTCGATGTAATCTCTGGATTTCTGAAAAAGGAAATTAAAAACATAATAACATGCATGGGCCATGCCGGAAGCTGAGGGAGCAGGTGTGGTAGACGAGGGAGGGACATTTGCATGACATAGCTGTGTCATGAGCTTGGTGTCTGTTGGCCGTAGGATGGAGTGGTGTATCTGGTGTCATCTGTGGGCTTTTCATCTGCGCGTGGGGGGATACTGGAGCGGTGTCTGTATACGGGGGTGTGGAGTATGGTGGTGAGGGCTGTGGTATGTGAGGGAGGCGGAAGGATGCGTGTACGACAAGGAGTGTGAGTTTGGGAATATCGGTGGTGCATTACTTGTGGAATGGGGCTGTGGTGCAGGAGAAGAGCACCGTGGATCACGTGCCTGGGGTTTATGTGTGCACTGAGAAGGGCTGTGCCTGGAGGGCGGATGTATGTGTGAGCTGTGTGGACCTCAGCTGGACGGTCCTGCTCTCAGGCTGGAGGTCTATGATGAAGAACTCTGTCCTTCTCTGGAAGCAAGGGCAAAGACAAACCCTACATTTCCCCCTGAAGATGCTTAATCTGGTCCCTCTGCCCTCCACCTCAAGCCCAGACCTTTCCGGCCCCTGCTCCTTGACTTCCCCACCATGGTGGTACCAGGATTCACACGCCCCCCGGACTCAGCTGGGATCCCTGCCCTCGTAACAGCTCAGCCATCCTGCCCAGGCTCCTCCACAGAGCCCTCATCACCTCTGATGACCCTGGGTTTCCTCTCAGCCTCCCTGGGATCTGTGTGCCTCCTGCCTCACAGCCAAGCACCCCCTCACCTGAGGAGCCCCGCGCCCTTACCACTGCAGATGAGCTTGCGTGGAGAAGCAGCATAGGAGAAGTATTCAGAGGCAGAGGAGACCTCCCCTGACCCTGGGCTGCAGCCTTGGGCCACCACAGTGGATCCAAGCGGAGGGGGATCCTCTTGTGACTTCAAGATTCCTGAGGGAGGAATGAAAGGCTCAGGGTGGGTTCATCAGTCCTCTGTCCACAGATATTTACTGAGTGTCTGACACGTGTCAGGTGCAGCGAATACACACAGTTGAGAGTGTGGTTCCCAGTGGATACTCCAGTATTCAATTCAAATCAATACTTATTCTGTCAGTGTCTTGTTGGTAATGTAGGCCTCGGTGGTGACTGAGTATGAGGGAAGAGTGAGTGATGTGTATCAGTTAAGTCTGTGGTAAGTGTGGGGTTGGCGTGGGGAGCACAGTGCAGATGTGTCTATCTGTGTCTGCGGCCTTTGTGTGCATGGTTTCTGTTCACAAGTCAGGAATTCTGGGACATGTAACTTTTCCTCATTACATGGTGTGGCTTGTATTTATGGTGTGTGTTCATTCTTTCATTCACCAAGATTCAGTAAGCAGCTGCTCCTATGTATCCGGCACTCTTCCATTGTTCTAGTCTCTGGTAATGCTGCACATTCTAGCAGGGGAAGACAAACACTAAACAAAAATACAATAAATATATAATACATCAGCTGGTGGTAAGTATATAAGGGTTGCCAGACTTAGCAAACAAAAATACAGGGCACCCAGTTAAATTTCAATTTCAGATAAACCCAGAATAATTTTTTAGTGTAAGTATTCCCATGCACTATTTGGTCTTACTTATTTTTAGTGTAAGTATGGCCCATACAATATTTGGGACATACTCATACTGAAAAATTACTTGTTGTTTATCTGGAATTCAAAGCTAACTGGATAGCCCATATTTTATCTGGCGACCCTGACGTGGGTTAGTGAGACTGTGGTTTACTGTGGTTTGTACAAAGCGGGTCTGGCATTACTCAAGAATGTGTTATAAGTGTGGTGTGTATGACATGTGACTGGTTCTTATAGAGGTATTTAGAGATAGCTGAAGTTAGCTGTGTTTGTGCCAGAGTTGAGGAGATACATACATAGAGAGAGTGTGTGTCATATATATAGTGTGTGTGTCATATATATAGAGTGTGTGTCATATATATATAGAGTGTGTGTCATATATATAGTGTGTGTGTCATATATATAGAGAGTGTGTGTCATATATATATAGAGTGTGTGTCATATATATAGAGAGTGTGTGTCATATATATATAGAGTGTGTGTCATATATATAGAGAGTGTGTGTCATATATATAGTGTGTGTGTCATATATATATATAGAGTGTGTGTCATATATATATATAGAGTGTGTGTCATATATATAGAGTGTGTGTCATATATATATAGAGTGTGTGTCATATATATATAGAGTGTGTGTGTCATATAGAGAGAGTGTGTGTCATATATATAGTGTGTGTGTCATATATATATAGAGTGTGTGTCATATATATATAGAGTGTGTGTGTCATATAGAGAGAGTGTGTGTCATATATATATAGAGTGTGTGTCATATATATAGAGTGTGTGTCATATATATATAGAGTGTGTGTCATATATATATAGAGTGTGTGTGTCATATAGAGAGAGTGTGTGTCATATATATAGTGTGTGTGTCATATATATATAGAGTGTGTGTCATATATATATAGAGTGTGTGTGTCATATAGAGAGAGTGTGTGTCATATATATAGTGTGTGTGTCATATATATATAGAGTGTGTGTCATATATATATAGTGTGTGTGTCATATATATATAGTGTGTGTGTCATATATATATAGTGTGTGTGTCATATATATATAGAGTGTGTGTCATATATATATAGTGTGTGTGTCATATATATAGTGTGTGTGTCATATATATATAGTGTGTGTGTCATATATATATAGAGTGTGTGTCATATATATATAGAGTGTGTGTCATATATATATAGAGTGTGTGTCATATATATATAGTGTGTGTGTCATATATATATAGAGTGTGTGTCATATATATATAGAGTGTGTGTCATATATATATAGTGTGTGTGTCATATATATATAGTGTGTGTGTCATATATATATAGTGTGTGTGTCATATATATATAGTGTGTGTGTCTATATACATATCTCATCTCCAGCGTTTGGTGTTGGAGGAGAGGATTGTGATACGGGTGGGTTGTATGAGAATGTAGTACAGGAGTGATGCGTGTATATACCTACATGTGCTGTGTGTGGTTTAATAAGGAAGTCATATGTGGGGTGTGTGATATTTTTGCTGTATCAGAGTGTACATGGGTGTATGAGTTACTGTCTCATAAAACACCCCTAACAATAATTCTGTATACACTCTTACATACACCGAGTGTCACCCAGGTCCAGGCAGGGTGACAAGAACTTTACCACGCAGACTTTATATCTGATAAGCACTCTACCCCCATTCATCCCGCTCTTCTCTCCACTACCACACACACACACACACACACACACACACACACACACACAGGAACATAGAGAAAAATATTCTGAATGGTGGGGGCAGGGCCAGTCATTGCCTTCCCCAGCCTGTCCCAGCCACTGCCTGAAAATCTGCCTGCTGTCTAGACCTCCATTCCCAGGGCCCATCCTACAGTCTCCAGGGCCCTGGGCCCGGTAGGAGCTACCGGGCTCTAATCTGGGGCAGAGGCCTCTAGCTGGAACTCTGGGGTGGGCTCCACTCTGCCCCACTTCCTCACATGACCACCCCTCTCCCAGGGCAAGCTACTCGCCTACATTTAATGCACGCAGGCACCACGTGGCCCGTGGTTCTCAGAGCTCCCCGCAGGACCCTGAGGACATTTCTCACCCCTGCCCACGTGGTCTCAGTCTCTGGAAAGCCCTTCCCTTCCCTTGATTTCCTTTGGGAAATTCTTCCTGTTGAAGGAATAAAACTTCCTTGCTTTCAATATGACACCATCCCTAGACAAACAATCTTCTTTTGAACTGCATTCCACTTCTCAAGGTATTTTTCAACAAGGCCTTCAACTCATGGGGCTTCTCTTTCCACTTTGGTAAAAGGGGCCAAGCAACTCATGGGTCTCTCTCAGCATCCTTGCATCCTTCACATCCCACACCTCATGACCCCAGGGAAAGATCAAAGAGACAACTCGGGGACTGAGAAAAGCTGCACCTCTAGGTCTGTGCAAGCAGGATGCAGCCTGCTGTGAGTCCGACAAAGCTCCAGGCCCGGCAGCCCCAGGAGAGAGTCCTCAGACCGGCGGAGCTGACCTCCCATCTCCCAGGGGCATCTGGCCCGTTCTGTGCCGTCTCACACCACAGGGACCCTCCGGATGGATACGGCAGCATCAGTGAGACAAGGTCTCTCGCTCCCTGCTTCACAGGTGACACGTTCTCAGTAACCCCCCCTTCCTAGAGAAGGTTCAGTTTGGCAGAAACCCATGTGCCCCAGACAAGTTGCCCCCCCACATACCTCCTCCCTTCTCGGCAGTTTCCTGGGACTCTTCATTTTCCAGATGTTTCCTCTTTTGTCGCTGTTTCATCGTACCAACTAGAAGTCTCCCTTAGAAGATGCCTCACCTCCAACTCCTCCTCTTCCCTACACCTTGGCCCTTCTTGGCTCTTGGGAAATCCGTTGAAATGATTCAATGCAAATAAAAATAGTCAAGTCTCCTAAATGGCTGAAGAACTTAGACCACTTAGTGAACCGGCAGTACTGCCTAGTGCTCACCAGGGCTGCTAAGTTTCAAAGGTTGCCACGGCCACAGCAGAGTTCTCTGACCTCAAGGATGACCTCAGAGCATTCTGTGGACCTAGGTTCAACAGTCTCTGCAACAGCACAGACCCCATTTTCAAGAACAATTCCTTTTTCCCAGTAGAACCTTTCCCGTGAATTCAACTCTCACATCTTTCCAATGTGGCAGGATATTTTGAGATGTTAATCTGTTCCTGTTTATTTTCTTTTCTTCCTTTATTTCACCCTTTCCCTCCTGCATTCAGGTGGGTAGCAGACCCTATGTTCTCTGGCCAGTGGAAGAGCCTGGCAGGGCATAGCAGAAATAGCATGCTGATGATCCTGGCTTTTATTTCTAAAATCGCAAACTCCATGGAAAAGAGAGGATACTTGAGCAGAAACATAACAGAAGCAGGTTTTTGAAATTAGGTACTGTCTTGTTTCCCTACTGGAGTGTTGAAATGTGCTAATTAAGTCAGAGAGAGATGTCTGCAAATCCTAGAGGAGAAAAGGCCTCTCAAGTGTGGCTGGAGGGGTAAATGGGGCAAAAACTCTAAAAGGAGATGGCTACAGTATGCACACAAGCAGAATCATGGCAACCTGTCCCATGCCTGGCACAGCAGCCACCAAACCTAAAGGAGGCATGGCCCCCGAGCTGATGGACGTCTACACTTACAACTGTGGGCTCCAGTCAACAATGATCATGCTTCCACCCACTTCCTCAAAAGCTTGGGCCTGTATGACTTCCAAATAGGGATGGCGGAAATCCCAACAGGACACCAGCAGGATCAAGGCTTAAAATACAAATTACGTGGAATTATAAAAAAAATTTTTGTACTGTTTCTTGCACACCTCTGCTTGTGGGCTGTAATTTATACCAGTTATAAGTGGCAATGCATCTGGATCCTCCTGATTCCACTCTAGAATTAGAGACACCTCATTTTGAGGTAGTGGCCAGGATCCAGTGGGAGTATTGGTGCACGGGACGAGGTAGACTCCCAGAAGTCACTGCTTTCATTAGAAATACCACATGGACTGAGGCGGGTCCCAATTTGAAAGGGCACTGCAGAATGACTTAAGGTTTCAGGCAACAGGAGAGTGAAGAGAGGACAACTTCAGCCTTGTGAGGATTTGCTGATGAGATTAAATCTTTCTGCTTCTTGGAGAATCCCTAGAAAAGATGGGGCAAGGAGGATTTTTCTTCTTAGTTTTTTTGGGGTAGAAATTTCCAAACATACACAAAGTAAAGAGAATGATATAAAAGGAGTGCAGCACCATTTACCCATCACCCAGTTTCAACAATTATCAAAAGTCTGCCATTCTTGTTCTGCTACACACACACACACACAAACACACTCACTCACTCGCACACTTTTAGTTTTTTGTGTATTTATTTTGGTTTAGGAGTTTGAGGAGGGTGGGACAAGTGCTGTTTTTTATTGCAAATCTCAGACATCATGTCATTTCTCCTTACATGCCATAGTATTTATCTCCAACAGATAAAAACTTGTTTCTAACATAACATCATTATCTCACCCAACAAATTTAATTATAATTTTTTCTTACCACAATAACTAAGCCACACTCAATTTCCTCCAAATGTGTTTAAATGTCTTTTTTTATACATGATCTATTGAAATCAAGATCTAAAGAAGGTCCACACCTTGCAATATGTCAATGTGTCTTTTAGTCTACAACAGTTCTCCCTCCCTTTTTCTTGGCACTGATTTGTTGAAGAAACTAAGTAATTTATCCTTTAGAATTTTCCACAGGAATCTGTTGATTGTATTCCTGTGATGTCATTTAAGATGTTCCCTATTACCTCTATTTTCTTATAAACAGGTAGTTACAGCTAGAGAATTAATTAGATTTAGATTCGATTTCATGTTACTACAAGATTATTTTATAAGTGATGCTGTGTACCTTCCTATTGCATTGCAACGGGAAGTACAAAAAGTTGTCCGTTTTTTTGTTTGTTTGTTTGTTTTGTGGTACGCGGGCCTCTCACTGTTGTGGCCTCTCCCGTTGCAGAGCACAGGCTCCGGACTCGCAGGCTCAGCGGCCATGGCTCACGGGCCCAGCCTCTCCACGGCACGTGGGATCCTCCCAGACCGGGGCACGAACCCGCGTCCCCCACATCAGCAGGCGGACTCTCAACCACTGCGCCACCAGGGAAGCCCTGTCTGATTTTTAATGAAGTTAAGGTTGATCGGTGAGGTCAGGTACTGTCAGCTTGGTCCCTCCATCCATAATGATGAGGAACCACAATGCTCCTCACCAACCTTTCAACAAAGAGCATAACAACCGTTGATGATCACCACTTCCTTAGGAGTTGAACTTTCATTAGAAGTTCTAATTCCATCATTCCAAGGAGGACGATTCTTTAGGCATCTTTCTTAGACCCTGAATTTCTGAAAGAAATGAACCTCCCCTCAGAAAAGGAAAGACGATTCCAAACGTACCAGCTCAGGTTGTCCAACGTAGAAGCAATGGATTCATCACAGCAAGCCCCAGCTAGGTTGGGACATACTTTGGTCATTCCTTCATTTCTCTGTCCATTCTTCATGATATAAACAGTTATTTAGCCCCTCCTATGTGCCAGGCTCTCTAGATTCTGTACTTGAACGTTTAAGAACAAAAGAGATACAAAGATTTTCTCTCAAGGAGCTTAATTCTAGAGGAGAAGATAGACAATTTTTTTTAAATAAGTGAAATATCTAGTAGGTTAGATATTTGCATGTACCATGATGAAAAATAAAACAAGAAACTGGATATGGGACTATAGGAAATAGAGGAATCTCTATGCTGAATGGGAGATCATGGAAGGCTTCACTAAAAGGGCCTCATCTCAGTAGTACCTGAGGGCAATAAGGGAGCTTAGAGCCAAGGTTACATTTTTTAGGCAAAAAGAGACTGGAGTCTGGATCAGGGATTGCTTGGCGTGTTTGAACACCAGGAAGAAAGCCAGTGTGGCTGAGGGAGGGAGAGAGTGGTAAAAGGGGAAGTCAGGGATAATGAGGAACCAAATTATATAGGGTTTATAGGCTACTGCTAAAACGTTGGCTTTTACTCTGAGTGACGTGGGAAGCTTGGAGAGTTTCAAATGAGAAATTACATTTTAAAAGATCACTCTAATTGCTTTGTTAAGAACAGACATTTGGAAGGCAAGGTCAGAATCAGAGAGAACAGTGGGCCTATTGCAATAAACCAGGAAAAAGATGAACCATAAAAGGAAAACTAGGTAAACTAGACGTCATCAAAACTAACATCGTTTGCTATGTGAAAGATTCTTTTAAGAGTATAAGAAGTCAAGCTAGAGACTGGGAGAAAATATTTACAAACTACATAGCCAACAAAGAAGTAAGTCTATAACATATAAAGAACGCTCAAACTCAACAGTTAAGAAAATAAACAATTTGATTAGAAAATGGACAAGAGATATGAAGAGATTCTTCATTGAAAAGGATATACAAATCGCAAATAAGCACATGAAATGATGTTTAATAGCACTAGCCATTAAGAAAATGAAAATGAAAACCATAATGAGATACCACTACTCATCTATCAGAATAGCTATGGGATCCAGGTAAAAAATTAGCTTATTTCCCCAAACAAATTTTTCTTAGCACCTGCGAAGTCACTATGAAAGGTACAGTGAATAAACATTTTGCTATCCACGGAAGAGCAAGTAAGTTAACACTGGAGAAAACACTTCATAAACCATACAAGCTGCACAAAGGTGAGGCGCAACAGTTACCCTCAGGAGCTGTAATTCTGAATACTTTTAACCTCAAATGGACCATGAACTTCTCTGTTCCAACCTAAGATTCTATAGTCGTTTCGCAGTATCCTCAGGGGATTGGTTCCAGGAGCCCCTGCAGACACAAAAATCCACGGATGCTCAAGTCCCCTATGCAAAATGGCATAATATAGTCAGCCCTCCTTACCTACAAGTTTCGCATATGCAGATTTAACCAACCATGGATAGAAATTTTGATTCACATTTGGTTGAATCCAAGGATGTGTATTTACTGAAATAAATCCACCTATAAGTGGACCCACGCAGTTCAAACCCACGTTGTTCAAGAGTCAGCTGTAGTACCAAGTCCAGTGGGGAGGGACAGGGGTTCCCCGTATCACCAAGCAATTATCAGACACCACCTGAGTGTTGTACAAATGCAGCTCAATTCTGACACTATTTACACAAAGATAGCGTCAGATTCCACAGATTAGGGCTCAGTCCTACAAGACTGCTCCTACCACACACACACACACACACACACACACACACACACATTCAGACACCAGTAGCAAATAATGCAGGTTTCCATCCTTGCTTCTGACCAACCAGATGTTACTTTCAGCTTGATTAATCCATTCACACAAAGCGGGCTCACAGAACTCAGAGAAACATTTTACTTACTAGATGACCATTTTACTTACTACATATTACAAGTTTTATATATATATAGACTCAGGAACAGCCAGATGGAAGAGATGCATAAGGTAAGGCATAGGGAAAGTGTCTAAATCTTTCATGGTCTCTGAGCATGCCACTCTCCTCGTATCTCCACATGTGCACCGACTCAGAAGCAATCCAAACCCCCTCCTTTTGGGTTTTTATGGAGGCTTATTAACATAAGCATGATGATTAAATCATTTGCCTTTGGTGAATGATTCAACCTCCAGCCCCTCTGACCACTTCAGAGGGGTGGGAATGGAAGTTCCAACCCTCTAATCACTTGGTTGGCTCTACTAGCAACGAGCCTCCGTCCTTAGACACCTTTATTGCCCTCAGCACTTAGGAAATTCCAAGGGTTTTAGGAGCTCTGCGCCAGAACAATTGAAGACCAAATATCTATTTCTTATTATATCACACAACCACCTTCAATTTCTACAGCACTGCCTTCAAGAGGTTGCCCAGTCCATATTTCAGTATTTCCAATGATAGGAAACAATTCCCCTCAAAGCAGCTTTGACATTTATGTATAGAAAACTTAAACTTTAATTCAGTAAAAAGAAGGATCTTCTATATCCATAGGGCTTTCCCTATGTATCCCAGTTATACTCTTTTTTTTTTTTTTTAGAAGATGTTGGGGTAGGTGTTTATTAATTAATTAATTTAATTTTGCTGTGTTGGGTCTTCGTTTCTGTGCAAGAGCTTTCCCTAGTTGCAGCAAGCGGGGGCCACTCTTCATCGCGGTGCGCGGGCCACTCACTGTCGCGGCCTCTCTTGTTGTGGAGCACGGGCTCCAGAAGCACAGGCTCAGTGGTTTTGGCTCACGGGCCTAGTTGCTCGGCGGCATGTGGGATCCTCCCAGACCAGGGCTCAAACCTGTGTCCCCTGCATTAGCAGGCAGACTCTCAACAACTGCACCGCTAGGGAAGCTCCAGGTATACTCTTTGAAGGCCATATCAATCAAGAATAAGCTTGAACTACCACTGGCATTTTTCACAGAACTAGAACAAAAAATTTCACAATGTGTATGGAAACACAAAAGACCCTGAATAGCCAAAGCAATCTTGAGAACGAAAAACGGAGTTGGAGGAATCAGGCTTCCTCCCTGACTTCAGACTATACTACAAAGCTACAGTAATCAAGACAGTATGGTACTGGCACAAAATCAGAAAGATAGATCAATGGAACAGGATAGAAAGCTCAGAGATAAACCCACGCACATATGATCACCTTATCTTTGATAAAGGAGGCAGGAATGTACAGTGGAGAAAGGATAGCCTCTTCAATAAGTGGTGCTGGGAAAACTGGACAGGTACCTGTAAAAGTATGAGATTAGATCACTCCCTAACACCATACACAAAAATAAGCTCAAAATGGCTTAAAGACCTAAATGTAAGGCCAGAAACTATCAAACTCTTAAGAGGAAAACATAGGCAGAACACCTTATGACATAAATCACAGCAAGATCCTTTTTGACCCACCTCCTAGAGAAATGGAAATAAAAACAAAAATAAACAAATGGGACCTAATGAAACTTCAAAGCTTTTGCACAGCAAAGGAAACCATAAACAAGACCAAAAGACAACCCTCAGGATAGGAGAAAATATTTGCAAATGAAGCAATTGACAAAGGATTAATCTCCAAAATTTATAAGCAGCTCATGCAGCTCAATAACAAAAAAACAAACAACCCAATCCAAAAATGGGCAGAAGACCTAAACAGACATTTCTCCAAAGAAGATATACAGACTGCCAACAAACACATGAAAGAATGCTCAACATCATTTATCATTAGAGAAATGCAAATCAAAACTACAATGAGACATCTTCTCACACCAGTCAGAATGGCCGTCATCAAAAAATCTAGAAACAATAAATGCTGGAGAGGGTGTGGAGAAAAGGGAACACTCTTGCACTGCTGGTGGGAATGTGAATTGGTACAGCCACTATGGAGAACAGTATGGAGGTTCCTTAAAAAGCTACAAATAGAACTACCATATGACCCAGCAATCCCACTACGGGGCATATACCCTGAGAAAACCATAATTCAAAAAGAGTCATGTACCAAAATGTTCATTGCAGCTCTATTTACAATAGCCTGGAGATGGAAACAACCTAAGTGTCCATCATCGGATGAATGGATAAAGAAGATGTAGCACATATATACAATGGAATATTACTCAGCCATAAAAAGAAACGAAATTGAGCTATTTGTAATGAGGTGGATGGACCTAGAGACTGTCATACAGAGTGAAGTAAGTCAGAAAGAGAAAGACAAATACCGTATGCTAACATATATATATGGAATTTAAGGGAAAAAAATGTCATGAAGAACCTAGGGGTAAGATGGGAATAAAGACACAGACCTACTAGAGAATGGACTTGAGGATATGGGGAGGGGAAAGGGTAAGCTGTGACAAAGCGAGAGAGTGGCATGGACATATATACACTACCAAACGTAAAATAGATAGCTAGTGGGAAGCAGCCGCATAGCACAGGGAGATCAGGTCGGTGCTTTGTGACCACCTAGAGGCGTGGGATAGGGAGGGTGGGAGGGAGGGAGACGCAAGAGGGAAGAGATATGGGAACATATGTATATGTGTAACTGATTCACTTTGTTATAAAGCAGAAACTAACACACCATTGTAAAGCAATTATACTCCAATAAAGATGTAAAAAAAAAAAGAATAAGCTTGAAATTTTATTGTAACAAATAATTCCTCCAAATCTCAGTGGTTTAAAACAACCAAGGTTCATTTCCCGCTCCTCGTACATGCCCATCATGGGCTGCCTAGGAGTTCTGCTCTTCATTGTCCTTATTCCTGCCCCCAGCTTGACAGAGCCACCTCTCTCAGTCATCTTTGTAGAGAGAAAGAATTCTGGAGCTTCACACTGGCAGTGTGAGTTCTGGCCCAAAAGTAACACACATCACTTCCACCCAAAACTGTTGACCACAATCTTATTTTTAGGGAAACCACTGCCCAAAACCGCCTGCCCTGACCAGGCCCGATAGTAACCACTTGCACGAGTTATCTTCCAACAGGAGGTCCCGGTAAGGAACGCGGAACTAACAAACTACCACCAACCGGAAGAATTCGGGATAGGTCAAAAGGAGAGAGGAGACTCCAGTCCATATGTCCTACCAACCTCCCAGAATCCTTCTCGCTGGAACCTATCCTAGCTGAGCAATGTGTGCACCACCAAAAAGGATCCTGAGTCAGAATGATCGGCCAGAGACAACCCAGAAACTAACCCCATTACCATAAAACCTGAGACTGCGAGCCACATGGCAGAGCAGTTCTCCTGGGTTCCCTTACCCTGCTGCTCTCTGCCTGGACACGCCTTCCCAATAAAGTCTCTTGCTTTGTCAGCACGTGTGTCTCCTCAGAAAATTCTTTTCTGAGTGGTAGACAAGAGCCCACTCTTGGGCCCCGGAAGAGGTCCCTCTTCCTGCAACATTATCATATGTCTCTCCATTTTCTAAACTCCTTAGGGAAAAGTAATTGTGAACAATACTACTGAATAGTACAGAAACCATACAGAACAATTCTAATCCCTCCCTGTTAAAGATAAGACTTGACAAAACCATCAAGCTATGCATTCACAAAACTGGGTCTAGAACTCAGATCTCTTAGGTCATGATTCAGAACCTTTTTCCACTATGCTATGTTAGGATTTTTATACCAAGACAATGTAGTTGGGTTAATAATGCCTTTACTTCATTTTTTGTTTTTGTTTTTTTTCATAAATTGATTCAGGAGGGAGGCTTTGGAAGCCCCTAAAACACTTGCCTTAAACTGAAAAGCAACTGGAAAATAATCCCACTGCCTTTTGAAATGGTTGACCTAGTCAAGATTAGATGTCTGGGAGGCTTTTATGTTCTGAATATAGGGAATAAAAAGGAAACAATCTTCCTAAGTCTTTAAGAAACAGGGGGAAAAACTCTTGACTCCCACTTTGCCATTTTGATTAGCTTGTTGACACTTCAGTTCTTTGAGTAATAGCAGTGGCAACAGCTAGAGTTTAGCCAAGATAAAAGTATATGTAATAGTGTGGCAGCCCCTGCAGAACCACATACCACTGTAAATGCTTTAGCTCAATCCTATTTGCTCATAAGTCTGTGCAAAGTAACAAATGGTTCTGAAACATTTATTCCAAATAGCTTTCTTATTATTACTTTAAAGATAACTTGGCTGCCAAATACTTGCTCCCTGGTGAAAAAGAATGCATAAATGGGAGGAGGATTTATGTATCAAGATATGCTGCTTATTTCGCTCCTGCTGATACAATGCACATCTAATGAATTAGAGATAATCTCCCTCTCTTCCCCAAACTGTAGATAAATGAGTATGTCGTTTCTCCCTCCCTTCAATTCATCCTGGTCATAGTTGTTTTCTTTAAGAATATTATTCCCCTGCTTAACTCTTAAATGGCTTCCCAACGCGAGAAGAATAAAACCTAAAATATTCAACCGAACATTCAAAGGCCCGTAGGGTTGAAGACCCTGCCGAGTTTTCCAGACTAAGCATAACACTCACCTTCCCGCCTCCACTCAACTAGGCCAGACTTCCCTCCCTCCATCAGAGGACAGGCGCTTGCTCAAGTCATTTCTTTCAAAAGTATAATTTTTCAAAGTACAATTTGTTTTTAAGTCCAATTAAAATCCCACTTTCTACAAGAAGCCCTTCCAGATATCCCAGTGAGAATGGACCACACATCTTCCCAGCATGTAAGTTGTACCTCTGTGATAACTCTTTTCACATTCTTCACTCGGGCAGACTCTTAACGAATGTGTCTGATTTCCCCCACAACATAGAGTAGGATCCCTTGGAAAGCAGAGGCCAAGATTCCTTATCTCTGGATTTTCCACATCTCCTTGCATTGAGCATGATCCCTAGCAGGACCCTGGGGGCTCCTGGGCACAAAGCCTGTATCAGTGTCCCCCATTTCTTGATTACAGGAAAAAGGCTTCATTCAGCCTCCATGACCTTCCCTGAGTTCCAATGAGCAGGTTCAAACAGTTGCTAATTAGAGAAGGGAGGGGATGTGAGACAAGGGAGGAACAGTCAAAAGAAACAATAGTGCAGCCTTGGGGCAGGGTCTTGGTTCCCCCTCAAGGGATACACATAACAATATCTTTGAGCTGTTTTGCAGATACTGAAACCCCCACTAGTTGGGAGAAGTTAATGGTGTGCTACCCACAAACACGCAGACCCCAGAACCAGTTGGAACCGTAAGGCTGATGATGCTGACTCCCACTTACCTCACCACCAACCAATCAGAGGAATGTCCATGAGCTGATCACGCCCTCCTCTTTGACCGATTACTATAAAACTCCTCACTACCCTCTCCAGGTCAGGGCCACAGAGTTTTGAGGGCAATCGCCTGCTCTAGCCCCCCTTTGCCTGGCAAAGCAATAAAGCTATTCTTTTCTACTTCACCCAAAACTCTGTCTTGAGATTTAATTCAGTGTTAGGGTACAGAGGCCGGATTCGGCTTCAAGTATGAGCTCCCCTACTTGCTCCCCTATCCCGCAAAAAAACAAAAGCTCAAATAAATTGCCAAAGTACTGGATCTTCTTCCTCCCTAGGCCAAACAATGTCCTGACCAGTGGCCTCTCTTCTTTTTCCCCATACCAGCACAGGAATGCCATCTCTGCATTTATGCTTGCCTGTCACCATGTCCATGTAACTGAACAAAAGTGACAGCCCTGTTCATCCCATGTCCTGTGTAATCCACCCAACTCCTTTCATCTCCATCTAAAACTATTTTTTACACTGCCTAAAATTTAACCATAGAGAAGCAGTACTTTGAATATTTACCCTTCAAAGATTTTTATTAAAATACAAGTAACCTCATGAGAAGTGGTGCCTTAACTTAAACCATCATCAGCCCTTGTTTTAGCAAGGACTAGGGGAAAACAGGCTGAGCATTGGGCCATTTTTTAATGGGATTGGAAATGTAGAGACAGGAAAAAGAAGAACTGGTATCTGGTCAGGAGGTAGATGTTGGGGAGGTGGTGAAAAAGTACCAACAATAAATATTCAACTTCCTCATAAATTTGCAACAGACAAAGTCTTCCTGAGCTGGTGCCCCTGTGTGAAGCAATGTATTAAGGACATAAGACATACAGATCCACTTCAAATTAATAATGTTAATAAACTGAGCTGAGACTCAGAGAGTTCAAATAACTAGGGTTGAGGAGAATATTCGAAGTTTATTTTTAAAGGAGCCCAGAGATTGAGGTAAAACCCACAACTGTAAAGAACACCTTTCCATCAGGGACTTAGCTTCTATGTATGAATTGTAAGTAAGGGAAGCAGCCTTAGAAAGCAGAATCAGATGATTACTGGTGCCTAGGAAAACCTCTGGCCTAAAGAAGTAATCTGAAGTTAGCCCCATCTTCCTCTAAACCCATTTGGTAGGGTTTTGAAAATCTCCTCCATGAACATAATACACTTGACATGAATTCATGGAAGTAAATGGGGTTAACAGGATCTGACCAACATCTTAGTGTATCTTCCAAAGGATGGGCAGTGTATCCATAATGAGGAAAGGAATATGAAATGCTCACAGATCCCATGATTAAAATGCCTCTTGGTCTATAAATCATGTTTCCCTGCTGTTCATAGCTCTGAAAAGGATTAGAGAGAAACCTACTCCTGGGTGTGACAACTGGGGTCACTGAAGATTAGATGTTGCCAGGAGCCCACAGAGTCTGCCCTGCAGAAAGCAGTGAAATGATCAAACCCCCACCACTCCTTCTGCTGGAATATTTACTGTTGACACAAGAGTTCAGCTGTAGACTATGAGCAAAAACCTTCTGTCAATCCCTTTCAGTCCTTAATGGGATAAAAAGAGCTAGAGATCTTTCAAAACAGTTGAAGATTGTTACCTGACAGGGAGCTGGGAGTAGTGCAACTAGCATATGGGTAATTTTTAAGGCTACTTTTAAGTGTGAAGCCCTTTGACTGGTCTCTGTCTCATGGGTGTCCCGAAATTTCCATCTCACTGAAATTTGGAAAAGAATTCAGGCTCTATCTTTCCCCACAGAGGGGAGGCAGCCACAAGCTTTACACACCTAGAGTTTGTACATACGGCAAAATTAGATTTGCTTACTATTGGAGCCTGACAATACTTGATACCTGATAAAAATCACTGTCAAATAACATTTATAAGAACCCAGTTGCATGAGATGGGGTACTATGTTGAGGATCACAAACAGTTACAGCAAAGGCCTCCAGGTGCCCAGAGTTTAGGGCAAGCAAATGAGCATGTAGGAAAGGCAAAATTTAAAAATGGCAGACCAAATTTGAATGGACCAAGTAACTGCTTTGCCATTGTACATTCTTCCTATCCCCTGTCACCCATCCATCTATCCATCCCTCCAAAACATACCCCAACCCTAGTGACAAAGGTGGAGGCAAAGCCTGGAAGGACAGTCCACAAGTACTGAGATGCCCAGGGTTGGGAAGGACTTTGATTCTTGTGAAATCCAGTCCGTGGTACCTTTGAATTTCCTCTGCCATGGCTCCACCAAGTAATTACTTGGCACATGTCCTAGGACCTTCAGGGACTGGGAATCCACCACTTTCTAAAACAAAACAAAAAATAAACTCAACATATTTAGGCAGATAAAACATATTTAGGCGGATATAACAAAAAATTCTTCCTTGTAAGGACAAATCCACTTCCCCAGAGCCTGTTGCTTCTGGTTGCATCTTTTAGGGCCACAGAGAAAAAAAAAAAATCAACATTCCTCTTCCATAAGACAATCCTTCTAATATTTGAAGACTGTTATCTCAGCCCTTCAGGTCTTTTCTTCAGCTACACAGCCCTGTTTCCCTAAACGTCCAGATTTCATTTCCACATTGTGATCCAAACTTTCTCCTGAATGTGTCCTAGTTGCTTTATATTTATCTTAGTCTACATTCCCCAGAGCTTAACACAGTATTCCAACTAAGGTCTGACCAAGGCAAAGTAGAGTGGGGTTATTACCTCCCCCAGCAGAGATACTTCTCTTAAGACTGGCTTTTTGGTAGCCACATCAAACTGCTAACTCCTACTGAGCTGATACAGCCACTTTAAAGTAGCCAAGTCATACTTCAAAACTTCATACTTCCAAGTAATGTAGCTATCTGGGTTATCCAGACCTCTTCTATCCCTCACCCAAAGACCATCCATAAGCCTCACCCCACCAACATAAAAGCACAAGAAATGGGTAAAGTTTTCTGGTTTGTACATTCCTTTGAAAAAGCTGAAAATTATTTGATTTGCCCATGACTCCTCAAAATACCCCAGGTCAAAAATTGTCATCTCAAAACGTTATGCAACTCGGTGAGCTAATTTCGTGAATCTTTAAATAGCATGAAGGATACCTAATACGTTAAACCATTAAATGGATCCTGCCTAATTAACAGTAAATCCTAGGGGAAAGAGGGCAGGTCTGTCATTAGAGCCACCTGAGTCTGAATCGCAGCCATATTCATAAAGTGCTGTTGGCCCAGGACAACTTATTCTGAGTCTTGCTTTCCTCCCCTAGAAATGGGGCTAATACATCCACCTTGCCATGTCCTTGTATAAAGTACTTGACACAATGCCTGGTCTGTGGCGGATGGGCAGTAAATGATATGCTTCCCCTCGCAGCACAGATTATTACAGCTTACACCCCATTTCCCTTAGTAGATTCCTAGCTCTTAGAGAAAGGGCCTGGGACTTCCTTGTCTTCACATCCCCCAGACCCTCAAGACCAGTGTAAGCAGACACACATTCCTCTTGAATATAAATGTGAGCATTTGGCTTTAAATTCAGTTGTATATCATATAGAAATAATTACATTTCTGCTCTGGCCTCTCAGTTTCAAAGGGATATTTTTTTAATTCCCAGGGAATAGCTAAGATTACCTATTATAAAAAAGAAAAAAGATAGACTCTACTCAAGTCTCGGGCAATCATGTTCAAATGGTGCTCTAAGTCTCGGAGAACAGGTTGACATTGACATTTCTAATATTCTTAATGTTGACCCAATTTTAAGCTCTATTTCTCTCCTCAAGTAACCGTGTTTCAAGACACAACCAGAAAACAGGAGGGGCAAGACGAGGCTCTGACGGGGAAAGCCAACCTCTGATATATCCAATTTCTGACCTATGGCTCAGTCAGCTCAAGGAAAGTTTTGTGGGTCCCCAGTGTCTTCCCAGGGCGACAGACACTCCCACACGGCCTCAACCAGGCTGAGGTAATTGTTACTGTTATGGCTTTAACGATGTGAGTGGGAGAAGATGAGAATTCTGAAAGACTTATTTACTGCAAAGCATCCCAAATATCTCATTAATCTGCTTTTCATTTGGCAAACTCTTCCTTCATTAAAAGTGCCACGCTCTGCTCTGCGGTTTATGACAAAGTAAAACCGTCTCTGGGAGGCAAAGCAGCAAAATGGAAAGAATGTGGGCTCTGGAACAAATTAGACGTGAGTTTGATTTCCAAGTGTGCTACTTACTTGTTCTGTGACTGTGGGCAGTTTTCCTTAGCCTGTTAGAACCCCATCTTCCTCATCTGTCAAGAGAAGATGATTGTCCTGTCCTGGTTTATGAATATTGAGATCAGCCCTAGGCCCTAGGGCACTATGTTTGTTTCTCCTTTAAGGTTCAATGGTCACCTGCAAAAGGAAGATCATAATATTACCAACTTCATACACTTCGTGATGAGGATTTAAATGGGTGAATGTATGTAAACTAATTAGAACAGAGTCTGGCACAGAGGAAGTTCTATATAAGTGTGTTATCATCATCATTAAGGATTAAATGACACACATAAAGGACGCTTTGAATAGTGACTTGCACCTGTTACATATGAGGTGCTCAATAAATGTATGGGAAAATATCTCCCCTCCCAACTAGAGACTTTTCCTTGGGGTCTGAAGAAACTCCTTGGGTGGGAGGAGCTTTTCAAAATTATATACTCAGGGCTTCCCTGGTGGTGCAGTGGTTGAGAGTCCGCCTGCTGATGCAGGGGACATGGGTTCGTGCCCTGGTCCGGGAAGACCCCACATGCCGCGGAGCAGCTGGGCCCATGAGCCATGGCCGCTGAGCCTGCGCGTCCGGAACCTGTGATCCGCAACGGGAGAGGCCACAACAGTGAGAGGCCTGCATACCACCCCCCCCAAAAAATTATATACTCAGAACTTTAGAGAAAGAGGGATCACGTAGATAAAACCTGTTTACAAAGAAACAGACTGACGGATGTAGACAGGGAGAGCAGGGATGAGAGGTAGAGAAGGGAGCTTCCCTGGTAAGGTGGCACAGTTATCAGAAAAGAAGATTCCAGGTCTCCTGATACCCAGATGACTACATTCTTTTCCCCAGGTCATGCTGCCTTTTAAGTGTTGTCTTGATTGAGAAACACCTTCCTACAAACAGAGTTCAAATTGTCAGGTGACCTCTGATCTTCTTTGAGGTTCCAATAAAATGAGAATAAAGAAAAGATGTGGACTCAGGATGGTTTAGGAAGATGCTGGGAATGTAAAGGGAGAGAACGGCTCCCCCAAAAAATCCCAACTCAGAGCAGGGACTATTTACCTCACTCTGGTCAGTAAAATAAGGGCAGTGCACCCAGATACTTGCCACCCACAAATCCAAATCCAGGAAGCTCTGCCTCCCTTGGTTAATTTTAAACGCTGCTTTTATATCGCAGTTTAGATTTGTTTTGTTTTGTATGTACGGTATCAGTGAGCTCCAGATTCCTTATTCCTTAGCTCTAGGAATGAGAGCCCTTTCCAGCTGATTTGGTGTCACTCACCACTGAGGGAGGTAGAATATTCCTCTTCTGATTGGAAATACTCACTTTATTTCAGTGGGTCTCCTTCATTTCTTTCCTTTCCATCAGGGAGATAGAGCTCACCTAGGGTGTTCTGCCTTTCAAAGCAGTTTTCACTTCAATAACTAAGATTTTAAAAATTTTTTTAAGTAACCAAAGAAACAGAAGCCAAGAGTACAAGAAAGAGAGCACAGAAAAATAGAAGGGGAAAAAAATCAGCCCCAGGGTGAACACAAATATTGATATTTGGGGTCCCCTAAGCTTGAGTCTAGGCTCTATTTTGTGCTAAAATTCTGGGCTCCTCTGGCAGCTAATAGGTATAAACGTCTGCCAAAAAACGCTAATAAGTATTTTCATGAGGAACCAAGGCGGGGACAAGGTGAGGGTCTTAATACAGTTTTAATGTTCCCCAGCTCTGTCCATGGCCTACCTACCCTCATGGACTCAGTGCTAAAAAGAGAAGGCTGTCCATCTAAAAATAAAGAGAAGGCATACTAACAATCCTGCCCTGCTATGAGATCCATGCATATCCCAAAAGGGGGAAGACTGCATGTCCTGCTTCTGCCTGGCTCACATCAAGAACTCCAAGAGAGAAATCAGAGGCAGAGGCAAGAACGGTACCAGGGGAGGCTGCCCAACTGAGAGCAAAATCTGTGTCCCCTATGAGGGCAACCAGCCTACCACCACGGGGGCTGAAGCGGGGGAGGAAGGGAACGTATCATGGAACCCACAGGAGGCGGACAGAACTGGAGCGCATGCAGGAGACAACCCGTGGGACTCCGCTGGGGCTGGGTGGGGAGGACATGGAGATTTGTAATAGCCAAAGAGATAAAAAGCTAAAAATACGGGTTATTACCATTGCTGTGACCCCTTTGAAAACTCCAGGCTAGCGTGGCCTGAGAAAATGGGTTGACATTGGTAATATCACCTCCTTCTGTTATTTCTCTACAATTTAATCTGCACACAGTGCTGGAACGAGGATCCCTAGTGGGCTGTATTCATCCAGACTAAAGCTCTTCTGATGCAGGTGTTCCCAGTAAAAGAAATACGATTCTTGATTCTTAGAATTTAATTATGTGCTGCTCTTTGTATATTAAAGTAATTCAAACTACTGTACCACTGGGGTATATGATTTGTATTACTTTTCCTATACGTGGGATGGGCTGGTAAAGAATCATGCATTTTCTCACGAAGGTTCCCTTGCAACTAATCACACACGTTTGAGAAACAGCAGGTCAGGACTAGAGGCACTGTGTGTGTCCATGAGACAATTTCTCTGCAAAGAAGCAATATAATATAAAGAACGGTTAAATCAATTAAACAAGGAGACCATTAGACTGAGGCAGCTCTACTACATTAGCCTACATAAGCAAACCAAAACCTAAGCCTGTAATGCCTCAAGGGTAAGAAAGTGAAACCTAAGGACAACCAATCGCAGACAGCCAATTCAGCTTTTCCAAATAATGCAACTGCTTCAGCCAATCAGATACTTCCCTCACTTTGCTTCCCCTGCATCTTCTCTACAGAAGTCTTTCTCCCAGCTCCCGTATGGGGAGCATCCTAACCATTTCCCATTCGGTGCTGCTTGATTCAAATCAATTTTTGCTGAAATAAACTCTTAAAATTTGAATATGCCTCAGTTTATCTTTTAACAGAACTAAGCAACACTAGTCCAGAAGATACACCAAAAAGCATTATTATTAGCTAGCGCCTAGCCTTAATCTGTCTGGGTCTCAGTTTTCTCATGAGTTAAAAAAAAATTTGCAGTTAGAAAGATTTCATATGCCACCCCTTGGAGTTCTTGTGAGGGCAAAAAGAGAGTATTTGAAACATTTTCTAACATTTTCTACTGTAAAAATAAGGGGCCACCTAGTCCATTGGAGTAATGGAACTTTGTTTTCAGGTAAGTTAAAATACCTGCTTCCTTAATTACTAAATTTACAATTTAATAATTTATAAAATGTATCACTCCAGCTCCTAAAGAAAAGAAAGAAAGAAAAGAAAAAGACCAAACCCCCTTCAATCACAGTATCTGTGCAGTTCTGGCTCATATTAGAAATCTCTGTATGATATTACATTCTAACATCCGATATTAAGCTTTCTTTCAGAGAATAAAGAAAATATGTGCCAATATTAAGTTATTCTTGCCATTGTTGTCTTAAATGAATGTGGGTGTCTTCTTAAGGCACTTTATACAAATCAATATGCCACCAACCTAGTGAAATGTGGCCACCCACACCAAAAGTACGACTAGAGAGAAGCATCCAGCCCATGAAAAAAACTAGTGACTTTTAGTGAACAGAATAAGGAAGAAATTAAATTGGAGTCTGTGGGTGGTGACAGCAGAAGAAGTGGGTCATCCTTTTAAACCTCATTTCCTCCGAAGTTTTATGTTAAAGAGGCCCAACCACCAAAAAGTGAGTTTCCATATTGCCTAGAGAAAACGATGTCAAAGTAATTTGAATATTTTTCAAATAACTTTCCTTAATACCCTACGCAACTGAGAAATCCCACAGGCCTGTAAATCTTAACAAAGCCATTGTTTCCAGCTCTAAACCCTGACTTTGGGTTTGGCTTTCTCCCTTTCTTTATGGATGAATAACATTTTCAATCAAGTTGTTTTTCTTCTTACTCTGGGAACCAAGCTCATTTTGCATAAACATAATCCTCTCTGGCATAAAGCCAGAGATTTTCAGGCTCTCTGGCTTTACCTTCCCTTTCTCATCACTACTAGAACATGAGAGTCACACTCCAGGAATCTCAGGGGGTGCAGGAGAGATGCTATGCAGTGGGATGAAAGTTGCTTCTGAAATCTTAAGAGCAGAGTCACCTCAGAGAAGATGCTTCACACCCAAGTCAGGTTCTCAACTATAAACCATGTATAATACTGACACTAGTAAGAATCAGATAAGACTTCACTCAATGACTGCTCCTCTATGAATGCTATCCTGTCCACTTTCCCCCTCCCTTAATGAGAATGGCCCACTTGCCACCTTTGCCTCCACCACTGAGGTGTATACAAGCTTTGATCACAACGTTTCCGTCATTTACTTGCTTTTTTTTTTGGCCGTGTGCCTTGTGGGGGGATCTTAGTTCCCCGACCAGGAATGGAACCTGGGCCCCCTGCAGTGGAAGCACAGAGTCCTAACCACTGGACCAGCAGGGAATTCCCTCATTTACTTGTCTATATTTCTGTCTACCCTCACCAGACTGAAGACTTTTACAGGGCAGTACCTTTGTCTTATTTATTTTAGAAATCCCCAAACCATACTTGCCAATGTTTGTTATGTAATAGGCTCTAAAGAAATGTCTGTTGAAGGATTAATTTGTTAATTGACTGACTAGTTGATTGATTGAATGAATGCCACAGATGAAAGCACCCTAGAAACCTCCTATCGCTAGACAAATGTAAGTCATTATTATGTGGAATTCCATAAATTAGCTTTGAACTTGAGGTAATTAGGCAATTGCTCAAAGTCAAGAGGTAATGGACCTTTTAAATGTTCTTATTTCATATCATCCTTTGTTCTTGTTTATTTATTTAATCCAGACAGCTGCCAAGAATTTACACATCTTAAGATAACACACTAAAAAAAAAAAAAAACAGTCCCTGCCACAGAAATACTGAGAAATATTCTGCTGGCTAAATTAGAACTGACTCTTAGAGACACAATGATGAAATTACAGACTTTAAGTTCTTTCTCAAGTACAAACTGGTGTCCTGGGGAGACCAATTAATGCTAACGCCAACACAGAACAATGAGGGGACTGTCCTCAGATGCCCATTTTGTTTTTACCAGTTGCTCTCAATATGAGAGTACTTACAGGAAGTAGCTGGGTGTTTGGTTTTTTTTTTTTCACTATTCACTTCATAAATATTGGACACTAGCTGTGTGTTGGCTAAATATAAGAGATGCAAACAAGGATTTCAAGGTGGCGTGTGGGTTGCATGAAAGGTTCTTGACAAGATTACATATACCATAACCAAGGCAGAATGAAATGCCATAAGACAAACAGAAATACAAAACTCCCCAGTGCAGTAACAGGCCCCTGGAGAAGATCAGAAAAGACTCCATGGAGGAGGTGGTAACTGTGATAAATTAGGCTTTGGACAATACGTCAATCCACATAGACAGGGAGAACAGCGTGGTGGGACTGGGGAAGAGTGGGGATTCCAAGGAGGAATGATGCTATACAGAAATTACAGAAGGGAGGGCCAGCTCCCATGGCTGTTTTTAGTCTTCATTTCCAGAAGTTTCCATTCCATGTGCTCCTGGTATGCTAATTTGACTCTGGTAATAACCAATTTGACATTAGTGTATTTAATGTAAAATAACACTGATATCATTACTATAAATCTCTCTCTCTTTTCACAGCAGCAATAAATATTATCTTGAAGCAATAGATCAAATACTACATTTATATAATATCCCTAGAGAAATTATTCAAAATTGAAGCACATTTTGAGTATATTATAATTACATTTTCTTTAATTTTCCATGGAATTCAAAACAAATACTTCTCAGCGTTTTCTGAAAATGATCTGTGCTTAACATGGAAAAACCTTTTAATTACTATAGCATAACATCTTGCCAACTTCTACATCATTTAATCCTTGCCAGATTCTGATTCTAGCATTAGAATTAGCTTCTCTGGAATATTTTTACAAGCTGGGAATGGACATGTTTAACTGTATAACATTTCTTAACTTCATCAAATTCTAGAACAGCCCCTTCAATCTGTGATAGAAATAAAGAATCAGTTTAATGGTATGTCTCTCAAACTAATGTTCTGAAGGATATTAACAGGTGTTTCATTAAAAAATGAGAAATGTTAATGGAACAAAGTTAAGTAAAGATTTCCACACTTATGTGTGGAATCTAAAACATTCAACAAACTAGTGAATAAAACAAAAAGAAGTCAGACTAGCAGATACAGAGAATGGACTGGTGGTTGCCAGTGAGGAGAGGGAGTGGGGAGGGGCATTATAGGGGTAGGGGATTAAATATGGGGTTATTATCAGATTATATGAAATCATGTGTATGAAACTTTTGAAAATTGTAAAGCATTGTAGAATTTAAAGAATCTTTCATTCAATAAAAGAGTTTAAATTTTTTTAATTTTAAAAAATATTCACTTAGATTTGAATAGGGAAGATTACCTGAATATATATTTGGACTGCTCATAGAGTAGGTGATTCAATACCTGACAAAATAAAGGGTACACCTTTTCCAACTAGACACCTCGGGAGTCTATAACTTTACTCCAACAATATCACCTTTATTCAAAATATTTCTGAACACCTCTTTAGTTTATGACATAAACTTTAGTTTATGACATAGACTCAGTGGTGACAACTTTTCATCATTTATGGGTAGATTTGATTTGGAGAATAGACAAAGACATTCAGAGCCAGATCTGGAAAATAAGGTAAATGGCCTTCTGATCACCTGGAATCTTCCTGTGAAGTAATGACACCAACGTTCTTGTGTAACTTATGAAGTAGTTCCAAAACCAGTAAGATAGGAAGAATTCCAAAGTGTTTTAAATAATGGTAGCATCATTAGAAAAGATATCTTTCTCCAAAAAGAATGTGACAAATTAAACTTTTTGTTATGAACATTTCGATATGGTTGTTCAAAATAGTTCTCAATCCCTTTTTTCACATTTTGTTCAAAAGTAACTTGTCAACTTAAGGCAAATTCCTAAAGATACCTACCTACCTCAAATGGGTTATTTCCCTTTCAAGTATTGTTTGAAAGGAGAAATGAGACTTACTCTGTCAGCTCTGGCTCCCTCCCCTTTACAGGGTAGAAAAAAACCTGAGAGAAGAAAAAGACAAGACAAGATTGGGGGTTGGGATATGGGAGGTAGTCAGCAGATATTATCAATGGCCTGGAGGTCAATCAGATTCACAAGGCAAAAGGATTGTTTCATAATCTCCCAATACCTCTCAAATCAACCAGGCAAACCTCTGATGGTTTCCAGTCATAATAGTTACATTACATGAATTTTAAATAACCTTAAAGCTACGGTCCTTTTGGCCCTGAGCAATACAGCAATGGGCATTTAAGACACCTGGCTTCCAACACCCATCCTGCCCCTGCTGGTGGGGCCTTAGCACCTGAGATAGAGAACTCTGTTTTGTTCATTAATGAATCCCAAGCATTTACAACATATACTCATAGGTGCTCAATAAACACTTCAAGTAAGAAGGCTCACTCTCACTAGGCCTCAATTTCCTTATGTGTTAAAGAAGGTTATTAGCTTAGACCAAGAGATTCCTATCATAATCATGAACTTACTAATGGAGACTCATCATTTTTTCTTTCCTCTGCTTTCCAGTGGCAAAAACCTTTCCCCAAACTGTACCAAAGAGCCAATGGTCAACTGTCTCTTCCTCACGCCTGACTACCATCTATATTACCAACAGACATTTTGCTTTCATAAACTCAAGATTTTCCAGAAATGAGGAGGTGTAGCTAAGATGATGGAGTAGGAAGAGGTGAGCTCACCCTGAGCTCACTTCCTCCCATGGGCACACCAATACTACAACTATTTACAGAGCCACTATCGATGAGAATGACCTGAAGACTAGCAGAAAAGATTTCCCAACTAAATATATAAAGAATCACAATGAGAACTTCCCTGGCGGCACAGTGGTTAAGAATCCACCTGCCAATGTAGGGGACACGGGTTCGATCCCTGGTCTGGGCAGATCCCACATGCAGCAGAGCAACTAAGCCCACGAGCCACAGCTACTGAGACTGCGCTCTAGAGCCTGTGAGCCACCACTACTTAGGCCCACGTGCCACAACTACTGATCCCCGCGTGCCTAGAGCCTGTGCTCTGCAACAAGAGAAGCCACCGCAATGAGAAGCCCGCGCACCACAACGAAGAGTAGCCTCTGCTCACCGCAGCTAGAGAAAGCCCACACGCAGCAATGAAGACCCAACACAGCCAAAAATAAATAAGTTAAAAAAAAAAAAAAAGAATCACAATGAGTTGGATAGGAGGAGTGGAGATGTAGTAAACTCAGGAGCCATATCCCTGGGGTAGGTGACCCACAACTGGAAGGATAACCACAACTACAGAGGTTCCCTCCAAGAAGCAAGAGTTCCAAACCCCACATTGGGCTCCCCAGCCAGGGGGTCCTGCACTGGGAAGATGAGCCCCCAGAACAACTGGCTTTGCAGGTCAGCAGAACTTGTATATGGGAGAGCCAGAGGGCTCTGGGAAATAGCTTAAAGGGCACATGCAAAATTTCACATACTCCAAATCCCTGTGCAGAAGCAGTAATTTGAAAGGAATTTGGGTCAGACCCACTTGCTGATCTTGGAGAGCCTCCCAAAGAGGCAAGAGGCTAGTGGGACTCCCCCTGGGGACATAAACACTGGTGGCAGCCATTTTGGGGAGCTCGTTCTACCATGAGGACACTGGAACTGGTAAGCACCACTTTGGAGTCCATCTGCTAGATTATTAGTGCCAGGGACTTACCGGCCCACCCAGTGCCAGCCCCGAGCCTCCCTGGCCCCACAGCCAGCCTAGTAGGGACCCACCCCTGACCATCAGAGAGCCAACACTGGCCCCAGGACCCACAAGGCCACACAGCCAGCCATGTTGAGACTTATCCCCACCCACAAGCAGGTCAGCATCCACTGCACAAGGTAAGCCTGGCAGCCAACCTGGCTGGGGGGTGTGGAGGTCAAACCCTGTCTACTAGCACACCCACAACAGTCAGCCCCACCATAAAGAAGGGCCCACACAGCCCACATAAGGGTACCCCTAAAGCATATATCTCTGAAGACCACAGGGGAACGTGCTGCTAGGCCCCATAGTATGTCTCTAATATGGCCACTTCTCCAAGATTGGGAAGCATAACCAATCTACTGAATACATAGAAATAAACAGAGAATTAGGCAAAATGAGGAGACAGAGAAATATATTCCAAATGAATAAACAAGACAAACATCAGAAAAAGAACTAAATGAGGTGGAGATAAGCAGTCTACCCAATAAAAAGTTCAAGGTAATGATCATAAAGATGCTTAACGAACTCAGGTGAAGAATAGAGAAACATAGTGATAAATTTAACAAAAAGCTAGAAAATATGAAGAAGAACCAAACAGAGCTAAAGAATACAATAACTGAAATAAAAATACACTAGAAGGAATCAACAGTAGATCAGATGATACAGAGGAACAGCTCAGTGAATTGGAGGACAGAGTAGTGGAAATCACTGAAGGTGAACAGAAAAAAGAATTTTTTTTTAATGAGGATAGTTTAAGACCTCTCTGGGACAACATCAGGAGTATAAACATTCACATTATAAGGGTCCTAGAAGTAGGAGAGAGAAAGGAACAGAGACTTTATCTGAAGAAATAATAGCTGAAAACTTTCCTAACCTGAGGGAAGGAAACAGACATCCAGTTCCAAGAAGCACAGAGAGTCCCAAACAGGATTAACCCAAAGAGGTCCACACCAAGATACACTGTAATTTAAATGGCAAAAATTAAAGATAAAGAGAGAGTCTTAAAAGCAGCAAGAGGAAAGCAGCTAGTTACACCCAAGGGAACGCCCATAAGACTATCAGCTGACTTTTCAGCAGAAACTTTGCAGGCCAGAAGGGAGTGGCATGATATATTCAAAGTGATGAGAGGAGGGAGTTCCTTGGCAGTCCAGTGGCTAGGACTCCATGCTTTCACTGCTGAGAACCTGGGTTCAAACCCTGGTCGGGGAACTAAGATCCCACAAGCCACACGTCGCAGCCAAAAAAAAAAAAAGTGATGAAGGAAAAATCACAACCAAGAATACTCTACCTGTCAAAGCTGTCATTCGGATATAAAGGAAAGATAAAGAGTTTTACAGACAAACAGAAGCTAAAAGAGCTCAGCACCACTAAACCCACCTTACAAGAAATGTCAAAGGGACTTCTCTAAGCAGAAAAGACCAGAATTAGAAATATAAAAATTATAAAAGGAAAAATTCCATTGGTAAAGGCAAACATACAGTAAAGGTAGGAGATCAATTACTTATAAAGTTAGTAGGAAGGTTGAAGACAAAAGTAGTAAAAATCATCTTTATCCACAATAAATAATTAAGGGATACATAAAAAGATGTAAAATATGATGTAAAAAACATTAAGCATGCACAGGGCAACAGCGGGTGAGTAAAAATGCAGGGTTGTAAGAATACATTCAACCTTAAGAGATCATCAACTTAAAATAAACATATATATATATGTATGTATATGTATACATATACATATGTATATGTATATGTATACGTATACATATATATACATACATATATATGTATGTGTGTATGTATATATACATATATATGGTATACATATATACATATATGTATATATACATACATACATATATGTGTATGTATATACATACATATATATGTATGTATATATGTATGTATGTATGTATATATACATATATATATATGGTCACCACAAACAAAAACCCGTAACAGATACAAAAATAGATACAAAAATAGAGAAAAAGGAGTCCAAACACAATATAAAGGTAGCCATGAAATCACAAGGGAAGGCAGCAAAAGAAGAAAGGAAAAAAAAGAACTACAAAAACAACTCCAAAACAATTAAGAAAATGGCAAAAAGTACATACCTATCAATACTTACTTAAAATATAAATGGACTAGATGTTCTAGTCAAAAGACATAAGGTACCTGAATGGATTAAACAAAACAAGACCCATATATATGCTGCCTACAAGGGACTCACTTCAGATCTAATGACACACAAAATAAATGTGTGGGGATGGAAAAAGGTATTACTCGTAAATGGAAATTAAAAGAAAGCCAAAATACAATACTTAAATCTGACAAAATAGACTTTAAAATAAAGACTGTTAAAAATCCACAAACAATAAATGCTGAACAGGGTGTGGAGAGAAGGGAACCTGTTGGTGGGAATGTAAATTGGTGCAGCCACTATGGAGAACAGTTTGGAGGTTCCTTAAGAAACTAAAAAGAGAGCTACCATGTGATCCTGCAATCCCACTCCTGGGCATATACCTGGAGAAAAACATGGTTCAAAAGGATACAATGTTCATTGCAGTGCTGTTTACAATAGTCAAGACATGGAAGCAACCTAAATGTCCATCAACAGAAGAATGGATAAAAAAGATGTGGTACATATATACAATGGAATATTACTCAGCCATTAAAGAGAATAAAATAATGCCACTTGCAGCAACATGGACAGACCTAGAGATTGTCATACTGAGTGAGCTAAGTCAGACAGAGAAAGAGAAATATCATATGATATTGCTTATATGCGAAATCTTAAAAAATGATACAAATGAACTTATTTACAAAACAGAAACAGATTCATGTACTTAGAGAATGAACTTATGGTTACCAGGGGGGAAGGGTGGCAGGAGGGATAGTTAGGGAGTTTGGGATTGACATGTACATACTGCTATATTTAAAATGGATAACCAACAAGGACCTACTGTATAGCACAGGGAACTCTGCTTAATATTCTATAACAATCTAACTGGGAAAAGAATTTGAAAAAGAATAGATACATGTATATGTATAAATGAATCACTTTGCTGTACACCTGAAACTAACACATTATTAATCAACTATACTCCAATATAAAATAAAAAGATAAAAAATAAAATAAAATAAAATAAATAAAATAAAGACTGTTACAAGAGACAAAGGAGGACAATACAAAATGACCATCGATCAATCCAAGAAGAAGATAAAACAATTGTAAATATATATGCACCCAAAATAGGAGCGCCTCAATATATAAGGCAAATATTAACAGACATAAAGGGAGAAATCAACAATAACACAATAATAGTAGGGGACTTTAACACCCCACATACATCAATGGACAGATCATCCAGACAGAAAAATCAATAAAGAAACACTCACCTTAAATGACACATTAGACCTCATGGACTTAATAGATATCTATAGAACACTTCATGCAAAAGCAGGAGAATACACAATCTTTTCAAGTTCACGTGGAACATTCTCCAGGATAGATCACATGCTAGGCATAAAACAAGTCTCAACAAGTTTAAGAATATTGAAATCATATGAAGCATTTTTTCTGACCACAGTGCTATGAGACTAGAAATCACCTACAAGAAAAAAACTACAAAAAAACACAAACATGTGGAGGCTAAGCAATAGGCTACTAAACAACCAATGAGTCACTGAATAAATCAAAGAGGCAATCAAAAAATACCTGGAGGCAAATGAAAATGGAAACAATGATCCAAAATCTATGGGACACAGCAAAAGCAGTTCAAAGAGGGAAGTTTATAGCAATACAAGCCTACCTCAGTAAACAAGAAAAATCTCAAATACACAACCTAATTTTACCTAAAGGAACTAAAAAAAGAAAAAACAAAACCCAAAATTAATAGAAGGAAAAAAAATCATAAAGCTCAGAGCAGAAATAAATGAAATATAGAGACTGAAAAACCAAAAGATCAATGAAACTAAGAGCTGGTCTTTGACAAGATGAACAAAATTAATAAACCTTTAGCTAGATGAACCAAGAAAAAAAGATAGGGCCCAAGTGACTAAAATCAGAAAGGAAAGAAAAGTTACAATAAACATCACCAAAATAAAAAGTATCATAAGAGATTACTACAAACAATTATATGCTAAAAATATGGACAACCTAGAAGAAATGGATAAATTCCTAGAAACACACAATCCTCCAAGACTGAATCAGGAAGAAATAAAAAATATGAACAGACCAATTACCAGGAATAAAATTGAATCAGTAATAAACAAACAAACAAACAAAACTCCAAACAAAGAATAGTCCAGGAACAGATGGCTTCACAGGAGAATTCTACCAAACATTTAGAGAAGAGTTAACGCTTATCCTTCTCAAACTATTCCCCAAAACTGCAGAGGAAGGTACTCATTGTGAGGCCAGTATTACCCTGATACCAAAACCAGGTACCAAAGACACCACAAAAAAACAAAATTGCAAGCCAATATCACTGATGAATATAGAAGCAAAAATCCTCAACAAAATATTAGCAAACCAAATACAACAATACATTAAAAGGATCATCCACCATGATCAAGTGGGATTTATTCCAGGGATTCAAGGATGGATCCATACCCACAAATCAATAAGGTGAGCACCACATTAACAAACTGAAGAACAAAAACTATATAATTATCTCAATAGATGTAGAAAAGGCTTTTGATAAAATTCAACATCCACTTAGGGTAAAAACTCTCCAGAAAGTAGGTAGAGAGGGAATAGCCTCAATATAATAAAGGCCAAATTTCACAAACCTACGGCCAACATCATACTCAACAGTGAAAAGCTAAAACCATTTCCTCTAAGATCAGGAACAAGACAAGGATGCCCACTCTCACCACTTTTATTCCACATAGTATTGGAAGCACTAACTACAGAAATCAGACAAGAAAAAGAAATAAAAGGAATCCAACTTGGAAAGAAAGAAGTAAAACTATCACTGTTTGCAGATGACATAATACTATATATAGAAGATCGTAAAGATGCCACCAAAAAAAATCAGAACTAATAAATAAATTCAGTAAAGTTGCAGGATACAAAATTAATATACAGAAATCTGTTGTGCTTCTATACACTAACAATGAACTATCAAAAAGAGAAATTAAAAAAACAATCCCATTTACAATTGCATCAAAAGAATAAATACATAGGAATAAATCTAACCAAAGAGGTAAAAGACTTGTACTTGGAAAACTGTAAGACATTGATGAAAGAAACTGAAGACAACACGAACAAACGGAAAAATATACCATGCTTATAGATTGGAAGAATGAATATTGTTAAACTGACCATACTCCCCAAGGCAATCTACAGATTCAATGCAATATCTATCAAAATACCAGTGGCGTTTTTCACAGAACTAGTACAAATAATTCTAAAATTTGTATGAAAGCACAAAAGACCCTAAATAGCCAAAACAATCTTGAGAAAGAAGAACAAAACCGGAGGTACCATGCTCCCTTATTCCAAGCCATACTACAAAACTATAATAATGAAAACAGTATAGTACTGCCACAAAAACAGACACATACATCAGTGGAACTGAATGGAGAGTCCATAAATGAACCTACATGTATATGAACAATTATTCTACAATAAAGGAGTCAAGAAAATATGATGGGAAAAGATAGCCTCTTAAATAAATAGTGTTGGGAAAGCTGGACAACTGCATGCAACAAGAATTAAACTGGACTACTTTCTCACACCATATACAAAAATAACCTCAAAATGGATTAACGCCTTAAATGTAAGACCTGAAACCATAAAACTTCCAGAAGAAAACATAGACAATATGCTCTTTGACACTGATCTTATCAATAATTTTTTGGTTATGTCTCCAAAGGCAAGGGAAACAAAGACAAAAATAAATAAAAAACAAATGGGACTACATCAAACTAAAAAGCTTTTGCACAGCAAAGAAAACTATCAACAAAACAAAAAGGCAGCCTACTGAATAGGAAAATATATTTTCAAACAATATATCTGACAAGGGGTTAATATCCAAAATATACAGAGAACTCATGCAACTCAACATCAAAAAAACAAATAACCCAATTAAAAAAATGGGCAGAGCACCTGAATAGACATTTTCCCAAAGGAGAGAAACAGATGGCCGACAGACACATGAAAAGATGCTCAACACCACTTATCATCAGGGAAATGCAAATCAAAACCACAATGCAATACCACCTCATACCTGTCAGAATGGCTATCATCAAAAAGATAACAAATAACATGTAACGGCAAGGATATGGAAAGGGAATCCTCACGCCTCATTGGTGGGACTGTAAATTGGTGCAGCCACTATGGAAAACAGTATGGAGGTTCCTAAAGAAATTAAAAATAGAACTACCATACAATCCAGCAATTCCACTTCTGGGTATTTATCCAAAAGAAAACAAAAACACTGATTTGAAAAGATATATGCACTCCAATGTTTATTGCAGCATTATTTAAAATAGCCAAGGTATGGAAGCAACCTAAGACAGACATAGACAAATGTATAAAGAAGGTGTGGAATATTACAAAATTATAATGGAATATTCCTCAGCCATAAAAAAATTAAATCTTGTCATTTGCAACAGCATGGATGGACCTAGAAGGTATTATATTAAGTGAAATAAGTTAGAAAGAGAAAGACAAATATCACCTGGTCTCACTTATATGTGGAATCTAAAAAACAAAAACAAACAAAACAAAATGAAAACAGAATCATGCATACAGAGAACAAACAGGTGGTTGCCAGAAGGAGGGGTGGGGAGGTGAAGCAGGTGTAGAAGATAAGAGGTAACAAATCTCCAGTTATATAATATATAAGCCACAGGAATATAATATACAGCATAAGGAATATGGTTAGTAATATTGTAAAAAGTTTGTACATGGACAGATGGTTACTAGAGTTATGGTGATCATTTTATAATGTATGCAAATGTCAAATTATTATGTAGTAACCTAAAACTAACATAATAGCATACATCAACTATGTTTCAATTTAAAAAAATGTTTTCCAGAAATGAAAAGAAAGTGGGGCAAAAACTACTTGTTGCCTACAAAATACCTATTCTTTTCTTCTTTCTCAGTAGCAGAATTCAATTTTGTTGGGACTGTGATATGTTCAGCTAAAACAAAAAACGTTTCCCCACCTCCCTTGTGGTTGCTATAGTTATACGACACAGTTCTGGCCTAAGAAATGAAAGCAGTAAAATTTCCTAAAAGGAGAACAGAATCAGTTGGTAGTGCTGCATTCTGCTGAAGCATGGGCACAGTGCTGAGATGCTGGAGGTGGGAGCACCATTCTACAACCTCAAGTAAATAGAAGGGAAGGGCCATTTGCAACAACATGGATGGATTTGGATCCATGTTCTGCTAAGTGAAATAAGTCAGACAGAGAAAGACAATACTGTATGATATCACTTACATGTGGACCCTAAAAAATACAACGAACTAGTGAATATAACAAAAAAGCAACAGATTCACAAATACAGAGAACAAACTAGTGGTTACCACTGGGGAAAGGGAAGGGGGAGGGGCAATATAGGGGTAGGGGACAAAGAGGTACAAACTGTTATGTATAAAATAAGCTACAAGGACCTAGAGATAATCATACTAGGTGAAGTAAGTCAGACAGAGGAAGACAAATATCATATGATATCACTCATATGTGGAATATAAAAAAAATGATACAAATGAACTTATTTACAAAACAGAAACAGACTCAGACTCATAGACTTTGAAAACAAACTTATGGCTACCAAAGGGGAAAGGAAGGGGAGGGATAAATTAGGAGGTTGAGGTTAACATATACACACTACTGTATATAAAATAATCAACAAGGACCTACTGTATCTGGAACTCTACTCAATATTCTGCAATAACCTAAATGGGAAAAGAATCTGAAAAAGAATAGATACATGTAGACGTATAACTGAATCACTTTGCTGTACACCTGAAACTAACACAAAATTGTAAATCAACTATATTCCAATATAAAATTTTTTAAAATTTTGGGACTTCCCTGGTGGTGCAGTGGTTAAGAATCCGCCTGCCAATGCAGGGGACATGGGTTCGAGCCCTGGTACGGGAAGATCCCACATGCTGCGGAGCAACAAAACCCGTGCGCCACAACTACTGAGCCTGCACTCTAGAGCCTGCGAGCCACAACTACTGAGCCTGAGTGCCACAACTACTGAAGCCTGCGTGCCTAGAGCCCGTGCTCTGCAACAAGAGAAGCCACCACAATGAGAAGTCCGTGTACCGCAGCAAGGAGTAGCCCCCACTCACCGCAACTAGAGAAAGCCCGTGTGCAGCAACAAAGACCCAATGCAGCCAAAAATTAAATAAATTTATTTTAAAAAAATTTTTTAATGGAAAAATAAAATAAGTTACAAGGATACAACATAGGGAATATAGCCAATATACCATAATAACTATAAATGGAGTATAACCCTTAAAAATTGTGAATCACTATATTGTACAGCTGTAACTTATATAATATTATACATCAGCTATATTTAATTTTAAAAAATAGTAGGGAAGGGCCAAGAGGAGCGCTGTCAGGACCTCCAGGAAGCAGACACTGAATCAGAGTTAGGAGTGCAACTCTGGCATTATTGGGAGGGTAAATATCAAAAGTGGTATTGGAGGGGGGTAGGGGATTGGGCCACAAAGGCCTTCAGATTTTCTGACTTGAAAATCTGACCACGCTTATGAGAGGAAAGGGGGAAGAGGGCAGTATTGAACAAGAGGAGCCTTGAATTAAAATGCAAATCTCGCAAAATTTCAGCAAAGCCAACTGTCCAGTTGATGAATCCTATATCAGAGAGAATGGCCATGCCCAAGTGTCTTCTGCTATGCTCAGTCATTACTTGGGGGCTGCCTGGGAAAAGTGTGGCCCTGCATCAAAAGCTGAGGCAGATCCTGAAAGCGTTGCGTTTGGAGTCTCTCAAGATGGCAAATTCTTCCTTGAAGGAAGACTAAGCGGTAGACCTGCATGGCCAGCACCACAGTGAAGGTCTCAGCCCTGACATCATTAAGCTGGGATTACTGCCGGCAACTCCCCATTTCTGGCTTCTCATTGTGTCAGGAAAATGAAACCACTAATTTATTTAGTCCCGTGTTTGGGGGTTTCAGTTCTCTGTGTTTCTATAAATTATCAACTCAGATTCCACTGGGCGAGTCTCTAGTTAACAGTAAATTAGGTGCCTGGGGAGACACATTCACCACCATTCCAGGCTATGAGAGCTCTAAGTCAATGAAACAACAGCCCGGGCGCAATGCTGTCACCAGGCAAATATAAGCACCAGTTTCCCAGGAGAATTTTAGTGACAACAACTTGAATAACTGTTTGCCAAAAAACAGAAATAATAGGCTTAATGAGTGTCTGCTTGGGGGGCTGATGTTTGGGCCTTAGTGTAAGAATTTTCAGATAGCTACTCACATCAAAGAAATTACTGTTTTCTTACTGCTGGATTCTTAACTGCATTGTCAGTGCTTGAAATGCTAGAAGTTTGACTTCCAGATAGCCTTCGGAAGCACACTTTTATCTCTCTGGACTTCAAATTCCTCTTTACAAAATGAGGAGGTTGATTAGGTACCACTGCAAGTATTTAAAACAGAGGGGATTGAAGGCACAGAATGGGTAACACACGTGATGGAGAAGCTGAGAGTTGAACAGGTGATGATGTGTCATAACCCAGATATTAGCAACAACAGGAAGCCAATACCACCTTTAGGGTGGAGAACAAAGAGAAGAGGTGGTACTGCGGGAACTCAGGACAGTCCGTCAGCCAACAAAGCCTGAAGCACGGAGAGCCTGTACAGTGGGAGCTGGAGCCGCGTGATAAATTCACCTGCTGCCAGAGCATCAGCCCAAGGCAGAGGGAGGAGGGAAGATACCCTGGCTTCTCCCAGCCTCCCTTGGGGCTCTCACCAGTGCCTCCGCTGGCTAAGGTCAGTGAGAAGCTAGCAAACACAAGACTTTGGTAAACCACAGCCTTCATGGGTCAGCCCCTCCGTGACAGAGAACACAGCAGCAGAAGGACAAAAGAAAAGGAACTCAGGCAGAGCAGGTCCAAGACCATCATAGTCTAGACCAAAGGCATCTACATTTTTTCAGAAGTAGGTCACAAGAAAATAAAAACATAATTGGGAAGACTGTTTGAACTGTTGATAATGGTAGCTAGAGAAGATCAATGATTATCATATAAACATGGACTTTACTCAGAAATACAGCAAATGTATACCAAGGCATTATTCATACTCATGATCTCTTGATTCATCAAATGGATCTCTTGATTCATACTCATGATCTCTTGATTCATCAAACGGGTCTGGTGTAACTAGCTGAATTCAGATAGTTCAAAATTATGTAATTAATAAAACTCATTTGCATCATATCTGCTAACATGATTCCTGTCAGCTGCCACCCATTCAGCATGAGCTAATCTGTGTGTGTGATTTTGTTTGGTCATTTTTTTTAAGTGAACCGAAAGCTCCAGGCAGCCAGGACCCAGAGGGCGGGTAGCTGTGCTGCTCTGAGGACCTCTTACTGGATGCTGGGCCAAGACACCACAATTCCTCCTAATTTAATAGCCCCTATTTCTCCAGGGTAAGAGCACCTTCTACCGAGGAAAGGCTCCCAAAAGCTTTAAGGAGGCGGTGCATCTGTCACATGGTCGTGCCAACATTGTCAGCCTCCACCAGGCCAAGGGGTACTGGCTTGTGCCTAGGAAGTTCTTTAAGCCTACTTCTTACCGTCACACAAATGATTCATAAGGGAGCTCAGAACCGGTGAGAACTTCCTGGCGCCATAAACATTTATCTATCTCTAGACCTTTAGGGCATCAAACTTCTAAAATGAAATCGCTGGATGTCAAATAAAGCTAAGCCAAAAGTGAAACTTCTCAACCCCATCATCCTGGTTTGTTCTCTGGAATAGGGCTCCCCAACTGGTCCGTGGCCAGTTAGGAACCAAGCCTCACAGCAGGAGGTGAGTGCTGGGCCAGCAAGCAAAGCTCCATCTGCTGCTCCCCGTGGCTCGCGTTACTGCCTGAACCATTCCTGCCCACCCCCCCTCCACCGGTCCGTAGAAAAACTGTCTTCCACGAAACCGGTCCCTGGTGCCAAAATGGTGGGGACCTCTGCTCTGGAAGCCTGCTGGGCACTGCATGTCAGCCAACTGTGCTGAAGGCACACAGTCGAAGCCTAGCACTTCTGTGTTTCGTGAGCAGCATTTTAACATCCCCCCAAAAAGGATATGAGTTAAAAACGACCAACATAAACACGAGCTTGTGTGTTTCTCTATTCACTTAAGGAAAGGGTATAATTCCATAACTACAAAGCCCCTGTTCCCATCCTTCAGATTCTCCTCCTCTGAATCCAGAGTTCCAGCCAAGGGTGACGTAGTAACTTCGGTTCCAGGAGGGCAATGAGATGGCTGAGTGGAGAGCGTCGCGTCTCAGCCTTAGCTCAATAGAGCCGACCCAACAAAAACAGAAGCGCTTATCAGTGAGGTAACAGACAAACAAAATGTTCTTTGTGGCTTAAAAACTATACTCCCATGCACCCCATTTTAAGAATTTAGGAAAGAGTGAAGCAACCTAAATGTCCATAGACAGATGAATGGATAAAGAAATGTGGTACATATATACAATGTACAATGGAATATTACTCAGCCATAAAGATGAAATAATGCCATTTGCAGCCACATGAATGGACCTAGAGACTATCATACTAAGTGAAGCAAGCCAGAGAGGGAAAGAAAAATATCATATGATATCACTTATATGTGCCATCTAAAAAAAAGAGATACAAATCAACTTATTTATAAAATAGAAATAGACCCACAGACATAGAAAGCAAACTTATGGTTACCAAAGGGGATGGGGGGGATAAATTAGGAGTCTGGGATTAACATGTACACACTACTATATATAAAATAGATAGCAGCTTCCCTGGTGGCACAGTGGTTAGGAATCCACCTGCCAATGCAGGGGACACAGGTTCGAGCCTTGGTATGGGAAAATCCCACATGCTGAGGAGCAACAAAAACCATATGCCACAACTACTGAGCCTGCACTCTAGAGCCTGCGAGCCACAACTACTGACCCCGCATGCCACAACTACTGAAGCCCGCGTGCCTACGGCCCGTGCTCTGCAACAAGAGAAGCCACTGCAATGAGAAGCCCATGCACCGCAATGAAGAGTAGCCCCCACTCGCCGCAACTAGAGAAAGCCTGGGCGTAGCAACGAAGACCCAATGCAGCCAAAAATAAATAAATTTATTTTTAAAAATAAACAAAAATTTAAAAAAATAGATAACCAACAAGGACCTACTGTACAGCACAGGGAGCTATACTCAATATTTTGTAATAACCTATAAGGGAAAAGAATCTGAAAAAATAGAGAGCTGAATCACTGTGCTGTACACCTGAAACTAACACAACATTGTAAATCAACTATACTTCAATTAAAAAAAAAAGAATTTAGGAAGGAGTAAATATGGCCAACTGTCAGGTTAAGGAAAGAAATCCATGAAACTAGGTGGGAAAATTTATCTGAGAGGAAATTTTTTAGAGGAAGGTATTTAAGGCAATATAAAGGTTTATCTTGTTTACATTTAACATTTAATGGTTGGAAGGTTAAAGTTTGGGAACAAGAATTGCTGCTATTCTCCTAGAAGCAAATGATTATATTTTAAAGAACTTTACCCTCTCACAGGTCTTTGAGGAGACCTGTCATAATGTCAAGTCCTGATCTTTTTCTTGAAAGGAGGCAAGAGACATAAGAATTAACTCTATAGAATGGCACTGTGTCACAGTGCTTTCAGGGCAGCTAAAAAGAAGGAAAGAGCAGACAGCAAGTCTGAAAAGGACAGAGGGGAAGGGGCATCCCAGATTTCAAGATAAGTTCCCTTGACAGAAAAACAGGATATAGACTCTGTGATGAGGGGACTTCAGGTCATTACCTCTATTACAGGCTGGGATCCTGCAGTTGATTTCTCTCTCTCTCTCTCTCTCTCTCTCTCTCTCTCTCTCTCTCCCCCCCCCCTTATGCCCTTCCTCCACCCAACCTCATCTTTTCTCTGCAGGAAGCAGGTAATTAACAAGCACCCCTAAATGGAGGCCCCTGTTATCATTCCTTAATGTGTTTTCGAACTAAGTTAACAAGAATCTGGGGCTTTCTAAACCAGTTCAACATATGGGCCCAAAAAACAAAATTTACACTTACGGCTACTGTCAATGGCTTTTTCACAGTTTAATGTGTTTTCTTCAATCTTGTGCTACTATTTAAAATAGCCAGTTCTACAGAAAACTGTCCCTGTGGAGAAAGTGCTGTGATTTCCAGTGTGAGAGGGCAACAGAGCACTTTAAGGCAATTGATCTCAAAGGGAGCAAAACACACCAGCACCCAAGAGGAAGAGCGGCCACAGGAGAGGCAGCCACCTGCCTTCCACAAAGCTGTTCTGGGTGGACACAGGGGAGAGCTTAGTTGAAAGAAAACATGAGGAGGAAAAGGAGTTCAGCATCAAAAAGCACCTAAGCACCGACTCGATACCAAATAGGAAGTTAAAATAATATCATTCCCAAGATGAAAGGAAGAGTTTCAGGTTGTCAGACCCAACTTCCATAACTTTAATTTTTTTCTGCAGTAGACTCTCTCAGCTCTGGGGGCATATTGGAATCACCTGGGGAGTTTTAAGCTTTAACTCTGATGTCTGCTCCCATGTCGAACCAATTAAAGAAGACTAAATGAGGGAAAGGGACAAGCACAGGGAGCTTTATTGGAACATCTCCACTGACAAGGAATTCACTACCTTCCATGGAAACCCGTTCCCTGTTGAGACCATTCTGATTTTTCAAAGTTTTCCCTACGTTGAAGTTAAAGCCGCGTTTTGTACCATCCCTCAATTTGTCCTTGTTCTGCCCAGAAGCACCATGGAAATCTACCCAATACGTATATCAAATTCTGGAATGATACAAACCTGGAGAGCTGCTTTGATAGCACAATTGACAGGCTGAGGGCAAATTGAACAAAATGAAATCCAACAGGTATCCACAACCTTTTTTCCTTGGGGCTAAGAAAGTATAGCACAAGGCGAGGATGGGAGAAAAAGGGCGTTAGCAGCAGGAGTTCCGTGATAGATTTCTGGGGTAGGGAGGGAGGGCTGGGGAGCAGTAACTCCACCTGAGTCATCAGGGTGACGTGGCTGCCGAAACCCCTCGTGCTCTCCCAGGCTGCATCCATAGACATGAGATCTCCAGAAGAGGGTTAATCAGGAGACACACCCGTAGGAGAGAATAGGTGACCACGCTTCAAAAGCGATAGAGAAAAACAGAGAGAAATGAACCCAACAGTGAAAGATTTTTGAAGGTTCAAATAAAGAACTGGTAGGGGGAAGGCCGATGAAAAAGAAAGCATTAAAGTGAGGAAGAGGAAACAAGCATTTGAGTATGTACTCTGTGCCAGCTACCCTACATACATCACTTCAGATAATCATCAAGACAGCCTCTGATACATATAACTGATTCATTGTTATACAGCAGAAACTAACACAACATTGTAAAGGAATTAAACTCCAATAAAGATGTTAAAAAAAAAAGACAGCCTCTGAAGTTACCTAATTAATGAGAAGATATTTACAGAGCCTCAAGGGATAAAACTAGAAAGAAGGGGTGGGTTTGGAGCTTTAAAAAAGACAGGTATCTTCAATTTTTTTGCTTTCCTTTTCTTTTTGGGTCTCCTTCAAAGACTGAGATGATTACACACCTCGGTTGGTGGGACTCAGTTTATTGGTCCACAGAGACTCCTCTCTTATTTATTCATTAACTCCTTTGTCTCTTCACATGTATATTTGTAAATCCCCATGGCCCACCAGCATTTCTCTGCCTCTTCGTAAACAATGTATATTCTTTTATTTGCATATGTTCTTGTAAAATTTTGTGTGTATTCTGTAAATTTTCTTTTCCCATACTTCACCATTTTCCCCTACAGTTTGTACCTCTTTCTTGTTAATTTGCAATAGTTTTCAGATATCAGTCCCTTGTTGGCATTAGCACTTTATTTATAATGTCTGTTAACATTCTAACCTTTGTATCAACAATAACATTGCCCAGGTGTAATCGAAATCAACTTTTTTTTTAAAGACTTCACATTTGAGGATTTAGTTAATACATCCTTCCCCACCTTAAGATCACAAAGAAATTGTACATTTTCTTCTAATAACTGTATAGTTTGAACTTTCACATTTAGGTCTTTCATTCTTCTGGAATCTGCCTTTGTATATGGTGTTATAACAAGGTCAATCTTATTCTGCTCTGTATAATGTGCCTGTTCATCCAGTAGTATACTACACAATCCTTCCTTTCCCCATTGACTTGTGGTGCCACCTTGACGATACATTAATTTCCAATCAATATACAAATCACATTGAGCTCTCTATTCTGTTCCATTGATCGACCTGTCTGTCCTTGTATCAATATCACACTGTTTTCATTACTATGGCTTTGTAGCATGTCTTAACATCCGCCAGGGAATGTTATTCCGTTTACTTTTCTTTTGCAAGATTGGCTTACTATGAAAAAGTTCGGGAGATCGGCTGTACAACATTCTGCTTATAGTTAGCAATACTGTACCGTACATTTGTTAGGAGCATAGATCTCATGTGTTTACAATTTTTAAAAAGATATTGGTTTACTATTTGTGGACTTTCATTATTCTGTATAAATGTTCAAGTAAAGGCTATCAAATTCATCAAAAAATCCAAATAGAATTTTTATCAGGATTGAATTGAAATTATAGATAATTTAGGGAAAATTGTCATCTTCATTATATTAGTCATTTCATCCAAGAGCATGAAATGTTTCTCCATTTATTCAGATCATCTTCTATGCCTTTTCTTTACATTTTAATTTTTTCCCCATAGAGCATGTGCATAGTCTTGGATAAATTAACTCCTAGATACAGTCTGTCTTGCAGAAATTCCTACATATGGACTGACAGACAAATGATATCAGTATAACAGAGAAGCCTCTGGTTAATATGGGATTTTCCCAACACCATTCATATCCTGTGCTATCCAGCCACAGCAGCTGTATGCTAAACAGCTAACCCAGCTGCCTTTGGCTCCTCCAGTCAAGACCCTTCACTATCTTGGTCTGTCCTTCATCTGCTTCAGGTCCCCAGTGTGTGGTAGCCAGTACCTCCCTAGACCTCAGTCTTTAACTCTAGCACCACAGATAGATCAGAAGACCCTGTTTCTTCCCAGCCAGTTGTTTACCTTCCCAGTCGAGCGGTTCAAGCAGGTCCTGTTCTCAGGGAGTGCCCCAGGGAAGCCTATTTCAACTCAGACCAAGGAAGGGCTTTCTCACCCAGCTGCCCTAGGAGGGAGCAGTGCAGTCCCTTCTCTCTGCCTCAGTTTCCTCTAATCAGGAGGTCCTGGTGTGACATTGAGTCTCCACATACCAGCCGAGGTCTCCAATCCTGAGTACACAGAGCTCTCGTCTGCTGGGGAGGTTGAGGAAGAAGGGAGCGGGAAGAACCTGGCACCGTGGTGGCACATCTTTGGACTCAGTGGGCAAAGGCCAGGCTCCAAGCTCTGCCCGGTGCTGAGGGAGCCGCCCCTCCTGGCAGAGGGTGCGCTCATAGACACACTGTGAAGCTTAGTTCTTACTCTGGATCCATGAAATGAGTCAGGCAGTTTTTATTCTCTTCCATTGTCTGGAATATCCAGTGTAGGTTAGAAAACAACTGTTTCTTGAAAGTTTCTTAGAATTTACCTGTAAAACAATCTAAGCTTGGGGTTCCAGGGAGGGGAAGTTGTTCAATGCCATCTCAATTTATTTCATATGTATGATTCTATTTCAGTTTTCTATATTTGTGCTAGTTGTGACATTTTATATTTTTCAAAGAATGTATCCACTTCATCTACATTTTGAGTTCACTCACATACAGTCATTCACAGTAGAGAAAAAGCCATAATTGGATAAGTAGAATGCAAACATTAGAAATTAGCCATGTAAATGAAGAGGTGTTTAATTGTGAGACTAAATGAAATGTCCAGCACAAGCTTCTATAACCATGGACCGAGAGTTGCAGAGTTGCACAGTTCAAATTCATCCTGGCTAGCTGCATTATGATGCCATCTAGTGGTTATTGTCCACTAGGGCTTCATTATAGATGGTAACAATGCTAGGACTCAGGTTAGCCAAAACTTCCAGGTCACTGGCAGAAATGCTAGGAATTTCCCAGTTCGCTGGTTGCCCATTGCTGCAGATTTGGCCTAAAGGGACTCCTTCTCCCTTTGAGGCCCCTTCAAAGATTGCTGTTGCCCCCCAACCCTACCCTCACACCCCCAACATGGCCCTCCCAGAAAAGATAAAACCTTAAGCCCACAGCCATTTGAGAACACGGGCAGGATACGTCATCAATCCTGATATATCAAGCTCATACTATTGTAAGATGTTTCTGTAATCTTTTATTATTTTTTTTAATATTCCTGTTGTATCTGTATTTATTTGACCATTCTCTTTCTGTATCATATTTAATTTTATCGACCTTCTTTTTCCTCGACACTTTTGTTAGAGTTTGTCAATCTCATTTATCTAGTCAAAGAAACAGCCTTTGATTTTGTTAATTTTTCTATTGCTTTATTGAGCTATAAAGGGTTTTTTTTATTAGTATATAATTCATATACCATCAAACTCATCCTTTTTCAAGTGTACAATTCACTGGTCTTTTAGTATATTTACAAGAATGTGCAACTATTATCACTATTTAATTTCAGAACATTTTTGTTACCCCAAGAGAGCACCCATATACATTAGTCATCATTTTCCATTTCCTTCTTTTGCTCACTGATCTGCTTTATGTCTCCATAAGTTTCCTATCCTGGATCCATCACATAAATGGAATCATGCAATATGTAGCCTTTTATGGCTGGCTTCTTTCACCCAGCGTAATGTTTTAAAGGTTCACCCACGTTGTAGCAGATATCAGTGCCTCTACCTTTTTATGGTGGAATATTATTCCATTGCATGCATATAGCATAGTTTGTTCATCCATTCATTAGCTGATGGACATTTGAGTTTCTACTTTGGGGCTATTATGAATTATACTGCTACAAACATTCATGTACAAGTTTTTGTGTGGACATATGTTCTCAGTTCTTCTGAGCATATAACTAGGAGTCAAGTGGTTGGGTCATGTGATAAATCTATGTTTAACTATTTGAGGAACTGCCTAACTTTTCCACAGTGGCAACACCATTTTACATCCCCATCAGCAAAATGAATAAGGGTTTCAATTTCTCCACATCCTAGTGGCTATGAAGAGGTATCTCATTATGGTTTTGATTTGAGTTTTCCTAATGACAAATGATGTTGAGCATCTTTTCACATGCTTATTGGCATTTGTATATCTTCTTTGGATAATGGTCTATTCAAATTCTTTGCCCGTTTTTATTTGGGTTATTTGTCTCTTTATTGTTGATTTGTAAGAGTTACTTATATATTCTGGATACTGGACTTTTATCCACCTCCTTTGAACAATTTCTTTGGCCAAGATTTTATGAGTAAACTCAGGGAACAGCAGCATTGAGAGGAGGCAGTAAATGAGGAATCGTGCCAGGCAGCTTATGTATGTTTTTATCAACTGTTTATCCCATCAGGACTCTGGCATTGCCTGGACTTTACCATCCCAGCACCGAAGATTTGGGTCTTCGATAAGATTTCTGCAATAAACCCCTATTTTTAGTCCATGATCTTGAGGATATTCCTGATCCTTCCGTACTTCATCTGTAAACTGGAGATATTATCCTTGAAGCTTCTTTTGAGGACTATATGATATAATGTATACAAACACTCGGCTTATAGTTGAAATAATAGATCCTCCTCCTCTCATTTTAATGTTTATTCCCACATTCTGCCTTCCAAAGTCTTAATCTCACATATTCTCACTATTTAAATATAATGAAGGTTTTCTTCCCATACTGACTTTGTTTGGCCTGCCACGGGAAGAAGCACCTTTGCCTAGTTACATATATAAATATTATGTATGTATGTAGTTATCTATCGCCAGCCTTCTAGCATGACTTATGTCCCACAAAGTTAAAAAAACAGCCCTAAGTTAAAAGTTAGCCTTCTTTTCTGATTGCATTTCTTTTTTTTCTTTCTTTTTTTTTTTTTTTTTGCGGTACGCAGGCCTCTCTCTCACTGTTGTGGCTTCTCCCGTTGCGGAGCACAGACTCCGGACGCGCAGGCTCAGCGGCCATGGCTCACAGGCGCAGCCGCTCCGCGGCATGTGGGATCTTCCCGGACAGGGGCACGAACCCGTGTCCCCTGCATCGGCAGGCGGACTCTCAACCACTGCACCACCAGGGAAGCCCTCTGATTGCATTTCTGAATATGGCCTGTGGCTTATCATTTATTTCCCACAGACATTGCTGAATGAACTTTTATCCTGAAGCTTCATTTGTTTAAAAGAATATTAACATAAAAGAATCCTCACTAGAGCTCCGAGGAAGATATATTACTCCATTTTTTTCTAGACATCTAGTAGCAGAAAGCACATATTTTATTAAAAAGATTCAAAAGACTATTGTTTACAAAAATGACTCACAGAAACCTGATTCACAATTGATTTCTAAAACATATAATGGGAAGAATAAGTCACAGAGTGGACATATGAGGAACTGGGGAATCCTTTTTTAGTCAGTGTCTGATATACCCAATCTTCTAAAAATCAATCTCAGTCTTGACCATTCTGGGATAGTTTGATAGGGAAGCTATTCAGCCAAAAAGGATGCTCAATAAGGAATCGTTAGCTCAGCATATAATATCCACACAAGGGAAGGGGTAATTTTAGAAAATTAAGAGCCCCGTATCTCAAAGGTAAGGCATTCCTAAGGTGATATTTTTACTTTTGTATATGGTTTCTCCTTTATGCATATAAGGGTTCTCATTTTCAAAAACCTTGGTTTGGCTTGAGGTAAAATTCGGTTACTTTTAATTTTGTATCTTTTCCATAGCAGTGTAACTCTGTGGTCAAAAAATCTTATTCACCCTTCATATGAATGTGGCTGACTCTTTCTCTTTTCTTTCTTTTTTTTTTAATTTTTGAATTTTATCTTATTTTTTTATACAACTTTTTTTATTAGTTATCTATTTTATACATAGTGTATATATACCAATCCCAATCTCCCAATTCATCCCACCACCCCCTGAATGTGGCTGACTCTTCCTAACATTATTTGGAGGAAGGTTGAGAACACTATTACTATTCTGTCCACATGGTAGCCACCTAAATTCTGGTCACATTGATGAAAGAAAATATTCATAAAATTCCATATTCCAATTGGAATTCCTTATATTACCGAATGAACTGACCTTAACGTGAAGAACACATTACACATATAATGATTTGCAAGAGGGCCTTCATATTTAATCTTTATACCATTTGATTCTCATCACAAACATGCTATATAACTGATCCAAGGCTAAAAATGACTAAAACTCCCATGACTCTTCCTGCTGATGGTTTCTCTGAGCTGGTACAGAGTTAAAAATGTAATTTCCACAAATGAAAAATTGCTGTTACTGAAATTCAACAATTTCATGGTAATTATCCATCCATATTTCCTTTTTATATGCTTTCATTTGGATAAAATTTCATTTAATATCATCAAATAAGTTTTCTTTGGGGCCCAGTGATTTTCATATTGTCAACTAATAACCAGTCAGGTGTGTGTCTTGGTGTTTCCCAGAATCACCCTTTATTCCTTTTCCTCTTTAAGTCAGTACTTTCCTTCTTAGCTTCAGGAATATTTTATTCTGAAGAGGCAAAATATCTCCAAGATTTTTAGGAAAAGAAATTTTGTTCTTAAATCTGTGGCCAACTTTAGCTGCCAAAACTCAACCTCCTGTTTACTCATTCACTACAGGAGAGCTTACAAACCAAGCTCTAATCTCACCAATTCACAAAGAGTTCTGGAAATCCCACATACCTATGGGTGGGATCCACTGAAAGGATGTAGACAGGTGGCTCTCCTACAGGCATCAGGCTCTCCTACAGGCATCAGGCAGGCATCAGAATCACCTGGTAACTTGTTAAAACAAACTGCTGATTCAGTAGGTCTGATCTGGGCCCAAGAATTTGCATTTCTAGCAATTTCCTGGATGACGCTGATGCTGCTGATTCCATGACCATGATCTGAAAACCGCTGCATAAATCCCTGTGCATTAACCTCCAGTCTGGAAAGATACTGACTTTTCTCAACACACACCAACTTTAAGGTTAAAAAGATTAGAAAAACAGCTAAAACCCTCAAGAATTCGTTTGCAGCCCTCACCTACTCTAGAGATCCTGGATTCCATAATCACTTGCTAAAGTCACTGCTACTGATACTGTGGCCTTCTGGATTCTGGATCCTTTTCCCTTGCCAAGATTTTCAGAATTTTCCACATTCCCTCTGCTTCATTACTAGACCACTGTTGCCCTTGTCTCAGGATCACATTACTGTTACTGATCTTCTGATTCAGATAAAAGCCCAATGAAGGAAAAACTTGGCTCTTTTCTGAAGGCAGATGCAAACTGCTCACCAGGTCACGATTTCTCTAAAGCACTTTTAAGAGTTCAACATTTATTAGCAAGTCAGTAAGTCCCTCTTCATTTTTTTTTTTTTTTTTTTTTTTTTTTTTTTTTTGCGGTACGCGGGCCTCTCACTGTTGTGGCCTCTCCCGTTGCGGAGCACAGGCTCTGGACGCGCAGGCTCAGCGGCCATGGCTCACGGGCCCAGCCACTCCACAGCATGTGGGATCTTCCCAGACCGGGGCACAAACCCGTGTCCCCTGCATCGGCAGGCGGACTCTCAACCACTGCGCCACCAGGGAAGCCCAGTCCCTCTTCATTTTAAAACCTCTCCATACTCAGAGGGAGGGGGCAGTCTGGTATTAGCCTCTCTTATTGCAAACACTTTAATAGCTTGTGAACAATTCTGAGAGGTAAAAACACGTCCTCCGTAGACTAACGACTGCAATAGAGACAGCATAAGGGCAGGAAAGGTGGGAATGTGGCTGGACTCACATCCCCTTACAGTCATCTTAATTTATTCCTCTGCATTCCAAGCCATTTACAATACACTTAAAACATAGCTTAGGCTCTACTAGAGTCCCTGGCACAAAGCAGGTTTCCACAAAGCACTGTTTTTTTGGTCATGGAGCAAAATCATGTACTGATTACCTTATGTCTAATACTGTATGTGAGATAGTTCAGGGAGCAGTCATGAGTAATCTTTATCAAAACAAAAAAAAACACAAAAAACCCTTTCTGAATGATCTTCTCACAGCTAACACAATGATTTAAGAGAATGCCAAAGCATATTAACAACTACGATTAATTTATGGTAAAAAGCAAGGATTTAAAAGTACCTTGTTAATACAAGGTAAAAACACACTGTATTAGATATCAGAGATCACCTGTTTCACTTGTGCAGCCCAGTCTCCATGTAACAGAGTCAGAGAGGAAAACTCACTTGTTACAATATCCAAAATGATGTGGCCATCCTAGCACCTAAGTAGACAGAGAACACGTGTCAGCCACGCTTGCCATTGTCTGGTTTTAGCTCCCTAATTTACACTTGCCATCTCTGAACCTCTAAGGCCTCTTCCCCTGTCACATTTGGAAAAAAGAAAACCTCATACTGTAGAGCAATGAAATTGATTTCCATTGGCCAAATATAACAGGAAGGCTTCTTGCTTCAAAAGCACACCTCGGGGTTTCCCTCAGGGTCTTCCGTACCTCAGGCACCAGAGGCCACAGAAGCAAGAAAGGCCTTTGTCAGTCCACACACAGACCAGAATGAGTCAGGAGCGGCCTCTTCCGCTTTCCAGGCACCGTCCTCACCACCTTCTTCCCCTCTTGTTAGGAAAAGCTCTCATTTCAATACTTAACACTTGTTGACTGATGAGACCTCAGGGTAAATGAATGCCAATGCTTCATCTCAACCAGGTGTTTGCTTTTATATATCTCATCATGGATTCGAGATTGAATTGCTTTCTCCTCTTACGGGGATTTTAGCCATCAGCAAGTAGATGGAGTTTGTAGGGAGCACCTAAGAACCACTTTCTGGAAATGGAGGGGAATGTGATGGGTAGGAGGCAAGAGCCACAGGACAGCAGTGCCCCAGAAACACAGCCTCAGGGACTGGAGCCCTTCTTTCCCCAGCACGAATATCTCGTGCAGTCTCAGCCTGGATGCAGAGGCTTTCCTTTCCTTTCCCACCCTTTGACCCCACCCAGCCCTGCACCAAGTACTCAGATGCCAGCCTCCTAGGCTCACTTGGACACGTGGGGGTGTTTCTGGTTGTCACAAGGACTGCGGAGTAACCCTAGCATTTTCTAGACTTCCTTGCTCATCTTTTCAAACTGGGCAGAGGGGGTTGGGTTCACTCTATGTGTGCGGATCAAAGGCGGTAGCTTTGCATTATAGCGTGCACGCGTATGAAGGGGCTAATTTTATTTTCCTTCCAATGTTATTGAGATATAATTGACATACAGCACTATCTAAGTTTAAGGTGTACAGTGTAAAGATTTGCCTCTTCTACATCATGAAATTATTACCACAATAAGTTTAGTGACAACCATCACCTCATATAGATACAAAATAAAAGAAAAAATTTTTTCCTTGTGATGAGAACTCTTAGGGTTTACTTTAACAACTTTCATATATAACATACAGCAGTGTTAAATCATACGTATCACGTCGAACATTACATCCCTAGTATTTATTTTATAACTGGAAGTTTGTACCTTGTTACCACCTTCAGATGCCCCCTCTCCCCACCCCCCCCACCTCTGGTAACCACAAATCTGATCTCTTGTTCTATGAGTTTGTTTGGGTTTGCAGTATTATTGACCTACAACACTATGTTAGTTCCCATTACACAACACAGTGATTCAATAGTTCTATACATTCAACATGATCACCACAATAAGTCTAGTTGCCAACTGTCACCATACAAAGATATTACATTATTATTGACTATATTCCCCACATTGAACATTTCATACTTGTGACTCATTTATTTTGTAACTGGAAGCTCATACTTCTTAATCTCCTTCACCTATTTCTCTCATCCCCCTTCTTCCCTCTCCTCTGGCAACCACCCATTTGTTCTCTGTATCTATGATTCTGTTCCTGTTTTGCTATGTTTGTTCATTTGTTTTGTTTTTTAGGTTTCACATAAAGGGAAATCATACAGTATTTGTCTTTCTCTGTCTGACTTTTTTCACTTAGCATAATACCCTCTAGGTGCATCCATGTTGTCACAAATAGCAAGATTTCATTCTTTTTTATGGCTGAGTAATAGTCCATTGTATATATATATACCACATATTCTTTATCCATTCATCTATTCATGGGCACTTAGGTTGCTTCCATAACTTGGCTATTGTATATAATGCTACAATGAACAGTGAAGTACATACATCTTTTTGAACTAATTTTTCATTTTCTTTGAATAACTACCCAGAAGTAGAAATGCTGGATCATACAGTATTTTTATTTTTATTTTTCTGAGGAAACTCCATACTGTTTTCCATAGTGGCTGCAGCAATTTTCATCCCCACCAACAGTGCACAAGGATTCACTTTTCTCCACATCCTCACCAACAGTTTTTATTTGTTGTTTTTTTGATAGCCATTCTGGCAGGTGTGAGGTGGTGGTATCTCATTGTGGCTTTGATTTACATTTCCTTGGTGATTAGTGATGTTGAGCATCTTTTAATGTGTCTGTTGGCCATCTATTTGTCTTCTTTGGAAAAATTTCTATTCAGGTCCTCCCCCCTTTTTTAATTGGGTGGTTTGTTTTTTTGATATTGAATTGTATGCATTCTTTGTATATTTTGGATATTAACCCCTTATTGGATATATCATTTGCAAATATCTTCTCCCACTCAATAGGCAGTCTTTTCATTTTGTTGATAGTTTCCTTCACTGTACAAAAGCTTTTTAGCTTGATGTAGTCCCATTTGTTTATTTCTGCTTTTGTTTCCCTGGCCTGAGGAGACATAGCCAAAGAAATACTGCTAAGACCAATGTCAAAGAACATACTACCTATGTTTTCTTCTAGGGGTTTTATGGTTTTAGGTCTTACATTTAAGTTTTTAATACATTTTGAGTTTATTTTTGTATAAGGTGTGAGAAAGTAGTCCAGTTTTCCCAACGCCATTTATTGAAGAGGCTGTCTTTTTCCCCATTCTATCTTCTTGCCTCCTTTGTCATAGATTAATTGCCCATATAAGTGTGAGCTCATTTCTGGGCTCTCCATTCTGTTCCATTCATCTATGTGCCTGTGTTTGTGCCAGCGCAATACTGTTTTGATGACTAAAGCTTTGTAATTTAGCTTGAACTCAGGGAGCATGATACCTCTTGTTTTGTTCTTTTTTTCTTAAGACTGTTTTGGCTATTCAGGGTCTTTTGTGTTTCTATACAAAATTTAGAATTATTTATTCCAGTCACATGAAAAATGCCAGTGGTGTTTTAATAGGGATTTCATCAAATCTGTAGATTACCTTGGATGGTATGGTCATTTTAACAATATTAATTCTTCCAATCCATGAGCTTTTTATCATGAAAATGTTCAAATATGCACAAAAAAATAGTATAATCAACTAGCATATCACTTCAGTCCTACATGATTCAGTGTGCATTTCTATAACGTAAGAACATTTTCTTACATAAGCACAACACCACTACTATCCTTAATAAAATTCCTTGATATCATCTAACATCCAGTCCATATTCAATCCTGAACTGGAGAGAAATATTTTTATTTTGTATGGATAGCAGGAAAACTAATAATATAGAAAAAATGATTATAGTAATATGATTATAGATACTGAACAACTATCAAAGGGAAACGAAACTTAAAAACATTTGGTTTGTTTAGCTGTATTAAAACAATACTAATTAAGGCAATTTATTCAACTGCTTGATATTTATCCCCAGTGACAACAGATCATCATAACAATTATGCACGTCATTAAATGTGCCCAGGATTACAGCTGGAAACAAACAGAATGCACACAAGTAGTACAGAAATCTGCTTGCAACTTGAAAATTGTTTACTTCGAAAGAAATAGAATTGACCTGGATAATCTGCGTTCAGACCCAGGGAAGTATAGTTGATACCAAGGGTACAAAAAAATTTTGAACTTCATCAAACTCCTGACAACCTTCTCTCATTACCTTTGCAATGATACATTATACTCTTAGCTAGGCGAGAAAAATGCTGATATGAAACTACAGCACCAGTACAAAAATGCAATTGTGCTGGGACCTCTGAGGAAGAACTCTTTTCATAAGAAAATCTTGGAGCCTGGAGGACCAGTTTTGCACACTGTAGCTGTTTAATAACTCCTCTTCCTTCTCCGCCTCCCTATGCCCACCTCAGTTTGCAGGACTGCACAGGTGAGGGCTCAGAAAACCGACCTGGAGCAAATTCCTTCTCATGACACAGTTTGTCATTTGGAAAACACTGATGGTTACATCAAAAGGCTTTCTGCAATGTTACTGCACTACCTTCACAGCAAATTTGCACAGTCCTTTCTAAATCTAGATTTTAAAAGGATGTACTTATTTCAAAGGAAAAAGGATTAAACAGAAGGTGAGGGGGAAGCTCCAGGCACTTAAGTCTCCTTCCACTCTGGCAGTGAGTGTTTGCCATTAAGGCAGCCTCAGACCCTTGTTCTCATCCTCTCCAGGGCCTTGTGTGCACTTGGTTCTTTGGACACAGAATCTAGTGAACTCAGGGACCCCAACTTACCCCAGTGGTCAACCAAGACTGTCTTAGAATCCTTCTGGCAAAAGTAACCTCAGAAATGTTGACCTCAACACATTACTGAGGTTGTAAGCATAACTGGGCAGCTTTTGTTAAGTTCACATTAGCCACAGCCTTCTGCAAAAAGGGGAAGAAAGAAAGAGGGAGTGAGGGAGGGAGGAAAGGAGAGAGGGAAGGGAGGGCTGAGCTTGGAAATGGACTCTCTGAAACCAAAGTACTGGTGAACTTGTTAAAGATTTTTAAGTCTGACAGGCCAGCTTTCCCAAACCATGGCAGCTGTAAAGGGAATATAATTATACTTAGCAGAAGCCACCAGAATTTTGAAGTTACCCTAAATTTAAAGCTTCTGGGAGACTTAATTAAATTTAATGAAAACCATAGCTGCTAAACAAAGATGTTGTAGCTCCCACTTAGTTATTCCTGAGAAAATTAAGTAGCAATCATGAAGACATACCTCAGCTTTCACATTTAAGCCGCTAGGTAGTAATGCCCAAAGTCTATAAATAAGGTAATGCTCTCTTCTTTTCATTAGCTAGTACCATTGTCAAACTACTCAACTGTTCCTGTAAGAAAGAAAATCAGAACTAGAACAGAAGGAAAAAATAAGAGGAGAGGGCTTCCCTGGTGGCACAGTGGTTGAGAATCTGCCTGCCAATGCAGAGGACACGGGTTCGAGCCCTGGTCTGGGAAGATCCCACATGCCGCGGAGCAACTAGGACCGTGAGCCACAACTACTGAGCCTGCGCGTCTGGAGCCTGTGCTCCGCAACAAGAGAGGCCGCAATAGTGAGAGGCCCGTGCACCGCGATGAAGAGTGGCCCCCACTTGCCACAACTAGAGAAAGCCCACGCACAGAAACGAAGACCCAACACAGCCAAAAATAAATAAATAAATAAATAAAATTTAAAGTAAAAAGCAAGCCCTTCCAAGTTCATTAAAGGAAATGTTTACAAAAAAAAAAAAGAGGTGAGAAAAAGGAAGTACAGGGAAGTTATCCTGAGTGTGATATAGGGTAATATTCTAGCTGACTTCAAACCCTTAAGCTCCTCCACCATCCCCACCACTCCCTCCTGTGGCATTTCTTTTGTTTTTTAAAAAATTGTATGTTGTCTGCCATTGCAGAATTAGTACCCAGTTAGTGCAGGTCAGGATGGATGTCTGTAAATCACAGCACCGGAATATGTGGCTCGTTATGCTCCCATGGTAATCTTAACCTGGACTATTTATATGTAGAAATAATCATGATCCTTTCGATGGATTTGAGCAACAGGATGGTAGAGATAGAGTGAAACCTGACCCCAGGCAGAAATTCTACTCTCGGACTAGTACAGGGAGGAGGGGGAGATGAAGTGGCCTAATCTGCCTTCATGGAGGCCAACCAGACAGTCCAGGACGGGGTGTGCAAACAGTAATGTGCATCAGAATCCCCTGGAGGGAGATTGCGAGACCCTATCCTAAGAGTTTCTGATACAATAGGTCTGAAGTTGGGCCCCAAAACTTGCTTCTCTAACAAATTCCCAGGAGACACTAATACTGCTGGTCCAGAGACCATATTTTGTTTTTATTTTTTTACTTTTAGTTTTTTTGTTTGTTTTTAATTGGGGTATAGTTGTTTTACAACGTTGTGTTAGTTTCCACTGTACAGCGAAGTGGAGTTCCCTGTGCTATACAGCAGGTTCTCATTAGTTACCTATTTTATACATATTTGTGTATATATATCAATCCCAATCTCCCAATTCATCCCACCACCCACCTTTCCCCCCTTGGTGTCCATACATTTGTTCTCTACATCTGTGTCTTTATTTCTGCCTTGCAAACCAGTTCATCTGTACCATTTTTCTAGATTCCACATATATGCGTTAATATACGATATTTGTTTTTCTCTTTCTGACTTACTTCACTCTGTATGACAGTCTCTAGGTCCATCCACATCTCTACAAATGACCCAATTTTGTTCCTTTTTATGGCTGAGTAATATTCCATTGTATATATGTACCACATCTTTATCCATTCGTCTGTCAATGGGCATTTAGGTTGCTTCCATGACCTGGCTATTGTAAACAGAGCTGCAATGAACATTGTGGTACATGACTCTTTTTGAATTATGGTTTTCTCAGGGTATATGCCCAGTAGTGGGGTTGCTGGGTCACATGGTAATTCTATTTTTAGTTTTTTGAGGAACCTCCATACTGTTCTCCATAGTGGCTGTATCAATTTACATTCCCACCAACAGTGCAAGAGGGTTCCCTTTTCTCCACACCCTCTGCAGCATTTATTGTTTGTAGATTTTCTGATGATGCTCATTCTAACCGGTGTGAGGTGATACCTCATTGTAGTTTTGACTTGCATTTCTCTAATGATTAGTGATGTTGAGCATCTTTTCATGCATTTGTTGGCCATCTGTATGTCTTCATTGGAGAAACGTCTATTTAGGTCTTCTGCCCATTTTTGGATTGGGTTGTTTGTTTTTTTGATATTGAGCTGCATGAGCTGTTTGTATATTTTGGAGATTAATCCCTTGTCGGTCACTTAGTTAGCAAATATTTTCTCCCATTCTGAGGGCTGTCTTTTTGTCTTGTTTATGGTTTCCTTTGCTGTGCAAAAGCTTTTACGTTTCATCAAGTCGCATTTGTTTATTTTTGTTTTTATTTCCATTACTCTAGGAGGTGGTTCAAAAACATCTTGCTGTGATTTATGTCAAAGAGTGTTCTTCCTGTTTTCCTCTAAGAGTTTTATAGTATCCGGTTTTACATTTAGGTCTTTAATCCATTTTGAGTTTACTTTTGTGTACGATGTTAGGGAGTGTTCTAATATCATTCTTTTACATGTAGCTGTCCAGTTTTCCCAGCACCACTTATTGAAGAGCCTGCAGAGACCATATTTTGAAAACCACAGGTCTAAGACATACTGTCTCAGAAGTTTAGGAAACAGAGGCATGTTTGGGAAATGGTTTGGTATTAGGTGAATCCAATCCGAGACACAGAAGATATGGTTGAGACAACTAGCTAGCAATGATAGAAAGCAGATGGGTAATGGGTGAGTCCCAGAAACCTGCCGCATAAGGGCAGGCCCTTCACCATCAGATGAGGAGTAAAGTCTCACCCTAGGAAAAGTGAACAGAGCTGGGTGGGGTCCCATAGCCATGATCAACCTGCTGAAATCAGATCAGGACCTCAGCCCTCAGGGGAACCAGCCAATACGTTGTAGGAGGTCCCCAGGGGCTGATGGAATGAATCTGGGACAGAGAGCTTCAGGGAAGGGAAGCTGGGAGCATCTCCTATCCGAAAGAAAGATCTGACCCGTCTGCAGGTAGACTGGAACACATGCTCCCTCTCCTGGCATCAGATCTTTGACAATCAGGACCCACCCCACACCCCACACAGACAAACTCTTGCCTGCAAGTACTCCAGGCCCTGACAACCCCTGTATAAGTAAGCAAAGCACCTGCATCACTGAACTCTACACTCATCTGACTACATTTAGAGCATTGTCTCTCCCAATTTAATGACTCATAAAGCACAGAACTATAAAGTGGTCTTATTAAAACATATTTCACAGTTAGCTAGTGGGAAGCAGCAGCATAGCATAGGGAGATCAGCTCGGTGCTTTGCGATGACCTAGATGGGTGGGATAGGGAGGGTGGGAGGGAGGCTCAAGAGGGAGGGGATATGGGGACATATGTATCCATATGGCTGATTCACTTTGTTGTACAACAGGAACTAACACATTATTGTGAAGCAATTATACTCCAATAAAGATCTATTTTTAAAAAACATATTTCATATTCATTTTCATCTAACTCTTAAAACAACCCCAAGAGATGCACCACGAAAACAGCCAAGAGGAGGGATGCTCAGGAATCACAGGACTGGCTCTCAGACCCACCACTGTGTGAAGCTGGGATTGGCCTCCTGACTCCAAGGTTAACATTGTTCCCCTTAGTTCATATTCCCTCCCTTTTGAAAAGGATTTGTTTGTGGGGTTTTTTTTGGGGTGGGGGAGTGGCTTGATTTTGTGTATTTATGTATGTATTTATTTTTATTAGTGCTTGTGAAAATTTTAATTTTTTAATTTTTATACACTTTTTAAAGGTTACTTTCTATTTACAGTTACTACAAAATACTGGCTGTATTCTCTGCGTTGTACAATGTATCTTTTTTTCCAACTGAAATATAGTTAATTTACAATGTTGTATTGGTTTCAGGTGTACAGCACAGTGATTCAGTTATACATACATATATATCTATTTTTTTCAGATTCTTTTTCCCTTATTGGTTATTACAAAACATTGAGTATATTCCCTGTGCTATACAGTACGTCCTTGTTGGTTATCTATTTTATATATAGTGGTGTGTATATGTTCATCCCAACCTCCTAATTTATCTCTCTCCCCTACCCCCCTTTCCCGTTCAGTAACCATAAGTTTGTTGAAAACAATTTGAACCAACTCTACAGGAGAAATTTAATCTCTCCTGCTTCATTAAGCAAAAACAAAAATCAACAGATTATACCAGAAAACATATTACATCATTACACTCAATTATGTAACACTTAGCACAGCCTGTTTTCCTAAGGAAGTCCCTCCCTGCCTTAGGAAAAACAGAGTTCTCTATCACTAGAGGTAACCAAGAAAAGGCTGCACAAATACCCACCAGGTACATCAAAAAAGGAATTCAAGCATCCAGTGGGATGGATATTGACTGATGTTTCATTTTATTGATTTTCAATTCTCTTAATTTCTCTATTAAGCTCATTTTTAAAAACAGACTCAACATCTCTATTACCATTTCCATAATTTTTATGTGTAAAATGTTTCTGTGGGCACAGTAACTTTATTTAGACAATGAAAATTCAGTATTTTCACTGCAATGTTTAACATAAATGACAATGCATATTTTCATACTTGCCAGTCCGTTTATTTTTGACAAGTTGAAGTACCCGGAAAAATGTTTCTTACCAGAATCCATGGGTTTGGAATTCCAAAATTAGAACAATACCCATACCTTACAATCCTAAATGTGTGTATTTCTTGCCCAATGGTATTTTTACTATCTGAAAGTGTTTTCTTTAATCTTTGATGCACTTTCTCCTATTCTTTCTATTGCTCACACTGTAAACTTTGAAAATAAATGTTCTTAGGCATCAACTCTGTGATGTTTACTAAAAAACCTGGCAAATTTTTAATGGGATCATTACAAATTCTGCTTGTTAAACCCAAGGAAAAGTATGGGTATATCAATATTTTAAATGGAAAGCCCATCAAGGCAACATGCCACACAGACTTAGGAGATTAGTGACGTGAGCTGGGTTTGATTCCTGGCGCCACTACATCCTAACTCTGTGATTTGGGAAAGTTTACTCTTTGGAAAAAATGATGAAAATTGCACATAACTCACAGGAATAGAATGCAATCATGTACGTGGGGTGCCGGCAAAATGGTTAAGGCAGCAGCATTTCATAGTGATTTACAAAGATTGCCTGTATCCAAATCCCAGATCTGCCACTTAGCTATATACTGTTGAGCAGGTTATTGAACCTCCCCAAACCTGTCTGCTTGTCTTTATAATAGGGATGATGGTATTATCTACTTCGTAGGCTTGTCGTGATGCTTAGCTGGGATAATACTTGTAAAACCCTTGGCACTGGGTCCTGCAGCTGGTGGGCAACTCAGGGATGCTAGTTCCCTTTCCCAGCATCCTCTTCCCAAGCTGCCTCCAAGTTTCCCTACTCACTTCTCCCTAACTTGCCATCCTACTTTGCCCCAAAGGAAAAAATACTTGTAAGAGAGAGGCAGAATTCCTTTTAGAGAAAGAATTATCTTTGTTTAGGCATATACACTGAAATCCTCCCTAGCTGTGAAAAGAGCTCCAGTGGACTGGTTGAGAAACAGAGCTAAACGGTTAGGTATATTTGCTTTATTAAGCATGGAGACGTGGGAGGTAAGGAAGGCAGATGTGAGAGGAGTCAGCCTATTTGGGGCTTTTCAACAGTGGGAGTGGCAAAGGCACTACTAAGAACCAGAGAATCTAGTATATTCCACAAGTAGCCTACTGGGCTAAGCTGTGAGGTAAACCCTCTGTGTTAATCCCAATGCTTCAGTCCTGGTCTAGTACACATAACTACCTTGTGTAAATGGTTTGGGATAAAATATGAGCAAAAATGAATGCTGTTCCGCATTTAGATTCAATGCAATGATAAAAGAAGGGAATAACTGAATAAGGAGAGATGAGAGACTGCTAATTCAATGGAGTCAGAAAATTATATCAAAAGATGAATAGAAAAACTATTAACCACTGCTCCCCTCCCCAAGAATACGTGGACTTGTTGGTAGGGACATGGGAGTTCGTATTGTAAGCAGGACGGAGACTCTTTGAATTAAATATTAAATGAAAGGTGACCAAAGAGACTGAAAAACCTGGGCCCCCCCCCCAACCTTCTTTCCACCAAGACTGCTGACATCTTGACTATGCCAATTCTCTTTTTTCATCACTGGTTTTCATTAGACATCTATATACAGTATTATTCCTACTTGATAAAGTGAAATAATTGGTTTCAAACGAAGATTAGAACTTTAATGTTTATAGACTCCTAAAATCTTGAAACCAGAAGACCTACCTAGTTCAAGCTCTTAACAACTAGGAGACCAGCCTAGAGAATGCTCGCCGGGTTTTCATGCAAGTTACCAGCAGCAAATGGACTTGAGTTTTCAGCCAAGGGCAACTATTCCCTTCCTTATCATTGGCTGTTTCAAGTCAGAAAGGGAATAAAATTAAGCCTAGGTATGTAAGGGGGCTCATAAAACTAGGGAGCTATTACTAGTTGCCTGCATATATTCCTGAGTTGCGATGTTAGTTAACCCATTTTAGCAACAGATAATCTCTTTATTTCAACTACACCAATCAATGCATTATTATATCAGATAACTTTCTAACGTTCTCCTTAGAATAAAATATCATGATGAAACTCAATCTTTGACATATAAAAGTGAAATTGAGTATGAAAGCAGACCCATTTGATTATCATAATTTCTGAAGTTTTTCATAGAGAACAGACTTGTGGTAGCCAAGGGGAAGGTGGGACGGGGAGGGATGGATTGGGAGTTTGGGATTAGCAGATGCAAGCTAGTATATATGGGATGGATAAACAACAAAGTCCTATTGTGTAGCACGGGGAACGATATTCAGTACCCTGTGATAAACCATAATGGGAAAGAATATGAAAAAGAACGTATATATATGAATAACTGAATCACTTTGCGCTACGGCAGAAATTAACACAACATTGTAAATCAACTATACTTCAATAAAGTAAATTTTTAAAAACTTCTGAAGTTTTCATTCGCTTTCCTATGTCTCGAACTGATTTTCAGGTGAGTTAAAGTGAACACAATTTACAAAATTCAATGCCTTTACAAAGAATATGAAATTTCAATAGTTTCTCTTGCAGTCTAATTATTGAATAAGCAATTGAGCTAATTTTCACTGAATTTATGAAATGAAAATCAACTAAACACTTTAACCTAACTTTGGAGATTTGTAACGGGATTAGTTTTTAAATGGCTGTGTGATAAAGTCATAGTTCTACAGCAATTCAATGTTTACAATAGTAATAATTTTACTTTTAAGATATACAAAGAAGATAAAGATGAGCTACTGTATGGAAACTGGAGCTAACAGACCATGTCTTAGGCCTCTAAGTATTATTCTTTTATAATAGTTATAGTTATAAGCCTAATTAATTCAAGAAAGAACTTGATTTTGTCAACTACAAGATTTTATCAGAAAAATACAAAGAATATTGGTTTGGATATTGGAGGACGGGTGGAGGTCCCAAAGAGATGAGTCCCTAAGGTTTTGTAAAAAGGCACTTAGGGAATGAAACTTTAATACATAAAGAAAGGAGGTATAAGGTATAAGTGAGAAGCATATTTTCAACTCTGTAAGAATTAGAAATAAAAAATGCCAAAGATTGGCCTCTCTGGTCCAATTAATTATACAATACCCAGACTTCTCTTATTTCACCTTTAGTTAGAGAATTTTCTATAATTCCAAAGTTACAGAGCAAAGTACTGCTAGCTTTATAGACACAGCACTTCTCAGAGTCCCAATCTCCTTAATTAAGGAGTCCATTTTAAGACAAATCATATTACCTTAAAGATAGGGATGGAAAGATATGTTTAGAGATACTGCTTGGAATGCATAGTAGAACAAACACAAACTAGGAGATGGTGAGTATGTTTCTTGGTCTGACTCTTACACCTCTCCCAGTATGACCTGGGACAACTCATCAACTTCTCGGAGTTTCACTGCCATCTGTCAAATTTTTTTTTTTTTTTCGATTGTCAACTCTAAATAATAGAAACTGACAATTCACACGTGGAGAAATACACACTCCTTAAACAACTGATGGGAAAACGTTCATTCTCTAATTTTAAAACGCAATTTAAATCAAACCAGAGAAACCACTGAACATCTGCTAAAGAGTAAGAATTCCTTTTAATGATAATCCTTAAGAAGTAATGATAAAATTGGATTCACTCATGCAATGAGCTGCTTAAGATCAGATATTCTCTCTTCCTTATTCCCATCTAAATCTTTAATGCCTGGTGCACATTAGGAGTTCAATAAACAGTCATTAACCGACTATCCATTGGTGGGCTTGAAAATTGTTATTTGGGAATCAGTACGGTTACATGTAGCAAAAACCATAAATCTGGAATAGCTCACACATTAGGCTGAAAGGTGAAGAGTGAGGGGAAATGGTTTATTCCAATCTGTCCTAACTCACCTCCACAGGCCAATAAACTTGAGTACTCTTTACCAGGCAGAGGAAAAAGAAGACACGTCTATTTTTACAGGGGACGGTGGGCCAGAAGGTAGTGGTACCAAAAGCCCCTCTCTCTAATCTCCCAATCTGAAATCTAAGATGAAATACTCTTACTGCCCAGGTGTCCTCCCTCGGGACATGGGCCAAAGTGATGGCTCACTCTGGACTGAGGTTTGGTTGCCACAGAACCCCAACTTCAGTTGATTATTCAGAAAGGCAAAAGAGTCAGATCGTTGAAACACACAGTACTACCCACCTTCTTGTGATACAGTCTGCGAACAGGACTGTATCTTCGGATGATGACGGGTTTCCAATCAGACGCGGGGGCCTGCTTCTCCTGGTCCTGCACCTGCACACAGCAGTACGCACTTCCTGCCTACTTTACTTCCACAGACACCTCATTTGAATCAGAGGTCTAAGTCATATTGCTTCAATTGCTTTCTCTTGCTTGGCGATACAAGATTTAGTCACATTGGGAACTAAGGGACTGTTGCAGTCCGTAGGCGTTGACTTGTATAAGGCTTTTTGTATAAGACTTTTGTTTTTTATGACAGAACTCGCCATTCATAAACATGCTGACATGTTTGCTCTCCTCTCACCTCCCAAAGTGGGATAAGCACAAATGAAACTTCTTGGCTGTATAGGACTGTCACAAGCTGCTCTCACCCTTTGACCCAATAATCCTACCCCTAAAAGCTTTGTCTAAGAAAACAGTTCAAAAGAATTGCAATGTCTAAAACAGTAGTGTTTAAGTAGAGGGTAGTGATTCGTGAATGTTGATGGAGATGAAAAGGGAAGATCAAGGGGATACTGGAGTTGCTGGTTTGGAAACCTGAGTGGATGTTGGTGCCACTCGCCGACACAGGGAATGCATCACGGGGCTGGTAGGGGCACAGCCAGTGTGTGTGCCGTGTGGTTTTACCTGCCTGGGTGTGGGAGTGGGAGAGGGCCTTTCACACTTTCATAATTCATATGAATTCATATTTTCGTAACTGTTCAAAGCAAGTAAAGGTGACAGTTCGATATTTTGTTTTCTAAACTGGCACTCTCAGCACCTATGCCTGAAGGCCATATCCACCGCCACCACCCCCTGCAACCCTGGCCTGTTTTGGACAGGTTTTTACATTTTTTTTACAAAGCTGTTTTAAGAAAAAGAAGATGCTACAGAGACCATATGCGGCCTACAAAGCCTAGAATGCTACTCGCTAGCCCTTTACAGAAAATGTTTGCTGACGGCTGATTTAACCCATCATTGTTCTTTACTGACATGCTTCTAACTTCAAAAGAGACTAAGGAAGACAGAGCTGTTCAATCTCCCTTCACATAAAACTCACTTGAAGTGATACTTTTTAGACATCATTTTATGTCTTCTTCCACGCTGCCTTCAAAAACTTCCCTGGCCAACACTGCCCCAACTCGCGGCGCTTTCTACTTCTCTGTTTTCTGACTCTTAGCAGCTGTGGACTCAAAAGTTATGCAACCAAACTGTCTACAAGACGGATTCTGGATGAGGCCATCAACAGCTCTCCCATGAGCAAATTTTGAATTTTAGTGCCTCAATATTTTACCTCCTCAGATATCTTTTTATTTTTTAAGCTACGATAACCCTGATAGCTGGATGTCACTTACTAGGCAACTTCAGCCAATATACTGCAGACACATGTAATATAAATCTAGATTTTCAGTCGACACTTGCAGTTTTTCTATTTTGCCTATCTATGGGTTTTTAAGTGGGTTATTGTCTTTCCTCTCCCCACTTAAACAGCTTACTTCACACTGACCTAAAACCTTCTGCTCTTCAGAAAATCAGTTTCCTTAACTTTCACCTTTTGAGGTTTCTCAACTTCAGAATTTCTCCATGGCATTGGATTATCGTTCAGTTTTGCTGCAATAGTTGTTGACTTAAAGGATAAAGTTAATGTTGGGGTAGTATTCTTATTAAATAGATTATTACTGAAATCTATTTCTCTCCAACATAGAATTCAGCTTTCTCAGATGGTTTGCTTTAAAATACACACACAGAGTCCTGTGAGGAGCAAACAGAGGCTGTTCTACCAGTGTGGGTTACAAAGAGCTTCACACAGGGAACACGCGGGGGAGGCTTAAGGATACGGAGGACTTTGCCAGGTGATGGGGTGAAAAGGCAAAGAAACCTTAGGGTAGACTGTTGAGATCTGGCTCTCCATACTCTAAATTTCCTCTGGTATCATACCTGATTCACCCTCAGGCCTTGTGGTCTGGCTGGGGCTGATCCTATCAGTGCAGAAGAGTTACCATGTCAGGCCTGAGACTGCTGTCCTTAGAAAGGTTCGCCTGCAAGGTTGGCCCTTCACTGGCATGTGGGAACTTAAAATTCTGAGAAGTTTCCCGATGTTCCCTCACTGAGGAGAGTGGTTCCCTGCGCACAAACTGGCCGATGTGGTGGATGCTAAATACCGCATTCCTTTTAGAAGGCTGGAATTTTGGTGTGCCCTCTGGCAGAAGACGCCTATGTGACCAGCCTCCTGATGAAAACCTCAGACACTGAGTCTTGGTAGACAGTTCACATGCCGTCATGATTTGATGCTAGGAAAATTAAGCATGTCCTGGATGACTCCACAGGGAAAGACTCTTGGAAGCTTTTACCTGATTTCCTCTGGACTTATTCATGCACGCTTTTCCCTTTTCTGATTTTGCTTTGTATATTCTGATATAATAAATCAAAGTCCTAAGTCATAAGTATGACTATATGGTGAGTTCTGTGGTCCTCCTGACAAATCAGCAAATCTGGGGAAAGCCTTGGGGCTCCCCAACACACTATCCTTTCCTACATGTACGGACCCTGATAGATGCAGGCCAATCAGCATACCCACAATCTCTAGCTACAGTGATGAGTTCAGGGATTGGCTTATAATCAATGACAGCTAGTGAGAGCAGGTAAGGTCTTCCCTGGGGCTTTTGGTAGAACCCAGGGGTCTCTCTTCCGCTGGTTGATTTGAGATGCGACCACGAGGCTGTACCTCTTGGCTGCCATCTTGTGACCACAATGAGAATAACTTGGAGCTGCCAGAGTTGTTACCACATGGAGCCTGTGGATAAAGCGGGCAGAGAGATGGCCTGGATAACACTGACTCATTCAATGATCCCCCTTCAAAAATCTACCCATCTAGATTTTTTTCCATTATGTGAAAAAGTTTTATGCCAATTTGAATTGGTTTTATTACTTGCCACTGAAAGAATCCCAAATGATGCAAACTTGAACCACGCTAAACAGTCTGACAGTAAGATGACCAAGTAGGAATCATCGCAGGCTTCTAAGTTGGGAAGTCACATGCTCAGATGTGTTAACCTCTGGAGGCTGCAGGGAAGTGGGTGGCAAGACGGTGGTAATGAAAGACTGGAAAGCAGTTGGAAAGCCATTAAAATGAGTTATCAAGTACGAGGTACTAGGGTACAAGTACTTGGGTAGGAGTGGCATAGAGTAAAATCCTTAAACATTCAGGAAATAGAAGTGATAAGAGTTGGTGAAGGACTGGATATGGGGTGTGAGGAAGAGAAAAGTCAAGGATAACTCTGGTTTCTTAGTTTAACTCAGCAAAAGGTGATGTTCTTAACTAAGACAAAATAAGAAAAGATGCACATTTAGGAGTGGAGAGGAAGATCAAATGTTTATTTTGAACATGTATCTGCAGTAACTACACTTGACCCTTGAACAATGGGAATAAGGGGGTTAAGGGCACCAACTCTCCATGCATTCGAAAATTCGTATATAACTTTACAGTGGGCCCTCAGCCCGCCATATCTGTGGTTCCATATCTGTGGATTCAACCAACTATACAAATGGAATAGTACTGTAGTATGCATTTATTGAAAAAAAACCCGAGTATAGGTAGAGCCATGCAGTTCAAACCCACATTGTTCAAGGGTCAACTATATATGACAACAGTCTAGTAGTCATTTGGCACTGTGGGTGGAACTATGGAATTATGGCAAGATCAGAGTTGAAGATAATAGACTCAGAGTTATGAATACTCAGGTGATGGTTGAAGATAAGGCAGTAAATGAAATCACTCAGGAAGAAAACACCTACCAAAAAGTGGAGAGGGCTGAAACGTCAATCAAAAATTCTGTAAAGACAGGTAGACAGAGGAAATTACCAAAGAGACCAGCAGAAGTCAGGGAGATTAACTCATAGGTTCATTTAAGAAGGTAAAATATTTCCCACCAGAGAATAAAAGGGAAATAAAGAATTAAAAAGGATGGTGCGGGCTTCCCTGGTGGCGCAGTGGTTGAGAGTCCGTCTGCCGATGCAGGGGACACGGGTTCATGCCCTGGTCCGGGAAGATCCCACATGCCGCGAAGCGGCTGGGCCCGTGAGCCATGGCTGCTGAGCCTGCGCGTCCGGAGCCTGTGCTCCGCAACGGGAGAGGCCACAGCAGTGAGAGGCCTGCGTACCGCAAAGAAAAAAAAAAGATGGTGCACTCAACATGATGGTACACAACATGGTATAATATTAAATATTACAAAAAGGTTAAGGAGCATGAGGACTAATAGGAAGCTACTGAATCTGGATACCAGTAGCTCTCTGACCATTAAGATTGACAGAGATGGGTTAGTAAGGTAATTAAAAGGTCATTTTCTTAATATGCTTTAAGCATCTAGGGTATATATTCAACAATTTCATTCATTAATATGTAGTGGCATTTGATTAACTTTACTATGCTATTTCTATTTGGAAGGACACTAAGCTGTTCCAAGCGCAACTATAAAAGACAAACATTAAAAGACTGCCATTTGGTTTTTTTAAATGCAACTGGCATAACAATGAATCACCCTAAATTAAATTTATGTGATGCAGTAAAAGTAGTTCTTAAAGGGACATTCATAGAAATAAATGCCTATCTTAAGAAACAAGAAAAGTCTCAAACAACATAATTTCACACCTCGAGGAACTAGAAAAAGAAGAACAAATGAAGCCCAAAGTTAGTAGAAGAGAGAAAATAGCAAATGTTAGCACAGAGATAAAGGAAACAGAGACTAAAAAAATCTACAGAAAAGATCAATGAAACTAAGAGCTGGTTCTTTAAAAAGACAAACTAAATTGAGAAACCTTTACCTAGATTGACCAAGAAAAAAAAGAGAGAAAACACGAACAAAATCTGAAATGAAAGAGGAAATGTTACAATTGATATCACAGAAATTAAAAGGATCACAAGAGACTACTATGAATACCACCAATAAATAGGATAACCTAGAAGAAATGAATAAATTCCTAGAAATGCACAATGTCCCAAGACTGAATAATGAAGAAATAGAAAACCTGAACAGACCAATTACTGGTAAGGAGACTGAATTAGTAATATCCCAACAAACAAAAGTCTAGGACCAGACAGCTTCACAGGTGAATTCTACCAAACATTCAAAGAAGAATTAATACCAATCCTTCTCAAACTCTTCCAAAATTAGAAGAGGAGAAAACTTTTCCAAACTCATTTTACAAGGCCAGTATTACACTGATACCAAAACTAGACAAGAATGGCACAGGAAAATTACAGGCCAATATCACTGATGAACACAGATGCAAAAATCCTCAACAAAACATTAGCAAACCAAATTCAACAATACATAAAAGGATTATAACCATGACTGAGTGGCATTTATCCCAGGGATTCAAGGATGGTTCAACATCTGCACATCAGTCAACGTGACTCACCATACATTAACAAAATGTATGGATAAAAATCATATGATCATTTCAATAGATGCAGAAAAGCATTTGACAAAATTCAACATCCATTTATGATAAAAGCTCCATTTATGATAAAAGCAAAAATAAACAAATGGGACCTAATCAAACTTACAAGCTTTTGCACAGCAAAGGAAACCATAAACAAAATGAAAAGACAACCTACAGACTGTGAGAAAATATTTGCAAATGATGTGACCGACAAGGGCTTAATTTCCAAAATATACAAACAGCTCATACAACTCAACAACAACAACAACAAAAAACCAATCGAAAAATGGGCAGAAGACCTAAAGAGACAGCTCTCCAAAGAAGAAATACAGATGGGCAATAAGCACATGAAAAGATGCTCAACATCACTAGTTATTAGAGAAATGCAAATCAAAACTACAATGAGGTATCACTTCACACGAGTCAGAATGGCCATCATCAAAAAGTCTACAAATAATAAATGCTGGAGAGGATGTGGAGAAAAGGGAACCCTTGTAAACTGTTGGTTGGAATGTAAATTGGTGTAGCCACTATGGAAAACAGTATGGAGGTTCCTTATAAAGCTAAAAATAGAGTTACCATATGATCCAGCAATCCCATTCCTGGGTATATATCTAGAAAAGACAAAAACTCAAACTGGAAAAGATACATGCACCCCAATGTTCATAGCAGCACTATTCACAATAACCAAGACATGGAAACAACCCAAATGTCCGTTGACAGATCAATGGACAAAGAAGATGTGAATATATATATACAATGGAATACTACTCAGCCATAAAAAGGAATGAAATATTGCCATTTGCAGCAACATGGATGGACCTAGCGATTATCGTACCGAGAGAAGTCAGACAGAGAAAGACAATATTATATAATATCACTTATATGCAGAATCTAAAAAAATAATACAAATCAACTTATTTATAAAACAGAAACAGACTCACAGACATAGAGAATAAACTTATGGTTACCAAAGGGGAAAGGAGAGAGAGAGGGATAAATTAGGAGCACAGGGTTAACATATACATATCACTATATATGAAACAGATAAACAACAAGGATTTACTGTATAGCACAGGGAACTATATTCAATATCTTATAATAACCTGTAAGGGAAAAGAATCTGAAGCTGTATGCCTGAAACTAACATAATATTGTTACTCAACTACAGTTGAGTAACTCAACTACAGTTGAGTTACTGTAGTTACTCAACTGTAGTTACTCAACTACAGTTAAAATTTTGAAAAACAGAAAGTTATATATTTGGTAGATTTCCAAGCATTATATGAAAGTAAAGAATTTCCAGCAAAAGGGAAGGGAGAAGAAAGAAAACTATTTGAAAACACAAAGACCTTTATCTTGCCTTAAAGCAGAACACTATCATAGCAAAGTATGAAAATGAGTAAATATACTAAAATTCATGTTAAAATTGGGATATCAATAAAGAGAAGAGAAAATAACAAAACAAACTGTAAAAGGCATCAAAGTGGCCTCTACTCATTTCATTTTCCTTACAACTTATAAATGCCATCAGAATTCTGAAGAGACTGGACTTGAGTGAAAGTTTTTTATTATGAAGACATAGGTCTAAGAACAGAAGGATAATCATGTGCCAGCTTACAGTTCCTTGTAAAGGTAATAACATGAAAAATTAGTAGAAAATGAACATCTGAAAAGTTATCTGTAATCTGAAAATGTTAAGCAATTTCCCCTGTATCTTAATTTTGACCATTTTTGCTGAATCACTTTTGCATATTTAGTTGAAGACAGTATTTAATTTTTCTATTGTAATTAGTAACGTAGTATGTCCTTCAGAGCTTGGCATATTCTTTAAGAATCATCTGAAGCTTCTGGCTCAACATGATGTTCCCTCTGGCCTTCAGTCTGCCACTAAAGAATGCCTGGAAAGGAGAGAGGGAAAGACAGAACCAACCTTTACCATGTCACATTGTATTTCTTTTTTAAAAAGATCATTGCTTAGACTGAATACAATTGAGTTAATAACTCTGGACAACAAAGGCAACTTTTATCTAGCAATGATAGTTCAATGATTATAGATAACACCCATATTTTTAGATATCTAAGAAAAAATAAAGACTCCTTGTGTATTTTAGAAAACCATAGAATAATTTATCTGAATTGACAGATCTGGGAATTCTGCTTCAACCTATGCTTATGGCTTTAGCCTATATTCTTAAATGTGAATTTAAGACCATATGAATAAAAGGCTTTACTGTATTACTAACAATAAAAACACTGAGTTCAGAACTTTCAAAAGTAGATTTAAAATATTTATTATATCTTCATGAAACAGAAGGCCATATAATGGCAAAATAAGATAGTGTAACAAAGTAGTGAATAGATCCTGGGCTGTAGCATCAGAATGCCTGGGTTTAAATCTAGGCTCTGCCACTAAATGCAAGGTGAGCTTGGACAAATTACTTAACCTCTCTGAGCTCTGGCCTCCTTATCTATAAAGGGCATGACAACAGCACCTAAATAGCAGCTTTGTTGTATGAGTTAAATGAAACAGTGTGAAAAGTGCTTAGCTTAGCATTCGACATGTGGAAGGAGCTATTAAGCTCATTATTACCAAGCAAAAGACTATAATGTCAAAACACTAAGAGCTCCTGTACCACTTTTTTTCTGACCTGACAATAGAAACTTGTGCAAGTTCTCCCCCCGGTGTCAAGTTCCCTATCAGTAAGATTAAAATGATAAAACACAATATAGCTTATTGAGAAAATAACATACAGAATATGAAGTGAAAAAGAAGTCTCTAGATTTTTAGCTAGATGTACATGTACATCTACATGTACATGTAACATTACAAAGCAGCCTCACAAATAAAATATCACTTGAGAAGCACAGCCATCAACCTGAAGTGGGCATATCAGCAAAAAAGAAATTCAAAAGCTTAAAAACCTACTCAAGGCCACAGAGCCAACAAAAAGTGGGCCAGGACTAAACACGGGTGTTCTCTGCTTAATAATATCTCCTGCTTATTAACTAGCAACAATTTAATTTCAGAAGCGAATCCTTACCAACTGGAGGAAAAGCAAAAACTGCTTAAACTTTTTATCCCAAAAATACTGCAGGAGAATTTCATTCAATCAGGTTCAAGTGCTAAGCACTCAAACTAGAGACTGGAATTTTAAAACTAAGACAGCTTTCACTGTGCAGTTACAGAAATGATGGTCTGCGACTCCTGCAGAGTCAGTTCGTAGACGGGCTTGCCAGGTGCTACAGTCTGAGAGGGACTTACAACCTAAAATAAAAACACCAACTTCCGGGCTTCCCTGGTGGCGCAGTGGTTGAGAGTCCGCCTGCCGATGCAGGGGACACGGGTTCATGCCCCGGTCCGGGAGGATCCCACATGCCACGGAGTGGCTGGGCCCGTGAGCCATGGCCGCTGAGCCTGTGCATCCGGAGCCTATGCTCCGCAACGGGAGAGGCCACAACAGTGAGAGGCCCGCGTACAGCAAAACAAAACAAAACACCAATTTCCTTGAAGTAAATATACCAATATTTGATGGTTGATATTTGAGTGGAAGAATTTTGTACATAAATCTTTGTTCCTATCTAACTGTTTTCTTAGGATAGATTCCTAGAAGAAGAATTACTAAATCATGGCATTTCTTAAATAAGTTTCTTGACCATGCTTCCATATCAACACAGTTTTCAAACTGTGCACCTCAGTGCACTGGGGCACCACACCAAACTCCAACAGACACTACAAAATATTTTAAATTTTTGAAGGAAATACAGTGACATTGGTCAAACACAACATGAAAACTACCCTTGTTTGGATCTAACTACTTAATAAACTGAACCATTAGGTATTTCTTTTGGCCTAGGAGTGCCACGCAAAAAGTGCTGAGACAGTAAGTGGCCATAAAGGAAGAAAGTCAGTGAAACTCTGCCATAGTGCTGTCCAGAAAGACTGTTAAATTAATATTCCTTCTAGCTACGTGTGAATCCCCTTATCCCAACCTTAATAATACTGCTTTCTTAATCTTTGAAAATCTGAGGCAAAAATGACATGCTTTAATTTGCATGTTTTAGATACTGGGAAAAATTAATAGTTTTTCTCATGTATGTTAGTCATACCTATTTCTTTCATTAATTACTGGTTCATGTCGTTTGCCCATTTTTTATATTGAGGTCTTTGTGTTGTCCAGAATTTTTATAGGTTATTAACACCAATATACTATATATCATCATTTTATTTTTCCCCAGGTTTATGGCATATCTTATGGAGTCTGACATGCAGAAGTTTTTAATTTCTACATAGCCTAAACTACTGCTATTGAGCTTATGTTCCTTATTTCTATCCTTGCTTTAATCTACTCAAGTATTAATTGAGCATCTACATTACACTAGGCAATATTCTATGCTAGGAAAGAGACATCTCTCCCTGTTCTCATGGAGCTAACATTACAGTAGGGGAGTCAAAAAGTAAAATGCAAACAAGTAATTAAAGCCTGTTATAAATGCTACGAAGGAGGCTACTTAGATAATATAATAGGAGGGAACTACTTTGGATGAAACAAAGCCAGCCATGCAAAAAGATGGGAATAGAAATTCCAGAAAAGGCAAATAAATAGACATTGAAGGGGTAAAAATTGATGGGAAGGAACTAAGAGGAGAGGCAACGTAAACTGAATTAGTATTGTAAGTGATGAGGCAAGCAGTGCAGGATGAAGCTGGGAAGATAAGCAAGGGAAACTTCACATACAATATAATAATATGTAGCCTGGATTTTATCCAAGTGCAAAAGTAAATCTTGGAGGTTTTTATCAGGTGGAATGACCCATAATCTGATTCACAGTTTTAAAAGATTACTCCAGCTCCCGTATGGAGAACAGATTGGTGGAAAAGCAAGAATAAAAGCACTAAGACCAGTCAGGAAGCCAGGTGAGAGATGATGGAGGCTTGGATCAGGATGATAACCCTAGTGATGAAGAGAAGAAAATGAACTCAAGATACGTTCTGGAGAAAGAACAAGCAGGATTAAGGATAGAAAGGATACAGAGGTGAAGAAGGAAGCCAAGACAATTCTTACATTACTGAGCATACTAACTTGGGTAGATAGATCATGGTGCCATTTCCTGAAAACAAAAAGAATGGGGGAAAAAACTAAATCACAAGTTCTAAGTTGGACATAGTAAGATGTGCCATCAGAGACACAAGTGAAGAGCTGGTTACACCACTATGGAACTCAGAGAAGATGCTGAGTGAGACATTTAAATCCGCAAGTTGTCAACATGTAGATGGCTCTAAATACCACAGGATGGATGGACTCATTTAAGAAGAGTGTTAGTTAGAGAAGAGCCCTGAAATGAGCCCTGAGAAACACCAAAACTCAACAGTTGGGGGTAAAAGAGGAAGACACCAAAGGAGATTAGGAAGAGCCAAAGGTGCAGAAAGCAAAACAGGAGAATAAGGTATCATGAAAGCCAAGGGATAAGATTATTTCAAGAAGTTGGTGGTTAACTGAGTTGAATGCTACTGAAAGGCTGAGAAAGATGTAGATAGAGAAATATTTACTGGATTTAGCAATATAGGTCATCACAAGAACTTCACAAAAACATTATCAGTGGAGTAACAGATGTAGAAGGCAGAAGAGCAGTCAAGACAGAATTTTTAAACCTTTGCTGCCCACTAAAGTAGCCACTAGCCCATGCGGCTATTGAGTGCTTGAAATATGATTAGCCCTGGCTGAGATGTATTGTAAGTATAAAATACACACTGGATTTTAAAGATTTTTTTTTAAAGAAGGATATAAAATATCCCATTAATATTTAATATTGATTACACGTTAAAATATTTGAATGTATTGGGTTAAATAAAATATATTAAAATTAATTTTACCTGTTTCTTTTTAAGCTTTTTTAATTTATTTTGATTTTTTTATTAAAGTAAAGTTGATTTACTGTGTTGTGTTAATTTCTGCTGTACAGCAAAGTGATTCAGTTATACATATATATACATTCTTTTTTTTATATATTCTTTTCCATTATGGTTTATCATAGGATATTGAATAGAGTTCTCTGTGCTATATAGTAGGACCTTGTTGTTTATACATTCTATATATAATAGCTTACATCTGCTCACCCCAACCTCCCACTCCATCCCTCCCCCAACCCCCTCCCCCTTGGCAACCATCAGTCTGTTCTCTATGTCCATGGTTCTGTTTCTATTTCATAGGTAGGTTCATTTGTGTCATATTTTAGATTCCATATATAAGTGACATCATATGGTATTTTTCTTTCTCTTTCTGACTTACTTCACTTAGTATGATAATCTCTAGTTGCATCCATGTTGCTGCAAATGCATTATTTCATTCTTTTTTATGGCTGAGTAGTATTGCATTGTATACACCACATCTTCTTTATCCATTCATTTGTCAATGGACATTTAGGTTGTTTCCATGTCTTGGCTATTGTAAACAGTGCTGCTATGAACATAAGGGTGCATGAATCTTTTTGAATTATAGTTTTGTTAGGATATATGCCCAGCAGCACGATTGCTGGATCATATGGTAATTCTATTTTTAGTTTTATAAGGAACTTCCATACTGTTTTCCACGTGGCTGCACCAACTTACATTCCCACCAACAGTGTAGGAGGGTTCCATTTTCTCCACACCCTCTCCAGCATTTGTTATTTATAGACTTTTTAATGATGACCATTCTGACCAGGGTGAGGTGATACCTCACTGTAGTTTTGATTTACATTTCTCTAATAGTTAGCAATGTGGAGCACCTTTTCATGTGCCTGTTGGACATCTGTATTTCTTCTTTGAAGAACTGTCTATTTAGGTCTCTGCTCATTTTTCCATTGGGTTGTTTGTTTTTTTGTTGTTGAGTTGTATGAGCTGTTTACATATTTTGGAAATTAAGTCCTTGTCGTTTGCACCATTTGCAAATATTTTCTCCCATTCTGTAGGTTGTCTTTTCGTTTTGTTTATGGTTTCCTTTGCTGTGCAAAAGTTGTAAGTTTGATTAGGTCCCATTTGTTTTTATTTCTATTGTCTTGGGAGACTGACCTAAGAAAACATTGGAACAATTTATGTCTGAGAATGTTTTGCCCATGATCTCTTCTAGGAGTTTTATGGTGTCACATCTTATGTTCAAGTCTTTAAGCCATTTTGAGTTTATTCTTAACCTTTTTTTTAATGTGGCTACTAGAAAATTTTTAATTACTTATGTGGCTCACATTCTATGTCTATTCAACAGTGCTGGTTTAGACAATTCTTTTGTGAAAAGGAAGAGAGAAATGATATGGTATGCTGGATGGGGATCTGATATCAAGACAGAGTGTTTGCTTTAAAATCAAGATGTTAGCTTGCCTCTATGCTGTAGGACAATTATGTAGTAGAATGGGAGAGAATGATGCAGAAAAAAGTGGAAAGGAGAAGAAGCAATGACTTTGAGTAGATACTTGGATGAGAAGTGAAGAAGTCTTTGACAGGAAGAGGGAGACTTCCTTCAGTGTAATGTATAGGAAGAGAAGAAGACAGGTGCAGATGCTGACGAAATAGATCTGGTGATGGGAAAGTGAATATTTTCATTTGAAAGTCTTTTTTTTCTCCCAAAGAACATGAGAAAGATCATCCACTGAAAATGAAAGAGAGGTAGGCATGGGGGTGTTTTGAGAAGACAGGTATGAAATACTCATCTCAGACAACAGGAATGGAGACTTAGTGGAAAATCACAGTAAGACTGCTAGACAGTGTGTAGAGACTATTTGAGACTTCTAATCAAAATTTTAAAGGGAAGCCGATTTGTCTAGTTGTATGGCTTTTCTCCTGGCGTCTTCATCTATTCAGGTACAGATGCAAAGATGGCAGAGAGTAGGGTTAAAACAGAGTGGAGTTTTCCAGGCAAATAAGATGAGAGAGGTACAAGGGAGATCAGGGTATTTTCAAGGGAGATACTCCGATGGACCATGGGATCTAAGCTGAACAAGAAGAGAAGACAGAAGGGAGCTGATGGATAGAAAGTGGTATTGTCAACAAACCGGAGGTCTCTGTGAAGCTCAACAGCAGTAGCAGGAATAACAAAACAAGTTAATGAAACTGTAGGTGATGGTGTTGGAAAATGGTGATGTTTTGTAACAGATACTGGAAGTTGTACATATTATGTTCCCAATAAAGACAAAAGCTGATGTAGAATGGAGTAAAATTAGAAATAATATCAATAAACTAAGAGTCATCTGTTAGAGAAGTCACTTTTACAAATCCTGAAGGAAGCCATCAAGGTTGACAAGAGTTGATGCAGAGAGAGAGACAGAGAGAGAGACAGAGAGAGAGAGAGACAGAGACTGTACACTGGGATATAAGGTCTTTGATAACTGAAGAATAGTGATGACAGATAGCACTGAGGTGAGGCAGAACGTAATTGAGCCAAATGAGTTTAGAAAACCCCTAATATTAAATTAGACTCTAAGGACTGTCACCAAGAATAATGAACACCTAGGTTTTCATCAAGTTTTGCTTCTGCTTTAATTTTTTTACATTTAATTCCATCCTGTGTGGTACTGACTAAGGTATATGGAATGACATAAAGCACTACCATTTCCTATGCAACTGCCCAGTACCATTCACTGAATAATTCATTCCCCCCTAAAGGTCTGATATTCCTAGCAATTATATAAATGTTTCTGTAAATCCTACATTTAATCTTTATGTATAAGCACCTCAAATATATCTTTAAAAAGAACTCTTAATTAGCCACTCAGCAGCCACAATGACCTTTAAAATTCAGATGTCACTCCACAGCTCAATAGCTTCCTATCACACAAGATCTAAACTGTCTTGCCAACATCTACAAGGTCCTGTGTGACCTACGCCATGCCTACCTCTCCCTGTTCGCCTCCTGCCTCTCTCCCCACTGGCCTCCTCACAGTTATAGTATCCAATAAGCTGAGCTACCGGTGCCTCCAGCCTTGGTGCTAGTTGTTTCTTTAGCCTTATGGCTCCTTCCCTCACTTTGTTCAGGTCTCTATCAAGCCTTTTTAGACAATCCGATCTAAAATAGTTCCTCTATCCTGTCACACTCTAATCCAGGGGTTGGCAAACTACAGCCTACGGGCCAAAACCAGTCTGCTGCCAGTTTTTGTAAACAAAGTTTTACTGGAACTCAGCCACATCCATTTGTTTACATATTATCCATGGCTACTTTAACTCTACAATGGCAGAACTGAGTAGGTGCAACAGAGACCATCTGACCTGCAAAGCTTAGAATACATTTACTAGGGGACCCTGTACAGAACAAGTTTGCCAACCACTGCTATAACCCATTACTCTTATTTTTCTTCATACCTGAAATTATACTTCTTTTCCATTTCCCTCTAGAACTAAGCTCTACCCAGAAGGGGCACTGTCTTGTTCAGCCACATCTAGCACCTGAATAAAAGGAGGTACTAAATAAATTCCTGGGAAGGAATTAACTGAGGGCTCACTCAGTACCACGCATTATTCTAAGCTCTTCATGTATATTATTGGATTTAGTTATCATATCAATCCTATGAGATTATCACAATTCATTTTACAATGAGAAAATTAAGGCTTAGAGAGTAGGTGGCAGAGCTAAGATTCAAACTTAGATTTATCTGATGCCAAAGAACGTATTTTTAACCACTATACTACTTTACAATTCTTTTAAAATTAGCCTTTTTATCCAGGAAAATTGAACATTTTCTCCCTTATTCAAATTGCTCCATTCCTTGTAAAATTGCATAGTTTTCTGCAAATAAGCCCTGTGCTTTTTCTTGTTAGGGTACTCATTGGTACTTTGTAGTTTGGGTAGTGATTACAAACAAAATTTTTAAATTATATCCTCTAGTTGGTTTTGCTGCTATGTGAAAGCTATTTTTAAATAATTATTGTGCATTCAACCACTTGTTTGAACTCTTCTGGTCTAAGAATCAATCAGTTGATTCTCGTGGGATTTCTAGCTACATAATCATTCATATTTTCTACTCCATTCTAATTGCTACATCTAATTTTGTGTGTTTGTGGACTAGCCATAGGTTTCAGAACAATATTACCTCATAATGGCCAGCAAAGGCACTCTTGTTTCAATCATGATTTTCCACTGAAATGTCTCTAAATGTTTTACCTTCAGTAAGACACTGGCTATTATGTTCCATCCTTCTATTTCCAGTTTTCAATGACGATTAAGACAAGTTCTTAATTTTATATATCAGGAAAGAATGTCTAATTTTATGAAATATCATATGGTTTTTCAACTCTGAACTAACAATATATTAAAAGGTCTAGATGTGGGTTTTACATTGTTTATCTGCTAAAGAATTCCATCCAAAAATTTAATTTTAAAAAGTATCAGTTGAAAACTCCATTAGAAAAATATATGAGCTGTCAATTTGAATACCGCTATCACTCTGTCTTTCCTCAGAGTTGCAAGATATCTGTCTTATAAATCAGAATTTTGGAGTCAGCCAAAAAACTGCAATTGTCAAATAGGAAGCAATAATGACAAATAAATGAACATTTTAAGAACTTTACCTTCTGAGGATCAAGCTTGCCCAAGACTACTTTCATGAAATCTTCATCTGAAAGCGTGATGGTTACATCAGCAGAATCTTTTGCAGGGCCTTGATACACTTTTCCAGAACCATTTTTTAGGTCAATAGCTGGGAAAAATAGGAAGAAACAAATGTCTGTCATTTTTTTCTTCACAAACCAAATAAATGCAGACATTTTTATAGTTTCCAAGTTACTGTGGTACTTATTCTATTGGGTTGGCCAAAACCTCGTTTGGGTTTTTCTGTAAGATATGGAAGACCCGAACGAACTTCTTGGCCAACCCAATACATTATATATTACCTATCACTTAGAAAAAATTTTTAAATCCTTGATTTTTTGAGATGTCCTCTTTATAAAGAATATGATCTTCAAAATAGTCAAATCAATAATAGTTTTTCTTCATTGAGGAAGTTTACACAACAGATATTTGAAATGTGAATCAATGTAGAATAATATAAGGAAGTTAAGTGGTTGGAAGTTATATGATTAAGGCCTTTAGATTAAAATAAAGACTCTGTAGTCAACAAAGGAAGAAAACTGAATTTTAAAACAATGGCATATTGGTTGGGGTGGGGGAAGGGAACGCACACTCTAATTACCTTTCAAAAACCTGAATTCATCAAAGGTTCTGTCATATGAATTAAACGACAAATTAAATTTTTAAAAGTATTCTAATTAGTTTGCTATAATTTATTTATAAAATGTTTATTGCCCTAATTGTTGTGAAGAAACGTTAAAATTAAAATCTTTTCCCTTAAATGTTTTTGACAGAAGGATTAAGTCTCCCAGAAACAGGCTGGGTAACTGGAAAAACTATTAGATTTGCCTTCATTGCTCTCTATACAACATTTACAGAGCTTTATGTTAAAGTTACATTTTAGAAAGTTTTAATTGTCTCATATATGACTGAGACCAGTCATCCAGGAAGGTAATTCCACTCATCCAGCTTCAGCCTCTTGAATGTGCTTTCTCTGCTACTGCGAAAGCTATGATTGCATCACTCTCCCTAAGAGTGTCAGGAAACTCCCAATTTAGGATCAAGGAAAAGCTACACACACGTAAGCAAAACCATGCATTCTGCTTAGCCAAGCCCTACTCCAAAGAGAAAATTAAGTCACTCCCATTGTCAACAGAAGAGAATCTTGCCAACTAAACTAAAAAATAATAACATGACTATGACGGTTACCTGGGAAGGAGTAAGAGTGAGAAGGAGACCTTTTTGCTTTTTATGCTTCATTCACTCACTTCATTGTTAAGTTTCTTCTATGGGTGTCAGACAATGTACAAGGTACTAAAAGTAAGGCATGAAGAACAAAGGCTCTGTTCTTATTGGTACACACATATTACAAATGTGTTTTTATGTATTATTTGTATAGTTAAAAAGAAAGGTAGAAAAAGAGAGGGAGGAAGGCAGGCAGGGAGGGAGCAGGGAGAGAATAATGGGCAGGGGTCAGAGGGCAGAAAGGAAAGACTAAAGAAAAGCAAACCTCTGGCATTCAACAGACATGATTTTAATTCTTCACAAGTAAGTGTAAGGACCACTGTATGTACTAGTCTTGCTCAGGAATAAAACTGGACTCACGCATCTTAATACTTCAGTGTGGAATAAGTCTGTTAGCTAATGAAGGCCCTTCTAATGAAGGGCTGTCTACGTGCCCTCTCACTCACTTGGTTTTACGTGCTGCTTCACAGCCATGACTCTTATGAAGCAATAAAATATTTTTTTCTGTGGAAAGCTAATAACTAGTGCTGGTAAAAGAAAAGAGGGCTAAAAAGGGGGAAGTTCTTAGCAAGAATACAGAAACTTGGGGTAAAGGAGTGAAACTGCCCATTCCACAGTGGCTCAAGTCATGGTTACAAATGGCTCCTGCGGGAGGATCGTCATCTACCACCATCACCTTAGGTTTACAGATACCTGTCAGGTCATGGGTAATCTAACTGAAATGAAGAACAAGCTATATGTATTTTCTTTTTGTGTCAGAATGTATTTTAAAAGCTTTATGAATTATTTTAGCTCAGTATTTATATAATCATTAATGCACTGAAAAAGTCCAAAAAATTTCAGTTATACTTTACAGAATTTAATGGGGGAGGGAAAGGTGTTAGATGAGAACATATATTTGGACTTAGAGACCTTTGAAGGTTTTAGAATATATACCTTACCAATTACAACACTCTTACCAAAGTGGGTGTACAAGGAACATACCTCAACTTAATAAAAGCTATTTATGACAAACCCACAGCCAACATAATATTCAATGGTGAAAAGCTGAAAACCTTCCTGCTAAAATCTGGAACAAGACAAGGATGACCACTCCTATTCAACATAGTACTGGAAGTCTATTCAGCATTCAGACAAGAAAAAGAAATAAAAGGTATCCACATTAGAAGGAAAGAGGTAAAATTGTCATTATATGCAGATGACATGATACTAAATACAGAAAACCCTAAAAATTCCACACAAAAACTACTAGAACTGATAAACAAATTCAGCAAGGTAGCAGGATACAAGATTAACATACAGTTGCATTTCTTTACACTAACAATGAAATATCAGAAAGGGAAAGTAAAAAAAAAAAAACAATCCTTTTTAAAATCATATCAAAAAAATACAAAACTTAGGAATAAACCTGACCAAGGAGGTGAAAGGCTCATATGCTGAGAACTGTAAAACACTGAAAGGAAATGGAAGATGATTTAAAGAAATGGAAAGATATCCCATGCTCTTGGAAGAATTAATATTGTTAAAATGGCCATACTACCCAAAGCAATTTACAGATTTAATACAATCCCTATCAAATTACCCATGACATTTTTCACAGAACTAGAACAAATAATTCTAAAATTTATATGGAACCACAGAAGACCCAGAATTGCCAAAGCAATCCTGAGGAAAAAGAACAAAGCAGGAGGCATAACCCTCCCAGACTTCAGACAATACTAAAAAGCTACAGTAATCAAAATGGCATGGTACTGGTACGAAAACAGATATATGGATCAGTGGAACAGAAGAGAGACCAGAAATAAACCCACACATCTATGGTCAATTAATCTTTGACAAAGGAGGCAAAAATATACAATGGAGAAAAGACAGTCTCTTCAGCAAGTGGTGTTGGGAAAGCTGGACAGCTGCATGTAAATTAATGAAGTTAGAACACACCCTCACACCATACACAAAAATCAACTCAAAATGGCTTAAAGACTTAAGTATATGACATGACACCAGAAAACTCTTAGAAAAGAGCATAGGCAAAACATTTATCTGACATAAATTGTACCAATGTTTTCTTAGGTCAGTTTTCCAAATCAAAAGAAATAAAAGGAAAAATAAATAAATGGAACCTAATCAAACTTATAAGCTTTTGTACAGCAAAGAAAACCATAAACAAAATGAAAAGATAACCTCCACACTGGGAGAAAATATTTGCAAACAATGTGATAGACAGGGCTTAATTTCCAAAATATACAAACAGCTCATACAATTCAATATCAAAAAAAAAATCCAAAAAATGGGCATAAAACCCAAATAGAAATTTCTCCAAAGAAGACATACAGATGGCCAATAAGCACATGAAAAGTTGCTCAACACTGCTAATTATTAGAGAAATGCAAATCAAAACTACAGTGAGGTATCACCTCACACCAGTCAGAATGGCAATCATCAAAAAGTCTACAAATAATAAATGCTGGAAAGGGTGTGGAGAAAAAGGAACCCTTCTATATTGTTGGTGGGAATGTAAAATGGTGCAGCCACTACGGAGAACAGTATGGAGGCTCCTTAAAAACCAAAAATAGAGTTGCCATATGATCCAGCAATCCCACTCCTGGGCATAATTCCGGAGAAAATTCTAACTGGAAAAGATACATGCACCCCAATATTCATAGCAGCACTATTTACAATAGCCAAGACATGGAAGCAACCTAGATGTCCATCAACAGATGAATGGATAAAGAAGATGTGGTGTGTGTATACACACACACAATAGACTACTACTCAGCCATAAGAATGAAATAATGCCATTTGCAGCAACATAGATGGACCTAGAGAATATCATACTAATTGAAGTAAGTCAAACAGAGAAAGACAAATATCATATGATATCATTTATATGTGGAATCCAAAATATGAACTTATTTACAAAACAAAAACAGACTCACAGACAGAAAACAAACTTACAGTTACCAAAGGAGGAAGAGGGGAGGGGATAAATTAGGAGCTTGGGATTACCAGATACAAACTAATATATAAAAAATACGTAAACAACAAGTCCTACTCTTTCTCACAGGGAACTGTATTCTGTATCTTGTAATAAGCTATAATGAAAAAGAATATGAAAAGAATATATATATATGTATATACATATGTATATGTGTATATATATATAACTGAAACACTTTGCTGTACACCAGAAACTAACACAACATTGTAAATTAACTGTATGTCAATTAAAAAAAAAAGTATAGATCCAGTAAACAAACTAACCCAGCGATGTCATGTATTAAATAAATAAATAGATAGATAGATAAGCTTTATATCTATTGTATACATTGTACAACACAGGAAATATAGTTTATAATAAGTATAAATGAAATATAACCTTTAAAAATTGTGAATCACTATGTGGTATACCTGAAATTTATACAATATTGTATATCAACTATACCTCAATAAAAAAAATTTATTTTATGATAAATAATAGATAGTGTTACAGATTTTACTCAACAGGACGACCTTGCTACAATGTTCTGATTTCAGCTCCCAAAACAGCTGAAGAAGTCTACAATGTCTCTCTTTCTGATTCTTTTTTATTTCATTAATATTTTGCACATCAGTATGGATAAGAAGGTACAAGTGAGCATTCCAAGATCTGGGCCTCCTTCCCAAAAGCACCTCACTGAGGCCCACCCTCTGGTTTCTTATGCATGTCAAGGGGCTACATCTCTCCATTACACACTCTTGTTCCCCAGAAAAGAGGAAGGGTCCTCGCCCAGGCAGCCCTCCTGCTCCTAGATGATCAAGCACGACAGGCCTCAGAGAGGCCTAACCTCGAAAGACACAGCTAAGACTCCTCCTCCACAGCCAAAACCAACACTGACACCAGAACTCTCTCCATTCTCTCTAGACTCACACTAATTTGGTTTTTAAAAATCCCGACACAGACACACATTCTGCCCAGAGATTCATTGTTGGTGTTGTTTGGATGGCAAGATAGGGGAAGGAGCAGGGAAGATGGGCACGGTCCAGGATCTTTGGGTTTGACATGCATCTTCCAGGCCATTGAGCCCAAACCCCTTGGTTCCTAGACTTGCTCAAGGCCTGTCACTTGTGTAACTCCAGTTCCACAGGTGAACTAAGGAGCTGAGCCCGTTCTCTGTAAACAGGTTTGGATCTGCCATAATGCAAACATGACTGGGACAACTAACAGCAATTTAAAATACCAAGAATTTGGTGATTAACTGTTTAGCAAAACATTTTTAAAACTGCTTGTAAAAAAAAAAAAAAAATTAGGTATTCCCTAAGTCAGAGCATTCAATCATCTATTTTATGTCATTAAGCACCAAGATGCAAAAGAGAGATACCAACATGGAATCATCTTCTAAAATATCATAAGCCAAAACACCTAGATAACTTCTACTGCTGCCAGCTACTCTGATTTAGCTCAGTGACACAAAGATGGTGAGAAAACAACCAGAACTGAAAAAAGTTACACAGCTGAGAATCAGATCAAATAAAAGACAGGCAGATAACCAAAGATAATGATGAACCCTTTCAGAGAAAGCTTCAAGATCTAATTTGATTGTTAGCTTTGATAAATTTGGACCTGAAGAAGAGATGATAAAACAAACAAAAGCCACAAGCATCAATTACAAGTAGTTATTAACAGGTTTCTAATATTCCCATTTTTCTGGTGAAAATACAAGAAACAACCTTTTGCCTAGGTTAATTAAAGGTAATTATTAAATGTAAGCACATTTTCTAATACTTTCTACAAGGAAAGTGATACTAAGATAAGGAGAAAATCTTAGTTGGTTATTGACACTATATTGAAAGAAATTACGCTATTTGCCAGAGTGAATCACTTGTATACCTTACAAATCTCTACAGAGTTCTTTTCTGCCAACTGTGAGATACATAATTCCAGCACGTTTTCTCTCTTATAGATCGCATTCCTTTCCTTCACTGGTGTCCTCAAAAATCCTGTGTTTTATATTTATAACTCAACTTCTAATATAGTTTCATCTATAGGGGAAAAGGTTTTATTCCATCATGAATAAATAGAAAGAAGGAAGGACAGAAAATAGAAAGAAAGTGATGATACCTACATATCACTGTTATCTATGAAGTTTTCTGGAAAAAAAATTGACACTTTGAACTTTGGGTAACTAAATACATATTTCATGTTTTGGCTTCCTTTACCCCCTTCTGAATTAACCTCCTATAAGCAAAAATGTCCTCCAGAAGGACAAACATCAAAATGTTAACTGTAGGTAGTGGGATTATGCATCATTATTTTCTGCTCTATACTTTTATATACCAAATTTTATATAATGAAAATATACTCCCTAAAAGGAATAGCAATTGTTATGTTAAAAAGAAACTTACATTAAACCAAAATCAATTGAACAAAACTTCAAAATGTTTCCTAGGAATATGTAATAGAAGATGGTCTCAAAAAGTTTTAGTTGATTTAGAAATACATTTTAATTTTTTTGGTCTCAGTGAGCATTTACAGTGATCTTTAATTGTAATGAGAAATAAAACAGTCTGATTTACAAGGTATTTAGGCACTCTAAAATAGTCATCTCAGAATAAAAATAATGAAAATCTACAAAACAGTAGTTTCTACTGTGCAAGTAAAATCCCAAACCTAAAGATTCTTTCCTTTAAAAAAAAGTCTGTATAGACAGATTATCTGCATGATATGTGGTATACAAATAATGAAGGAAGATGGTTCATACCATCAGTTGTGGGACTTGCAGAAGCACAGCCTATAATCCTTGCTTTCAGGTACCACCATAGTATACTACATCTCATACACTAGCCTACAGTCCCCAGAGAAGGATTACAACCAGGTTTGAGATGGGCCTGAAAGTTAACATGGTCCTGGAGTGTAAGCCAATCACAGGTCACTTCCAGGAGTCCCTCAGCATTCCAGGGGCTCTTGGCCAACCTTAACTACACAGGATCCCATTGTACTTCACAGTTATGAAGGATGGGGAAAATCCTTGAGCTAAAAAGTATTCTGGATGCTCCTTGTACCACATCAGTAGACAGATTCAAGGGACCACAGCTGCTTGACTACAAATGAAAGGATCCTGTCCCTTGGGACCTCAAGACAAAAAACACGAGAAATCAAGAAGTTTCAGTAAACATTCACTGATACACCATTTTTCTCCAACAACTCTAGAGATCGGAATACTCTATAACATAAACCTAAGCCTAGAATACTCTATAAAGAAAAAATATTCTACCAATCAAAGTAAGGCTAGAACACTTTATAATATAAAGGTAAAGAAATGATGGTCAGCGTTCATTAATAGCATGCTTCATGATTCAAAATATGAATAGCGGTCAGCTATGGAATAAATGTTTGTGTTTCTCCAAAATCCATATGTTGAAGCCCTAATCTTCAAATAATGATGGTATTTGGAAATGGAGCCTTTGGGAGGTAATTAGGTTTAGGTGAGATCATGAGAGTAGAGCCTCCATAATGGGGTTAGTGTCCTTAGAAGAACAGACATGAGAGAGATGATCTTTCTCTCTGCCTTGTGGGGAAACAGTAAGGAGGCGGCCATCTGCAAACCAGAAAGAGGGTTCTCACTAGAGCCCAAACATGTTGACACCCTCACACTGCACCTTCCAGCCTCCACACTATGAGAAAATAAATTTCTGTTGTTGAACCTACCCAGTCTATAGTATATTTGTTATAGCAAACTGAACAAAGACACTCTCATTGTTAGAAGCAGTGGCCTCGCAATCTATAATTGACTGATGCTGAAGAAAGAGAATGGATATATACTCGCTTCCCTTAACCTATATAGAAACAGCACAGTGAAATCGGATAAAGCCACATATTTTTCTGTCATGACATATAGACACTGGATACTGAAAAACTTGCTAACAGATCTGGCTGATTAGCAAAGTGAGCCCACAAAAGTGCTAGTGCTTTTATTATGCAGACAGAAAAAGAAGAAAATTCTCTGATCTAGAAAATTTTTTTTACTCATCTTCAGTAATTTCATCTTACCTTCCCCAATTTCACTTTAAGAATTAAACTAAAACTGGACACTGCAATCTTTTAAGAGACCACAGCACAGAAAAGTTTGTGCCATGATTAAGAATGTAGTTACACAACAGATACAAAAGACATGGTAGAATTTTTTTTACCCCTTTCCCTTTTTATCTTCTCTTTCTTCTTAAAATGGTACCAGAGTCCTTTTGGAGCTCCACAGAAGTGAATGGAAATGTGACTGCTTTCTCTCTGCAGCAACTTGGCTTATATTGGATGCCTTGCCAGGTTGCTAACATGGCACTCTAGTAGATAACTTCCCTAGATTAGATAAAATTAGTACCTTTGATTGCCATCTGTATAGACGAAGAAAATAATTATGATTATATACTGATAGTTAAGGTGATAATCCAAAATGTTAATTTGGGGGGAATGAAGAAAATATTTTTAAAGCTGTTAAAATATAATGAGAATTACTCAAAACTTTAAAATATTTCATTTAATCCGATGTACTTTCTTCACATTTAAGAGGAATTTGAAGATTAGTTAAAGAAGCATACGGCTAAGGTGACTGTTTAAAGTACTAATTTCAGGTGTTACAATGAAATCTTTAAAACAGATATTTTCATTTTAATTGATTCCCTTCATCTCTAAAAAACATGCATGGCTTTGGGTGCCACGAAACCCGTTATTTCCCATAAAAAAACAACTTACCGAAGAAGGTTAAGATTTACCTACCTTCAAAGAGACGGGCTTTAGTTATAACAAGGATACTTTATCTCTATTGACTAAGAGTTATCTTAAAATATAGAGCCAGGGACATGACTTACTCCACTTAGCTGCAGTATTTTCACCTTTAGTGATATGCCACTCAAACACAGCATTTACTTTCTTCACCACCTCTCCCCCCATATGCTGAAGGCGGCGACCTATTTCCTCAAACACAAGGGTACTCTGAAGCTCCCTACCCTAGCAAAAAGAGAAAAGTTAATTTAATTTTAGAAGTTCTGTAAAAATGACTCAAGGGGATAAAACTATTACAAAATAAAAGTACAACAACGTGATTTTTTTTGAAAAACCTGCACATAAATAAGGGAAACTAGTTTTTTCTCACCCGGTTTCTTTCACACCTTTCCTTATATTAATTTATGTCATCCAGAACCTCACTCCTCTTAATAAAAGAATTTTGCTTTTATCAAAGTTCAGAAATAATATTTTACAAGTAGACTAGGAACTAACTGGATAACTTATATCCTAACTAACTTCAGCAGGAAGATACTGCACAAATCAGTCAACTACTGTGGTCTCATTTCTCTGTTTGTAAAATAAGACTAGATTACACGAAGCCTGAATTTCTGTCTAGCTCTAAAATTTCTTAAGTTTTTGATCTTAGATTCTCTTTAAAGAGATTTTAATTTTCATTCAGTTATATGATAATATGGCGAATGAAAGACAAAGATCATGGGTTTGAAAACCTCGACATTACAAAGTTAATATTTTGGAGACAGAAAATATAAATATTTTTATTAAAAGTCTCAGCATGTTAATACAGAATAACACAAATGTTTTAATAAATAATACATGCTACTGTTTTTATATCTGCACTCAAAGCATTATACAAATCTTTAAATCAAGAAAAAGGTACAGGATATTTAAATTTTTAATATATTTTTCTCCCAAATACTGTTTAAGATTTCTCATTAAACAACTGATTTACTTATTCTAAAACTAGAAAATTACTTATATTTTCTTGAAAGATACCCTAGTATCCACACAAAAAAGTTTTTTTAAAAATTCATAAGTTGTCAAAATATTCCTTTTTCTCCAAGCAGTTTTAAATTAATGTTCTCCAGTTCAAGAGTTAAGAATCTTTCACAGCTCTTAATTTACTAAAGTAGACTGAATATTCTTAAAGTGATCTTAATTGAAATTCATAAGTCAGGGTATGACTTGGATGTCAGTGGTTATAACCCACCTCAGATGGTGTCTTAGCTAAAACATCAGCTGTTGGCACAAGATCCACATATGCATTTGAAATGACGATGTCTCCAGTTCCTTGGATCTTATAAAGGTACAAGAGGAAAAAGAAAAACAACCAGTTCACTCCGATGATTCCAAAGAAAATACAATTTCATTGTGAAACAGTATAAAATCTTTTAAAAGAAATTTACATTTTTCTTCATATGAAAAAGAAAATAATCCAAATTAAATAAACAGTTCATAACTTAAATATCAAGAGAAATAAACATGAAAACTTACTGATTTAATACAAGTGTTAATTAACCCTAACTGTAGAATCAACTGGAGCCCTTTCAAAAAATATTTATGACCAGGTCCCATCTCCAAATATTCCAATTTAAATGGTCTGGGGTGAACCCTGAGCATTGGTATTTGGGGGATTTTTTTTTTTTTTCCGAAGTAAGTATGTGTAACGGGGAGCCAGGGTGAGAATTGCTTAATTCTTATAAATAGTAAAAGGCATGGCACAAAATCCACATGAGGTAGGGGTACGTAAAGTGTATTTGTTCGGTTAACACAGAATGAAATTGGGTAGGAACAGACCACAGTCTTTTTAAAGAAATAATTCTAGCTCTTATTTCAAAAAGGAAGTGTACACAGTATAAAGTAATACTTAAATAGCCTTTTTATAAAATATTAAAGGAACTCTAATTCTAATTCCTAATATATCACCTAAAATTATTCCAGTGGTATTCTTTCATAAAAGTATGGTATTGCTACAAATGTATAGGACAATGTCTAAAACTTAAGGCAGCATTTATTAAAACTGACTTTTAACAATCAGGAAGATCATTTTCCCTTGACTACTCCCCATTATACTTCAGAAAAAAAGATCTTTCAAACAATCGTACCTCAAGAAACAAGAAAGATCTCATATAAACAGGCTAACATTACACCTAAAGCACTTAGAAAAAGAAGAACAAAAAAAACCCCAAGTTAGCAGAAGGAAAGAAATCATAAAGATCAGATCATAAATAAATGAAAAAGAAATGAAGGAAACAATAGCAAAGATCAATAAAACTAAAAGCCGGTTCTTTGACAAGAGAAACAAAATTGATAAATCACTAGCCAGACTCATCAAGAAAAAAAGGGAGAAGACTCAAATCAATAGAATTAGAAATAAAAAAGGAGAAGTAACAACTGACACTGCAGAAATACAAAGAATCATGAGAGATTACTACAAGCAGCTATTTGCCAATAAAATGGACAACCTGGAAGAAATGGACAAATTCTTAGAAAAGCACAACCTCCTGAGACTGAACCAGGAAGGAATAGAAAATATAAACAGACCATTCAAAAGCACTGAAATTGAAACTGTGACTAAAAATCTTCCAACAAACAAAAGTCCAGGACCAGATGGATTCACAGGCGAATTCTATCAAACATTTAGAGAAGACCTAATACCTATCCTTCACAAACTCTTCCAAAATATAGCAGAGGTAGGGACATTCCCAAACTCATTCAATGAGGCCACCATCACCCTGATACCAAAACCAGACAAAGATGTCACAAAGAAAGAAAACTACAGGCCAATATCACTGATGAACACAGATGCAAAAATCCTCAACAAAATACTAGCAAACAGAACCCAACAGCACATTAAAAGGATAATACACCATGATCAAGTGGGGTTTATCCCAGTAATGCAAGGATTTTTCAATATACACAAATCAATCAATGTGATAAACCATATTAACAAGTTGAAGGAGAAAAACCATATGATCATCTAAATAGATGCAGAAAAAGCTTTCGACAAAATTCAACACCGATTTATGAAAAAAGCTCTCCAGAAACAAGGCATAGAGAGAACTTACTTCAACATAATAAAGGCCATATATGACAAACCCACAGCCAACATCATCCTCAATGGTGAAAAACTGAAACCATTTCCACTAAGATCAGGAACAAGACAAGGCTGCCCACTCTCACCACTCTTATTCAACATAGTTTTGGAAGTTTTAGCCACAGCAATCAGAGAAGAAAAAGAAATAAAAAGAATACAAATCAGAAAAAAAGAAGTAAAACTGTCACTGTTTGCAGATGACACGATACTATACACAGAAAAGATGCTACCAGAAAACTACTAGAGCTAATCAATGGATTTCATAAAATAGCAGGATACAAAATTAATGCACAGAAATCTCTTGCATTCCTATACACGAATGATGAAAAATCTGAAAGAGAAATTAAGGAAACACTCCCATTTACCACTGCATCAAAAAGAATAGAATACCTAGGAATAAACCTACCTAAGGAGACAAAAGACCTGTATGCAGAAAACTATAGGAGACTGATGAAAGAAATTAAAGATAATATAAACAGATGGAGAGATATAACATGTTCTTGGATTGGAAGAATCAATATTGTGAAAATGACTATACTACCCAAAGCAATCTACAGATTCAATGCAATCACTATCAAACTGCCAATGGCATTTTTCACATAACTAGAACAAAATATTTCACAATTTATATGGAAACACAAAAGACCCCGAATAGCCAAAGCAATCTTGAGAAAGAAAAACGGAGCTGGAGGAATCAGGCTCCCTGACTTCAGACTATACTACAAAGCTACAGTAATCAAGACAGTATGGTACTGACACAAAAACAGAAAGATAGATCAATGGAACAGGATAGAAAGCCCAGAGACAAGCCCACACACATATGGTCACCTTATCTTTGATAAAGGAGGCAAGAGTATACAATGGAGAAAAGACAGCCTCTTCAGTAAGTGGTGCTGGGAAAACTGGACAGTTACATGTAAAAGAATGAAATTAGAACACTCCCTAACACCATACACAAAAATAAACTCAAAATGGATTAAAGACCTAAAGGTAAGGCCAGACACTATAAAACTCTTAAGAGGAAAACACAGGCAGAACACTCTATGACATAAATCACAGCAAAGTCCTTTTTGACCCACCTCCTAGAGTTATGGAAATAAAAACAAAAATAAATGGGACCTAATGAAACTTAAAAGCTTTTGCACAGCAAAGGAAACCATAAACAGGATGAAAAGACAACCCTAAGAATGGGAGAAAATATTTGCAAATGAAGCAACTGACAAAGGATTAATCTCCAAAATACACAGGCAGCTCATGCAGCTCAATACCAAAAAAACAAACAACCCAATCCAAGAATGGGCAGAAGACCTAAATAGACATTTCTCCAAAGAAGATATACAAATTTCCAACAAACACATGAAAGGATGCTCAACATCACTAATTATTAGAGAGATGCAAATCAAAACTACAATGAGGTATCCCCTCACACTTCTCAGAATGGCTATCATCAAAAAATCTAGAAACAATAAATGCTGGAGAGGGTGTGGAGAAAAGGGAACCCTCTTGCACTGCTGGTGGGAATGTGAATTGGTACAGCCACTATGGAGAACAGTATGGAGGTGCCTTAACAAACTAAAAACAGAACTACCATACAACCTAGCGATCCCACTACTGAGCATATACCCTGAGAAAACCATAATTCAAAAAGAGTCATGTACCAAAATGTTCATTGCAGCTCTATTTACAATAGCCAGGACATGGAAGCAACCTAAGTGTCCACCGACAGATAAATGGATAAAGAAGATGTGCCACATATATACAATGGAATATAAACTGTTATTATTGTTGGTGGTGGTATTTAAACTGCTCGACACAAACCATCAATGTAGTACAAATGATCAGGCCAAAAAGTATCACCCTGGTCAATTGTATTAACAAAAATAATCTGTAAAAAACTTATAAAAGGCTGATTGCACGTCCTTTTAGTATTTTACTGGAGCACTGCTAACAGCCTCACCCCAAAATTACTTAACTCTATAGGGAGATATACTGTCTTGTTACTTACTATTAATTAAGCCCAGACTCTGTGACCCAAGATGTTAATTTGTGGGTTTTTGTGTGATCAAAATGCACACGATTTCTGTCCAGTAGGAAATATAACCATAACAGATATGGTTTTACTGTTTTATAGGACAATTGACTAGTTTTGTCTCTAACTCAGCAAAATTATTTTAGAATGCTTTCCCTGTTGGACCACATAAACCCTGTTGTTCTAGTTCTCCTTTGAACCAGTTTTATCATCTTGCTAGCTCCCTCGTTAAGGAATTAAATAAATTTTCATCACATTTTCATTTTATATCTGTCTGAGAGTCATGCCTTTAATTTTCTGAAGATTATATTCTGACAACAACTTGAATGATGGGTTGAGCCAAAAAGATATGGTTGGTTGGGTTTTCAGAAATGCTATGTAGACAGGCACCAATTTAGCTGAGAATAAAAAACAGAAAATAGCTTCTTTTCGGCCAGAACAGCCATCTTCCAGTAATTCACCAAAATGACCAACACAAAGGAAAAGAGGAGGGGCACCCGCTACATTTAGAAAACATGGAGCTGCTCCTTTGGCCACATACATGCGAATCTACAAGAAAGGTGATATTGTAGATATCAAGGGAACGGGCACTGTTCAAAACGGAATGCCCCACAAATGTTACCATGGCAAAACTGGGAGAGTCTACAATGTTACCCAGCATGCTGTTGGCATCATTGTAAACAAACAAGTTAAGGGCAAGATTCTTGCCAAGAGAATTAATGTGCATATCGAGCATGTTAAGCACTCTAAGAGCCAAGATAGCTTCCTGAAACGAGTGAAGGAAAATGATCAGAAAAAGAAGGAAGCCAAAGAGAAAGGTACTTGGGTTCAGCTGAAGCGCCAGCCTGCTCCACCCAGGGAAGCACACTTCATGAGAACCAATGGAAAAGAGCCTGAACTGCTGGAGCCCATTCCCTATGAATTCAGGGCATGATGGGGGTAAAGAAAATAAAAAACCTGGACTGTAAAAAAAAAAAAACAGAAAATAAAAAACAAGGTACAGAGGCATCTTATTTTCAATTAAAAGTTACCACTGATTTTTTTTTAAAAAACTTTCTAAGTTTTATATCATATCCACAGTAATAACCAAAAGTATGCTAGGATGGAACATAATTATAGGATACAGTGAAGAGGGTAACAAAACAATGTACCTCTAACTACATTATTCATACCTTGGTTTGGAAATGGATTCTACTTCCTTCCTTCCACATCTCAGTTTGTAGAGTTTGTCCTGGATATACTGGTTTTGCAAAACGAACCTTTAAAAAAATGTGTTTTAGGGTTAAAAATGTTTTAATATGAAACTTTTCCACTTTGCAGGGGGGGTGGAATTTGAGGGGGAGGTTGGAGAGCATAAAAGGAAGAAACAGAGACTGGACTATACTTAAATTCATAAAAATAGTAATATGATACAATTAGTATAGAAAGGATATAGTTAGTAAAAGTTAATTCTTTGTCTTTCAAAGTATAGAATCAATAAATAGTTTAATCTTGACAAATCAAAACACAGAAGAATAATCATATTAAGTAGAGTTATATAGGTAACCACCAGAACAACTTAACAGAAGCAGTTAAAAGTGGCACTAATTAAGTCTGAGGAATAAGACCTGGGGTTGTTGTATAGGACAGAATAATTACAATTTTTATTTCCTAATTTTCTATACAATTTTATTTGCTCTGTATACATATTATTGGCTGATTTTTTTAATAATTATAATAATAACTATAAAATAGTTATAATAATGAGAATAATCAGTGTTACCAAAGGCAAGACATCAGAAAATAAATTTCCACCGCTGCATGGATCACAAACTGATAAAAGCTTTTGGAGCTATTTGACACTGCCTTAAAATTTTGTTTCTTTTTTTTTTTAAGTATATGTCTTTTGATTTATGCAAAATTGTGCAGAGTCAGTTTTCTTTGTAATTTATAATGGATGAAAACTTGAAGCCAACTTAAAAGTGCAAAACTAGGGCTTCCCTGGTGGTACAGTGGTTAAGAATCCGCCTGCCAATGCAGGGGACATGGGTTCAAGCCCTGGTCCAGGAAGATCCCACATGCCGCAGAGCAACTAAGCCCGTGCGCCACAACTACTGAGCCTGTGCTCTAGAGCCCGCGAGCCACAACTATTGAGCCCACGTGCTATAACTACTGAAGCCCGCACACCTAGAGCCTGTGCTCCGCAGCAAGAGAAGCCACCGCAATGAGAAGCCCATGCACTGCAATGAAGAGTAGCCCCTGCTCACCGCAACTAGAGAAAGCCCGCACACAGCAAGGAAGACCCAATGCAGCCAAAAATAAATAAACTTAAAGTGACCACAAAAAAAAAGTGCAAAACTAAAATCAATATGCAGCCAACATACTGATATAGGTGCATGTTCATTAGCGTTCAAATGCAGCCACTTAACATTTTCAATTAAATTAAGGCAAATTATAAAACAGTAAAAAATGAATAAATAAATTTTTAAAGGTAAATCTCGAGTTTTTGTTAAGGCATATAAGCTGCTATATGTATGTCCCTAACTATTTATAAAACAATCAAATTAATCTGTTAAAAGTATAACTGTATATAATATCCTTCATGATGCATGTGTAATAGAGGCATTTATAGCTACAAAAAGAAAACCTGCTGATTGCCAAGTCAATGAAATAATAAAAATAATAACTTCAGTATAGTACCTATTTTTAAGTGAAGTCACTAAGACTCCTCTAAGTGATTTTAAGTGAAGTCACTAAGACTCCTCTAAAACTAAAAAGGAACAAGTAGTTAAATTATTAATAAATTACACACACCTTAATTGCTTTGAATCTTGACACGTCATTATCTGCAAACTGCTGTAAAACATGCCTGGCAGAAAATCCAAATGTACATAATCCATGTAATATGGGCTTGTCAAAGCCTAAAAATGAGAGAATTTAGTTAGATAAAGGCACATTTCATGTTTAAAAACCAAGAACAGTTCATTCAGGACTTGAAAAATACATTTTTAAACTGCATTAGCCTGAATCATACCATCTATTTTAACACATTATTGACTGGGGGGATTTTTGCAGAAACTAACGCCTATGGCGTTAATATGTCTCCGGTCAATAATGTGTTAAGAAACATGGAAAATATTTTATAAATAATACTTCCTGGGCAAAAAATTATGAAATAAACAAAAAAAGGAAAAAAAAAGAAAGGAATGTCAGAGATCTGGGGACACAAATAATTATTTTGTTTAGCTTTGGTTGTAACCATGAAATCATCCACAGTGATTTCAATATGCATGTATGTAGATGATCCTTCTTCAACCTTTCAGTTCTTTGCTCTCCCCTCCAACGGCCTCGACCTTCATGATAACTCAGACACCCATCCCCATGGTCCTATCCTAGACCTTGCACTAGCAGGAGCTACCTTCCACCATAATCTGAATTTCACGTACACCAATTTCTGAACACTAATTCCCACCTTTCCATGTCCTTTGCATAAACATATTAGGAGAGGGCTATTTTTTAAATGTTACTCAAACTTCCAGTCATAAGTAGCGACATCTTTAAGTATTATTTAGATAACTGAGCTAATATTTTCATTGGCTCACATTATTAGCAACTCACCCGCTAAGTTAGCAAAGTCAGGATCAATGTGTAAGGGATTCCAGTCTCCACTGAGGCGGTACAAAGCAGCCTGTGGAGAAAGAATTATAAAATAAACTAGCACCCAGTGCCTTCTTAGAATACATTAAACTAAAAACAGGAAATATGGCTCGTTATTGCATAAGAAATGCATTATAATATACCTAATAGTAGCTCTGATTAAAAAATAACTATTTCTAACAAAAAAAGATTAAGTGTAAATCAAATGCTTTTTGTAACACCTGCCACTGAAATCAGAAGGGGTGAGGACTGTCAAATAATAGGAAGGGGAACCAAGAACTACATCTGGGAACAACACTGGTTACCACTGCCTAAGGAGAAATTCACAAAAAGGAATCCATCAATCTACTCTCATTAAAACACAATGAAGGGCTTCCCTAGTGGTGCACTGGTTAAGAATCCACCTGCCAATGCAGGGGACACGGATTTGATCCCTGGTCTGGGAAGATCCCACATGCCACAGAGCAACTAAGCCCGTGTGCCACAACTACTGAGCCTGCGCTCTAGAGCCTGCGAGCCACAACTACTGAAGCCCAAGCACCCCAACTACTGAAGCCCGCATGCCCTAGAGCCCGCGCTCCGCAACAAAGAGAAGCCACCACAATGAGAAGCCCGTGCACCACAACGAAGAGTAGCCCCCGCTCGCCACAACTAGAGAAAGCCCGCGCACAGCAACGAAGACCCAATGCAGCCAAAAATAAATTAATTAATTTTTAAAAAAAGAAAAGAAAGAAACATTAAAAAAAACACACACAGTGAAGATAAGGTGTAAATGTTTATAGCCTCTTCTAACCAAGCAAAATTTATGCCAACTTTCTTAATGGGGTGTTTTAAATTGAAGCCTGTAACCCAATACTAGACATATAAACATCACACACTCCTCACAAACTTCCATTCTACTGGGTACACTAAATCCTGAGATCAGCTCATCCTGCAAAAAAACAGACTAATAACTTGCCATTAAGATTATATTCCTGCTTACTCCAGATCCTCACATCACTTCTGTACTTAGACAAGGCAGAATTAGCTGAAAGATATAGATAACAATAGGAAAAAAGTCACCACACTTCCCAGCATTTAAATTGTGCATTGGTCAAATGAGAGAGTACTTTTCAGTACTGAAGGGAAGAAATTCATAAAAGAGCTAACAGTAAGTATTTAACGTACCTGTGTATTAACTATGGGGCTGCCTCCAGACTTCTCTTTCTTATCAACTGCTAGGCCAAGCTTTCCAAGACTATTAAAATGTTGTGTAGAGACTAGCCATGTCAGCATACCTGACTTTCTTAATGAGTTTTTGTTGTTTTTAATTATTGATTATTCTTTTTTAACAAATTTTATTTACAGAAAATAACATCTCCTCTAATTCATAGGAAAATGTTGTTTACTTTTTAATGTTTTGTACAATTTTAATAAGCTCTTTCTCTTTCCCATCACTCTACATGATAGTTTTCTAAATTATTCACTTTTTTAATGACTCAGTATTTTTTCCCTTTATATGGCTTCTAAAAATAATTAAATGAAATCAACAATTATCAAATAGATGTGACTTAAGATTCTGTATAAGATGGTAGAGGATTAAATGATAAATTTTAGAAAGCACTTTAAAAAAAATAAAACACTAGGCAAATATACATCATCACGTTGCATACAAATGGAAAAAAAAATGACGAATTTCAGGGTCCAAAGGGGAAGGTGTCAAACACATAATAGATCATGGGCTTTGGCACCAGACAGACCTAGGTTCAAATCCAGCTCTGCCATTAGTGGGCAATTTTCTTTATCACCCTAAGCCTCAATCTTCTCATTTAAAAAACTGAGAGGCTAATCAAACTCTTACAGAGCATTATCCTTGATAAATATTAATACCTCAATAAATGTGAACTATTATGATTATTTTAAAAGATTTCAGCAACAGTATAAGACAATCAAGTTTTTAAGATTAGTGCTAGTGTTCTTATCCCACAGATATTATTCCTATAAATGAAAAGAAACAACTCTTCTAAAGAAATCATATTAAAGGAATATGAAATTTTTCATATTATTTCAATGACAGCATTGCTTCCAACAGAAGGCAGAATTAGCAAAGATATAAAAGATCTATCATGAGAAATGACTAAAGTCAACTGATTGGATATTTAACTAAATTCAATCATAATGCAAAGTAACCGTTCTCCAAACAATAAAGAACACTATCAAGGTTTATTTTCTGAATATCTTGAAGGACTTCCATATTTCAGAAAAAAAGCAAAAAGCTTCGTGTTTTGTTGTGTTTCATTTCTGCCTAGATGTAAAAATTACTAAAATTCACACATACAAACTAAGAAAAATAGCTCTATATTGTCTTACTTGAGTATTAAATGTAAGTGGGAGGATCTTCCATATATGAGTAAATTAGTTCTTAGTTTTATTTATTTAAAGTGTACCAGTAGGGACTTCCCTAGTCGTCCAGTGGTTAAGAATCCACCTTCCAGTGCAGGGGACATGGGTTTGATCCCTGGTCAGGGAACTAACACCCCACATGCCAAGGGGCAACTAGGCCCTTGTGCCACAACTACTGAGTGCACGCCCTCTAGAGCCCGCGCACCACAACTAGAAAGCCCACACGCCACAACTACTGAACCCACACACTCTGGAGCCTGCGCACCACTAGAGAGCCTGCGTGCCACAACTACTGAGCCCACGCGCCACAACTAGAGAGCCCACATGCCGCAGTGAAAGATTCCGCATGCTGCAACGAAGACCCTGCGTGCCACAACTAAGACCCAATGCAGCCAAATAAATAAGTAATTTTTTTAAGTGTACCATTAAGTTAAACTAAATGCTAAATTAAAAGGGTCAGGAATTAGTTCTTCCCAAATCCTCACATCCCCTAAAAAAGCAAACAGATCAACAAGAAAAACAAGTAAAACTACACAGATCTCAGGCCTACACTGTAACTAGAAGAGAAAAACCACAAACTTCAAATTCCTATAAGTAGAAAAATAAACACCTATATCCAGCAGCATTGTCTTCTGAGCACCCTCTCAAAACTACTAGAGAGAGTGGTAGGGGTAGGGAGGGGGAGTATAGCAGAAGCTCATGGAAGAGAAAAAAGGGAAACAAAGAAAACAAAGAAAAATCACTTCAAGACACAGACAGTCTACCTCGAGGACAAAAATACTGAGAAAAATCCTGGAAGATTAGAATACTGACCAAAGAATTAAAAGTGCATGGGCCTCCAAATGGCAGTCCTAGAAAGGCAATACTTCTGAGGGAGAAGAGGATAAAACAAAGATGTCCCCTTTGAAGACTGAATGGTGAAGAAAAAGAAGCAAGAGGGGAAATTTATGATCCTGCAGGATAAAGAGAACTAAAAAAAAAATTTAATAAAACACTTCCCCACTATGCCCTACTCCAAAAAGCCATCCATTAAAGAAAAGGCACTTTGCTATACTGATAGAAGATGACAATCTTGAATTTCTTTAAGAAAGAATCTTGTAAACCGTCCCAAACTACTAACTTTACCTACAAAATGCATACAGGTAAGTAATCTCCATCTGTGCAAAGCTACAATAAGACTAAAAAAGAAAATAAGAACGAAAACATTATTATAAATAAAATTTTCCCAAAAAGAACAACTAGCAAACAGAAGAAAACGATAACACAATACTCAAGCATTTGGGGATAGGAAATAAACATCTTGAATCTGAAATTCAAAAACCAAGAATATAGGGGAGGGTGGGAGGGAGGGAGACGCAACAGGGAAGACGTATGGGAACATATGTTTATGTATGACTGATTCACTTTGTTATAAAGCAGAAACTAACACACCATTGTAAAGCAATTATACCCCAATAAAGATGTAAAAAAATAAAAAAAAATAAAATAAAAATAAAAAAAAAAAACCAAGAATATAAATGGACAACAAACATGAAGAAATGAAGTAAGAGATGATTAAACTTGGGAAAGAAATAAAAGAAAAATCAAAATCATATTAGAAATTGAAGACTAAATTATAATGTTCTCAAAGGAGAACATATTCAAACAAAATTTTAATAAGGCGCATAGAAGAAAAAAAAGAAAAAACCAAGAGGACGGAAATGAGATTAATAAAGAACTAAAAAAGGACAGAGAGAAAATGGTTGGAAGAAAGATAGAAAAAGATCCAATGTACATAAAGAGTACCTGAAGAAATAAAAATAAAAGAATGGATAAGAACTAATATTTAAAATTATCACCCTAGAAAACTTTTTGAAAATAAAAGATCTGAACACACATATTAAAAAGGCCCACCAGGTACATGGGAAAACTGACTTGGAATGAGCAACACTGAGACTTATCCTAGTAAAACTATTAGATTTTTAAAGATAAAGGAAAAAAAAAATCCTAAAGCCCTCAAGGATAAAGATCAAGCAACTTAGAGGAAGATAATGATTGGCATCAGACTTCTAAACAGCAATATACAAAGCCAGGCAACAATGGAACACCATTTTAAGAAACTCAAGATTTCATATCCAGCCAAGCTGTCCTTCAAGTATCCAGGGTATAGAAAAATAGTTTTAAATACATAGGAACCAGACTTCCCTGGTGGCGCAGTGGTTAAGAATCCGCCTGCCAATGCAGGGGACATGGGTTCAAGCCCTGGTCCAGGAAGATCCCACATGCCACGGAGCAACTAAGCCCAGGCGCCACAACTACTGAGCTTGCGCTCTAGAGCCTGCGAGCTACAACTACTTAGCCCATGTGCCACAACTACTGAAGCCCACACGCCTAGAGCCCATGCTCCGAAACAAAGAGAAACCACCACAATGAGAAGCCCGCGCACCACAACGAAGAGTAGCCCCCGCTCGCTGCAACTAGAGAAAGCCCGCGCGTAGCGATGAAGAAGAAGACCCAATGCAGCCAAAAATAAATAAATAAATTTATTTTAAAAATAATAATAAGATAAATAAATACATAGGAACCAAAGGAATACTATACACGAGGCCTTCTTGGGGAACCTACCACAGGAGGAGCTTTATCCAACCAGGAGATATGGGAGAAACTTTGGCAAAAGGATTGATATATATTCAATTGCAAATCTAAGACTAAAACAAAGGTGGGGAAGAGGGAAGAATAATATATAAATGTTAAACTGTTCTGAAAAAGTAAAATTAATGCATTCCCCAAAATGTGAACTATAAGGGAAAGAGAAACAAGAAAATAAAATAGGCTCTTTAATTGTTAGAAACAAGTAGGAAACAAAGCACAGCAATAAAAACTGAAAAAACAAATAGTAATAAATGAGAAAATTGGGCACTATCGGCATATAAAAAGGTATAGGACTTCCACTTCCGGCCTAGATGGAATAAGTGGAATGAACTTACTCTTCCACTGTAAACAATTAGGAAAAAAATTTTTTTTAAGTGGGTGAGGGGGATACTGTTCTTAGACACTGGACAGGAGGCAGAACAGGATTATGATTCTTGATAGAAAAGAAACAAAAAAGATGAACTCTACAATGGCCACAGCGCTCTGCCTGACAGCACTTTCTAGACTGCAGTGCAAAAAGGGAAACAGAAACATAGCAAAACAGTCTCAAAGAGTTAAAGAGATAAAGATCAGAGTTCTGGGAGAATGGGCAGTTAGAATGTAGATGTACTGAAAAGGAGGAAGCTACACAGGAAACAGTTCCAGAAATTTAAATAGAAGTCCCCTTGAGGGCCACAGAGAAAGGCCCTGGAAGATGAGACACCACGTGAAGAAGAAGCCAGGTGGAGATTAGAGGCACGCCAGCCAACAGGCAGCACTAAGACCCTGCACTTGTGAAAGAGCCATCCTGGACTTTCCTGCCCCACCCAGCCGCCATCTCAGAACAGCTACATGAGTGACAGCCAACACCATTTGTAGCACAAGGACCGCCCAGGCAACCCAGAGTCATGCAAAATAATAAATCATTGTTTCAAAACAAAATTTTAAAAGTACTTATAATACACATGGTAATATAATAAAGAATTATATTTTAATAGAGTATAACCAATATTCCAAAGATTAACTTTATTTAACAATGATGGTAGCTAAAATCCTAATTGTTAGAATAAGTAGTATGAGATATGTATCTGGGGAAACTAAAACTACTTGTTTTCATTCTCCTCAAATACAAAGCCTAACACCTGTTACCTATTTATTCTTTGGTCCTTCTAGATTATTGGGGATGAATTTTCTCTTTATTAATTATGAAACACCATGAAGTATACATGTAATATCATACCAGTTTGAAGATGAAGAAATTCTCCTAAAGACATGAAAAACAAAATATTCCAGAAGTGATATTGGTAGAGCGATGGTTGCTAGTTTCCCTACTGATTGAGAAGTTACTTATTTAATTTAAATAGCTGGCACAAAGTTTATGCTATAACAACATAATCTGTTCCATTTCCACTTCTCCTTAAAGGTCTGTTCGTCCACAATCATCTCCCGCCACTCTCCGGTGTGAATGCTCTAATTCTTACTCCTTGTACATACATCATGCTCTTTTCTGCTATCATTACTAAGTTCTTATCCCCTTCCAGGCCATACTGCAAGCCTTATATCCCTGGTAAGAGAGAATATCTATACACCATTTTAGTTCAGAAGTCCCATCTTTCCTACCAAACTCTTCTGTATGTCATTCTCTAATAAGCAGCCCATCTCAGAATGTCTACAACACTTACTCTACAATTCAAAGCCTTGTATTTAATCATTCGTTGCTTAGAATAGGTGCCCCAGAAATTAAGACATCTACACCTTATATCTAAGTATCCTTTCAGTTCCTTGTCAATAGATCACACTTCTTCTACTTGATTTGTATCTCCTATAGCACAGATCCAATTTAAAACAGCCCACAAATCCCCTGAAATTTAAGCAAAGTTTTATGCAAAATGTTTCTGAAGAAACAGTCGGTAGTTTTTATCATATTCTCAAGTGACCATATGATACAAATGGTCAGGAGCCTCTGTCAAATGATGGGTATCCATTATTTATACAAAAAATATTTGTTAACTTATAAACTGTCGTTTGTCACACAGCAAAATACTCAAGTCTGCTAAAAGCTAACAAAAAGTTCTATTCATCTGAAAAAAGAAAAAAAAAATCTTTCTCCTTACTGTATAAAGAAATTCAAGCCATGGAAACTATTCAGCTTTTCTTATCTACAGCAGATACATTTTATTATTTCAGTAACACAAGAATAATAATGGAGCATTTCTGGGTTTTCTGAACCATGAAACCATGAAGTCTTCTGTTCTTTAGTGTGCTAATAAAATTAATTTCACTATGAAGCTTTAATTAAACATAAATATGAGTGCTCTCTTAAGAAACTGATAAGAAATAGGGATAGGAAGAACATTTAAAGGCAAAAACTAATCTGAGGTAGAAAGTATTGTTCTATCACCCAATTATATAGTGTATAAAAAATACAATTAATATATTCCAAACTTAATTCTTTCTGGCTCATGAAATTATATTCCTATTTGCCAGCACACATAAATCCTGCAGTTCTCATATCAAGTATATCAAAATTAGTATCAAAAAATAAGTGAATTTTACAAATAATGTGCTGTCATTACCTGCTTATTCACAGCATAACTTCAGAGCTTTACATATTCTGTTCTATGTCTGCATGGTTAGTATTCTGGCCATCATAGGGAAGAATCTTCAGGTCTCTCAAAAACAAAGTTGCTTTTCTCATCTTTATGGTCACCTTTTGTTTCTTAGATAAATCTTTGCATGCTTACAGAATTTGTTAACTGACAGGGCATTTTAACTCCTCCATCAGAAAACATATTATTTATGCCAAACAAAAGAGATTAAATCATCTACTCCTTCTCCGATGCTTTACTGTACCTGTCCACTAAAGTTAGCATAAAATAATCTCTCTCGAAGCAATGTAGCTCAGTTTTCTTTTCCAATAGAAGAAAGGATAACTGAAATTTGCCTTTTATTTTATCCTGCTCTCTAAGGCTTTAATGAAATTCTTCACTACTAAGCTAGGCAGTCTCCTTAAGGCAAGCAATCCACTGGCAACAAAGCATAACGCTTTTTCAATTGACTAATGAAAAGCCATTTTACATTTTTTTTGATACCTAGTGGATAAAAAAACTGCCAAGTAAAAATTCAGAAAGAACGAATGTCAGCTACAGAAATATGCCGTTATTTTTATTACGTAGAACACAGCCACTACTTTTGGACTCACAAAATTACAGGGTATCAGAGTTATAAATCAAAGAGAGTCAGGTGGCTTTATCACTTTTCAAAAATACATTCTTGAGGCTTCCGGGAAGATGGCGGAAGAGTAAGATGCGGAAATCACCTTCCTCACCACAGATACACCAGAAATACATCTACACGTGGAACAACTCCTACAGAACACCTACTGAACGCTGACAGAAGACCTCAGACCTCCCAAAAGGCAAGAAACCCCCCCCCCCACGTACCTGGGTAGGGCAAAAGAAAAAATAAACAGAGACAAAAGGATAGGGACGGGACCTGCACCAGTGGGAGGAAGCTGTGAAGGAGGAAAGCTTTCCACACATTAGGAAGCCCCTTCGCGGGCGGAGACTGTGGATGGCGGAGGGGGAAAGCTTCGGGGCTGCGGAAGAGAGCACAGCAACAGGGGTGCGGGGGGCAAAGCGGCGAGATTCCCACACAGAGGATCAGGGCCGACAGGCACTCACCAGCCCAAGAGGCTTATCTGCTCACCCGCCGGGGCGAGCGGGGCTGGGAGCTGAGGCCCGGGCTTCGGTCGGAGCGCCGGGAAAGGACTGGGGTTGGCGGCGTGAACACAGCCTGCAGGGGGTTAGTGCACCACGGCTGGCCGGGAGGGAGTCCGGGGAAAAGTCTGGACCTGCCGAAGAGGCAAGAGACTTTTTCTTCCCTCTTTGCTTCCTGGTGCGTGAGGAGAGGGGATTACGAGCGCTACTTAAAGGAGCTCCAGAGATGGGCACGAGCCGCGGCTAAAAGCGCGGACCCCAGAGACGGGCGTGAGACGCTAAGGCTGCTGCTACCGCCACCAAGAAGCCTGTGTGCGAGCACAGGTCACTATCCACACCCCGCTTCCGGGGAGCCTGTGCAGCCCGCCACTGCCAAGGTCCCGTGATCCAGGGACAACTTCCGCGGAAGAACGCACGGCGTGCCTCAGGCTGGTGCAACGTCACGCCGGCCTGTGCCGCCGCAGGCTCGCCACGCACTCCGTGCCCCTCCCTCCCCCTGGCCTGAGTGAGCCAGAGCCTCCGAATCAGCGGCTCCTTTAACTCGGTCCTGTCTGAGCGAAGAACAGACGCCCTCCGGCGACCTACATGCAGAGGCGGGGCCAAATCCAAAGCTGAACCCCTGGGAGCTGTGAGAACAAAGAAGAGAAAGGGAAATCTCTCCCAGCAGCTTCAGAAGCAGCAGATTAAAGCTCCACAATCAACTTGATGTACCCTGCATTTGTGGAATACATGAATAGACAACAAATCATCCCAAATTAAGGAGGTGGACTTTGAGAGCAAGATTTATGATTTTTTCCCCTTTTCCTCTTTTTGTGAGTGTGTATGTGTATGCTTCTGTGTGAGATTTTGTCTTTATAGCTTTGCTTCTACCATTTGTCCGAGGGTTCTATCCGTCCGTTTTTTGTTTTTTTTCTTAATAATTACTTTTTATTTTAATAACTTTCTTTTATTTTACTTTATCTTCGTTCTTTCTTTCCTTCCTTATCTCCTTTAGACAATGAATCATCCAAATTGAGAAGGTGGACTTTGAGAGCAAGATTTATGATTTTTTTCCTTTTCCTCTTTGTGAGTATGTATGTGTATGCTTCTGTGTGAGATTTTGTCTGTATAGCTTTGCTTCCACCATTTGTCCTAGGGTTCTATCCGTCCATTTTTTTTTGTTTTTCTCTTAATAATTATATTTTTATTTTAATAACTTTATTATATTTTATCTTACTTTATTTTATTTACTTTATCTTCTTTCTTTCTTTTTTTCCTTCCTTCCCTCCTTCCTTCCTTCCTTCCTCCCTCCCTCCCTTCTTTCTTTCTTTCTTTCTTTCTACCTCTACTAATTCTTTCTTTCTACTTTTTCTCCCTTTTATTCTGAGCCATGTGGATGAAAGACTCTTGGTGCTGCAGCCAGGAGTCAGTGCTGTGCCTCTGAGGTGGGAGAGCCAACTTCAGGACACTGGTCCACAAGAGACCTCCCAGCTCCACATAATATCAAATGGCGAAAATCTACCAGAGATCTCCATCTCAACGCCAGCACCCAGCTTCACTCAACGACCAGCAAGCTACAGTGCTGGGCATCCTATGCCAAACAACTAGCAAGACAGGAACACAACCCCACCCGTTAGCAGAGAGGCTGCCTAAAATCATAGTAAGTCCACAGACACCCCAAAACACACCACCAGATGTGGACTTGCCCACCAGAAGACAAGATCCAGCCTCATCCACCAGAACACAGGCACTAGTCCCCTCCACCAGGAAGCCTACACAACCCACTGAACCAACCTTAGCCACTGGGGACAGACACCAAAAACAACGGGAACTACAAACATGCAGCCTGCGAAAAGGAGACCCCAAACACAGTAAGATAAGCAAAATGAGAAGACAGAAAATCACACAGCAGATGAAGGAGCAAGATAAAAACCCACCAGACCTAACAAATGAAGAGGAAATAGGCAGTCTACCTGAAAAAGAATTCAGAATAATGATAGTAAAGATGATCCAAAATCTTGGAAACAGAATAGACAAAATGCAAGAAACATTTAACAAGGACCTAGAAGAACTAAAGATGAAACAAACGACGACGTACAACACAATAAATGAAATGAAAAATACTCTAGATGGGATCAATAGCAGAATAACTGAGGCAGAAGAATGGATAAGGGACCTGGAAGATAAAATAGTGGAAATAACTACTGCAGAGCAGAATAAAGAAAAAAGAATGAAAAGAACTGAGGACAGTCTCAGAGACCTCTGGGACAACATTAAACGCACCAACATTCGAATTATAGGGGTTCCAGAAGAAGAGAAAAAGAAAGGGACTGAGAAAATATTTGAAGACATTATAGTTGAAAACTTCCCTAATATGGGAAAGGAAATAGTAAATCAAGTCCAGGAAGCACAGAGAGTCCCATACAGGATAAATCCAAGGAGAAATGCAAATCCAAAGAGAAATGCAAATCCAAACTACAATGAGACATCATCTCACACCAGTCAGAATGGCCATCACCAAAAAATCTAGAAACAGTAAATGCTGGAGAGGGTGTGGAGAAAAGGGAACCCTCTTGCACTGTTGGTGGGAATGTAAATTGATACAGCCACTGTGGAGAACAGTATGGAGGTTCCTTAAAAAACTACAAATAGAACTACCATATGACCCAGCAATCCCACTACTGGGCATATACCCTGAGAAAACCATAATTCAAAAAGAGTCATGTACCAAAATGTTCATTGCAGCTCTATTTACAATAGCCCGGAGATGGAAACAACCTAAGTGCCCATCATCGGATGAATGGATAAAGAAGATGTGGCACATATATACAATGGAATATTAGCCATAAAAAGAAACGAAATTGAGCTATTTGTAATGAGGTGGATGGACCTAGAGTCTGTCATATAGAGTGAAGTAAGTGAGAAAGAGAGAGACAAATACTGTATGCTAACACATATATATGGAATTTAAGAAAAAAGAAATGTCATGAAGAACGTAGGGGTAAGACAGTAATAAAGACACAGACCTACTAGAGAATGGACTTGAGGATGTGGGGAGGGGGAAGGGTAAGCTGTGACAAAGCGAGAGAGAGGCATGGACATATATACACTACCAAACGTAAGGTAGATAGCTAGTGGGAAGCAGCCGCATAGCACAGGGAGATCAGCTCGGTGCTTTGTGACCGCCTGGAGGGGTGGGATAGGGAGGGTGGGAGGGAGGGAGATGTAAGAGGGAAGAGATATGGGAACATATGTATATATATAACTGATTCATTTTGTTGTAAAGCAGAAACTAACACACCATTGTAAAGCAATTATACTCCAATAAAGATGTTAAAAAAAAAAATTCTTACCTGATTAAGTGAGGTGGTATCTGTAAGTACAGCATCAGGAGGTCTATTAGGTATGGCTACAGCTACCTGAGATCAAAAAACATTACATGTTAAATAAGAACAAAATAATTGTTATTCTCTCTACCCAAACTGATATTTGATAAACAACCATGTTTCAATATACAGTCATCCCTCAGTTTCCAAGGGTGATTGGTTCCAGGACCCCTTCATGGATACCAAGATCTGCAGATGCTCAAATCCCTTATATAAAAGCGGTGTAGTATTTGCATATAATCTATGCACATCCTCCCATATACTTGGGAGGATGTGCACAGATTACTTATAATACCTAATACAATGTAAATGCTGTGTAAATAGTTTGGGAACTTTCTGGAATTTTTTTTTCTGAATATTTTTGATCCACAGTTGATTCAATCTGCAGATGCCAAACCTGTGGATACAGAACCCACAGATTTGGAGGGCTGACTGTAACAAAATCTGCAAACTGGATAAAAAGTTTATTTCAATATTTTATTTTCAGCACATAATGACATTTAAAATTTCATAACTGCTAGCTTCATCTACATTAAGATTTCCCTGAAATGACCTTGTTTAATGAAAGGAATTATATAAGCAGATCCATTCTCTAGGCCACAAAGGAGAAAAAGGTAAAGACTCTTTTCCCAATGCAAAAGATGACAGTAACTGTAAGAATTAGACAAACAATTCACGTCTATATCGATTTAATCTTTAAATGCACTTTACCAAGATTGTGGATCTCTTTGCATTTATTTTCTTTTTAATTTTTATTGCAGTATAGTTGATTTACAATGTTGTGTTAATTTCAGGTGTACAGCAAAGTGAATCAGTTTTTTATATATATATATATATATATATATATATATACACATATACATATACACACATATATCTCCACTCTTTTTTAGATTCTTTTCCCATATAGGTCCTTACAGAGTATTGAGTAGAGTTCCCTGTGCTATATAGTTAAGTCCTTATTAGTTATCTGTTTTATTTATAGTAGTATGTATATGTCAATCCCAATCTCCCAAATTATCACTCCCCCACCATTTCCCCCCTGGTAACTATAAGTTTGTTTTCTACATCTGTGGCTCTATTTCTGTTTTGTAAAGAAGTTCATTTGTATCGTTTTTTTTCAGATTCTGCATATAAGTGATACCATATGATATTTGTCTTTATCTGACTTACTTCACTCAGTATGGCAGTCTCTAGGTCCATCCATGTTCCTGCAAATGGCATTATTTCATTCTTCTTTATGGCTGAGTAATATTCCATTGTATATATGTACCACATCTTATTTATCCATTCCTCTTTTCTTTTTTAAGTGCATAAATCTTTTTTTTTAATAAATTTTTTTATTTATTTTTTTTGGCTGTGTTGGATCTTTGTTGCTGTGTGCAGGCTTTCTCTAGTTGCAGTGAGTGGGGGCTACTCTTCATTGCAGTGCGCAGGCTTCTCATTGCGGTGTCTTTTCTTGTTGCGGAGCACAGGCTCTAGGCATGCAGGCTTCAGTAGTTGTGGCTCGTGGGTGCTAGAGCACAGACTCAGTAGTTGTGCCGCATGGGCTTAGTTGCTTCACGGCATGTGGGATCTTCCCGGACCAGGACTTGAACCTGTGTCCCCTGAATTGGCAGGCGGATTCTTAACCACTGCACCACCAGGGAAGCCCCCATTCCTCTGCTGATGGACATTTAGGTTGCCTCCATGTCCTGGCTATTGTAAACAGTGCTGCTATGAACATTGGGGTGCATGGTTTTCTCCAGATGTATGCCCAGTAGTGGGATTGCTGGATCGTATGCTAACTCTATTTTTAGTTTCTTAAGGAACCTCCATACTGTTCTTCGTAGTGGCTGTATCAATTTACATTCCCACCAACAGTGCAAAAGGGTTCCCTTTTCTCCACACCCTCTCCAGCATTCATTGTTTGTCGATTTTTTGATGATGGCCAGTCTAACCAGTATGAGGTGATACTCATAGTTTTGATTTGCATTTCTCTAATAATTAGTGATGTTGAGCATGTTTTCATGTGCTTTTTGGCCATCTATATGTCTTCTTTGGAGAAATGTCTATTTAGATCTTCCTCTTTGCATTTATATCCTAATTGGAGCAGTTGAGCTTCTTGGATGTGTAGATCAACGTTTTTCATCAATGCCATTGTTCCTCCAATTATTTTTTCTGCTTCTTTCTCTCTCCTCTCTTTCTGGTATGCCCATTACATAAAAGCTGGTGTACTTAATGGTATTTCACATTTCTCTGAGCCTCTTCATTCTTTTTCTTCACCTTTTTTCTTTCTGTTCTTCAGACAGAGATAGATTGATCGATCTTCAAGCTTTTTGATTTTAATTCTGCCCCTTCAAATCTACTGTTGAGACCCTCTAGTAAATTCTTCATTTCAGTTATTGTACTTTCAGTTCCAGAACTACTTCTATTTGGTTATTTTTTTATATAATTTCTATTTATTGATTTCTCTCTTTTTTTTTTTTCTGAGCCACAACACGCAGCTTGCAGGATCTTAGTTCCCCGACCAGGGACTGAACCCGTGCCCCCTGCAGTGGAAGTGCGGAGTGCTAACCACTGGACCACTGGAGAATTCCCCAATTTTTCTCTATTTGATGAGACATTGTCATCATACTTTACTTCTTTACACACTTTTACTTCTTTAAGCATGGTTTCCTTTAGTTCTTTGACTATATTTACAATAAATGCTTTAAAGTCTTTTCCTATTAAGTCTTCTCAAAAGCAATCTCTGTTGCCTGTTTTGTTTTGTTTTTTCGTATATATGGGTCATACTCTTTTATTTCTTTCAGATCTTGTAATTTTTGTTGATAACTGGATACTTTAGATAACATATTGCAGCAACTCTGGATACTGAGACCCCTTTCCCCTTCCAGGGCTTGTTGTTATTGTTAACTTGTTTATTTGTTTAGTGACTTGGCTAGACTATTTAAGTACATTTCCCCCACAGTGTGCAGACTCTGATATTGCTCCTCAGAGGGTACAGCCTTGGGCAAGCACAGTCAGCCTGGGATGGATGACAGTGGTTTTAGCAGGGCTCTGTGTGACTGTCTCTCCCTGATCTCTCTGTTAAACTGTCTGTCCAGCTGTTCAGCTTCACAAATTGACAGATGACTGTTCTATTATTTTCAACAGTGCCCTGGGGCATAAATTGTTCCACAATCTGATCCAATTAAAGTCAGGCCTTTTTGGAGGTGTAGTCTTTGAGGCCAGTTTTCGAGGTTTGTTATGATCCCATGATGACTCTTCTTAGCTGTTTTTCCATGGTTCTCTCTGGCAAATTTCTAGTTGGACTAGTTTAGTTTACTGCTTTCATGGAGCTACCAGCCTCCTCTTGATTATCACTAAAGTAACACTGTTTTTGAAACCATCCTTACTTTTGAGCTTCCAAATACTTGGTACCAAAATGAGTCAGTTTCCGTGGGAAGAGCTTCAGAGCTCTCTATATTATTACAGCCTGCCTTGCCCCCCAGGCCAAACCTCTGCACCACTGCAACGGACATGAGGGCAAGCATCGTGGCCCACTTCTCTCCAAGTGACATCCTCACTTTACAAGAAGAGTCCTAGGCAAGGGAGGAGCTTCTGGTCTTCTCAGCTTGCCTCTAGTAGCAGGGTACCACCACCCTATGAGCAGGCTGGGCAAGAGTTATCAGGGCCCTAGTGTTCTCAGCCTGCCACGGTGGAACACAGTCTCCACCCTACAAGTAGGGGCGGGGTGAAGGAAGACAGCCCCGTAACTCTCAGCCACTTTTACCTGGAATTGAGCTTCTGCAACACAAGCTGGTGCTGGGGAGCTGGTGTGGAGGTAATAGGAAAAATGAGTGGGCTGGTCCTCCTAGGAAGACAGTGCGGCCCTATTCTGGGAACTGAGGGCAGAGGTAAAAGCTAGGTTAAATTGATGTAAAATCCAATTTACAAAATATTTTTAGGAAAAAAAATATGTTTTTGGATAGAATTTGAGAACTAAAGAGTAACTAGAATTGTTTTATACAAGAGAAATGCTCAAGTCATTTAATGAATGATGATTTGCATTTATACAAGGATCACTTGTATGTGTTAGGTTTTTCTAAAGAGTTTTGGATGCAGGCAAAGTTTGCATAAGAAAGCAAAGGTATTCCCATAGTTACCTCAGCTACATTACACTTACGTCAGCCAGACTTTTCTATATATAACATATGTTATATATTAAAATATACAAATATAAACAGCATTTCAAATCCAAGGAACACATTCTGATTCAAAGAAGTGTGGATTACTGAAGCCCTACTCTATGAAATTACACATATGGTAAATTCAAAATACAGATAAGGATCCTTAACGACACATGTATCTCGCTTATGAAGTCATAGCCTACCTTAGCTTTGTCTGACGTCCGTTTTCCACCAAAGCCTCCAGAGCCAACAACAAAGATGGAGAACTGATTATAACATATAAGTTCCTCCCCAGAATAAGAGTAGACTGAAAAGTAAATGAAAGAAAAAAAGAAAAGAGGTTATTACCAAAAGACATAACTAGTTACCCAATATATGATCAACAATCCTTTGAAAAGTTTCAGAAACAAAATTCAATTACTAAAAGCTTTGCAATTTAAAGACACCCAAGTTTGGGATACAGAGCACTCATTTTAATCACTCACTACCAGTCTCTGGAAGGCAGAGAGAAGAGGATCTTGACAAATCCTTTCTTGACTATGAAACAGCAGTTCATCTCACCTCTTCTTAAAGTTCCCCAACTGCCTTTCATATTTCAATTCTCTCCTTCTCAAACCTTTCAAACAATTCCACTAACGCACATGAAATGCAGACTAACGCACATGAAAAGATGCTCATCATCGCTAATTATTAGAGGAATGCAAATCAAAACTACAATGAGGTACCACCTCATACTGGTCAGAATGACCATCATTAAAAAGTCTACAAATAACAAATGCTGGAGAGGATGTGGAGAAAAGGGAACTCTCCTACACTGTTGGTAGGAATGTAAATCGGTACAGCCACTATGGAGGTTCCTCAAAAAACTAAAAATAGAATTGCCATATGATCCAGCAATCCCACTCCTAGGCATATATCCAGACAAAACTATAATTCAAAAAGATGCATGCACCCCTATGTTCATAGCAACACTATTTACAATAGCCAAGACATGGAAACAACCTAAAAGTCCATCAACAGATGAATGGATAAAGAAGATGTGATACACACACACACGCACACACACACAGACACACACACAGACACACACACACACAGACACACACACAGACACACACACACACACACACACTGGAATATTACTCAGCCATAAAAAAGACTGAAATAATGCCATTTGCAGCAACACAGATGCACCTAGAGATTATCATACCAAGAGAAGTCAGAAAGAGAAAAATACCATATATCACTTATATGTGGAATCTAAAATATGACACAAATGAACATATCTACAAAACAGGAATAGACTCAGAGATATAGAGAACAGACTTATGGTTGCCTAGGGGAAAGGAAGGTGGTGGAGGGATGGATTGGGAGTTTGGGATTAGCAGATGGAAACTATTATATATAGGATGGATAAACAACAAGGTCCTACTGTATTGCACATGGAACTATATTCAATATCCTGTGATAAGCCATAATGGAAAAGAATATGAAAAAGAATGTATATATGTATAACTAAATCACTTTGCTGTACAGCAGAATTTAACACAACATTGTAAATCCACTAAAATTCAATAAAATTTAAAAATTAAAATAAAATACAGATAACCACACTCCCAAATTTTCAAACATTCTGCTGAAGTCCTCAATACAGCCTGGAATGTAAAAGAAGAAATAAGTGAGAATGAAGGTATAAGCTTCAGGAGGGCAGGATCATGGCTTTTTTGCTCACCATCATATTCCCAGCAATTAGAACAGTAACTGGGACAGAAAAGGCACCTAATAAATAGGTATTAAATTAATTAGTAAATCAATAAACAAATGATGTGTTTGAGCAAGTTAGTGAATAAGTAAGCAAGTAATGAATGAAAGACAGCTGTCCCTCTTTCTACTGACTACTTTCCTGGTGACAGTTTGAGTATCACCTAAATCACCAGCACTATAAAACTAGGAATATGATTTTGAATTGTATAATAAGGAAAACTATAATTATAACAAAAAATAATGGAAGTCATGGTGATTTGTATTTAAAATAAGACTTTTACCCTTATTACACAGAAAATTGGATATCTAATTCCATCTGTATTTTATCTACAAATTCTAATACATTATTATCCATTACCAAGCTATAGCTAAATAAATGGAGTAGATCAAGAAAGAAGAGTAAAAATTAAAGCTAAGGTTACTGCAGAACTTTTTTGTGGTAGACGTTTGGTAGAATGGTGAGAAGACTAAAAGAAAACTGGGTGAGTTGCAGCCAAATGTTAGCCAATATTTGAAATGGTTAGAAAATACAAAAATCTTAAAAAAGAAAGAAGAGGGATAAGGAGGAAGAGGGAAAGAGAGAGAACAGACACATGTTCTACGTGTCTATGATGAAATACATAGTTTACTTTGTAAACTATGAGTTAACAAAAACAATGTAGTAGAAAAATATTTAAGAGCATTAAAAATGTTCTCAATATATTATTAAGTAAAAATAAGGCAAGTTCCAAAACAACATATTCAGTATAACCTCCTGTATATTTAGAACAAAAATGATAAAGCCTATATTCCAAATACCAGACAATATTAAACTTTCCACTGCTATTTCCAAAATTTTTTATAATGCTTATCTATTTCTATTGTTCTTAAACTTTAAAACAAATAAATTCTAAGCAATGTATCTTTAGCTTATGTTTAAATACTAGTATTTCAACATTCATTAAACTACTATAATCTTTTTTTCCACTGCAAATAAAATGTGGCTATGGTGTTTAAACCACATTATAAGTTCAATAGGTTTGAATGTGCAAGGTTAAGAACCTAACTACAATTTATAAGAATGATTCAGGGGTCAAATATGTTCCAAGTTCCAAAGAGCTAACATAGAAAAGAGTATCTACAACATAGCCTAATTATCAACTGAGGGCAGTCTATGTATTCATTCCTGCCAAAAACATAATCTAGGAAGCATAATTCTCCTCTATGCTTGCTATACCAGCCACATTTCTCACCTCTGTGCTTTGGTTATGTTGTTACAAATCCCCTGAAATGTCCCACTCTCTGGACCACCCCCTCCTCCCTTATTTTCTAAAAAAGCTTGTGAATTTTTAGAACACTAATCTTGCTTTCTCACAATTGGAAGATAAATAGAAACTTATTCATCAACTTCTGTGATAAAGTATTGTATTACAAAGTCTATGAATCTAACAATATTATTATAAGAACTAGAAATGAGTTACCATCCATAAGAATTATTAAACCGGATCCTTTATCCAGGACATCAGCAACAACTGCTTCACATTTTACTTTTCCTAAAATGGGAAGTAAAATAATAAATAAATAGTAAATAAATAAATAAGGAGACTGCTTTAAAGACGGTAAGTTATATGAGGACATGAGAGAAATTAACATAACTTCCACTGTAAGTTCAGCAAAACTAAAAAATCATGATTTAGAATAATTTTCAATATAATGTTGAATCATAAACATTAAAAGCAATCAGAATACCTGAATCACCAAATTTGAAACATCAATAATTCTGATAAATTAGGTTGTAAAAAGTAACAATTTTCAATCATTCAATGAACACTTGTTAAGCATACAGCCAACACCATCTACCCCATTCCTTCTCAAATCTCTACTCTGCAGGCTTCAATTAGACAGTGTTTCTTTCTAACTACTCTGTTCTTTTAGGGACTGTTCCATTATTTAACTGGTAATGTTAAATCTTGATGGATTAACAATTGTTTGGGAGTGAACCCATAATCTTTTTCTCCAAGCTGTTTTTCTCTTTTGTTCCCTATACGAATGAATGGTACTATCCACCCAACTGCCAAGCCAGAAACTTCAGCATGACCCCTGCCTCATAAAATAGTGTCTAAGTATGTGGCAAGACTTGAGTATGCAGAGACTGGGAGAAGCTAGATTATATGAAAAGTTTCTGATTTCATCCTGAAGTCTATGAACAGCCATCTGGGGTTTTTAATAGAGAAGTGACAAATACACTTGCATTTTGGAAATAATATTCTGGCTACAGTGAGAAGAGCAGACCTGAAGGGAGCAAGAATGGAGGCAGAGAGAACACTTAGAAAGTGAGAGATGACGGTGGTCGAAGTGAGGTGGACAGAAACAGGATTCTAAATGTATTGAAGGGAGAGAATCAAAGAATTTGGTACCTGCCTGGGTGTGAAAGATGGTAAAAGAAACGCTAAGGATAACTAGATTGCTGTCACTTTCACCTCCTAAATCTCTCTCTGCTTCTCCCACTTCTCTCCATCTCTCCACCACCACCTTAGCCTAAGCTACCATCATTTCATTTGAACTACCACAACAGACTAATAACGAGGTACCTGCATGTCCACTCTGACCAACTTTAAAACCTGCTCTCCTATTATGTCTGAAGTTATTTTTTCCCAAAGTCAACCTGATTACCAACCTGATTATGCCAAATCCTTCTATTTTAAGTTCTAATGGTATCATGTATGTTTCATCTGTAATGTTTAGCACATATAGTTGCAAGTGTACATTTATTTGTGTGGCTTTTTGATTATTGACTGCCCTCCCCACCAACTAGGTTATATGCTCCATGAGGGCAGAGTCCAGATTTGCTTCCATTCTCCATTTATTCACAACCCTAGCAGAAAGCCTAGAAGTTAGGAAGTAATCAATAAATAATTGTCAAATTGCTGATGATCTCTTCAGGTGATCAACTCCACATCCAATGAAACACCAAGCCCACTCCCTACATATCGCTATAATTTCTCCACTTATATCCATCCTCATGCCCACAATCCTATTCAATCAACCACGGTCTCTAACCTAGATTATTACAACAGTCTCTTACAAAATCTCCTTCTCTCTATCTCATTCCCTTAGAATCCAAGCATTACAAACATGAGCCAGAGTTGATGCTTTCTAAAATCCACGTTTGATCATATAATTCTCTCCTTTCAGTCCTTCGGTGGTTATCTATTGTCTTTAAAATAAAAGCCAAACTTCTTCACCTGACCACACACTGCACACTGCCTCAGATAAAAAAGGGCTGCGTGAAAACTTAGGCTGTAACACTAAACGGAAGACTCAAACTGAGATGGTGGAGCAGGAGAACACGGAACTCACCTCCCCCCCGACAAACACATCAAAAATACATCTACACGTGGAACAATTCTCCCTGAAAATTAAGTGGAGACTACCAGAAAGACCTGTACAACCAAGACTGTAAGAAAGACCCACAGGTAACTGGGTAGAAAGGGAAGAAAAGCGAGCGGGTCAGGACCTGTGCCCCTGAGAGGGGACTCAGAGGAAAAAGGAGATTACACAGGAAGAGACCTTCCCTGGGGAGTGAGCACTTCAAGCCACATATTGGGCACCCCAGCCCTGGTGTCCAACAGAGGGAACACGAGTCCCCTTGGCTGGCTGGAGGGCCAGTGGGATTAACAGGAGGGCTGTGGGAAGCCTGGACTCCAGGAGCATGTGAACACTTACGTGCTCCCGACGCAGGGCAGAGAGGGCAGACTGAAACCACTTGGGTAGCTGACTGGTTGCCTACAACTGCCCTGGTCCCCAGCCTGAGCTAAGAGAACACGCCAGCACCATGTTGCAGCTTCACTCTCTGGGCTGCCGTGATTGAGGAAAAGGCTCAGCCATGAGACCCTGAGGAGGTTCAAACCCTAAGTGGCCACTGAGTGGCGAGGGGGCAGCCATTACTGGTGACTGCACTGGGGCTCCAGATCTCTGATGGTGGCCATGCCAAACAAAATCCATGCTCCGACCCTTACTGACTACCCACCCCAGCCCCTCTCGCTCCACCACTGCTCCCCTCTAGGGTAAGGGTGCCAGTGCTGGGAAGGGGGGAAAGCACACACTTAAAGGAAACTTAGCCAGCTCAGACCCGACCCTCAGGGCTTCTGCTCCAGCAACTTGGGACCTGCCCCCGCACCAAATAGTGGGGTAACAGCCACTAAGCAGAGGGGAAGCTCTACCTAACATCTAGCTTGGCCCTACTCCTCCATCTCCAGCCCCACCCCCTACCAGGATGACAGCTGCCAGCACACCTTGAGAAAAGACATAAATTGTGCTCACATCAAATCCAGCTCTCCCGTCAATGCCACTGGGAACACGCAGACTGTATAGGGACACGCCCACAAAAGAACGCCCCTTCAAGACCACCATAGGTAACTATTTCACCAAATTTCAATAGATAAGCAAAATGAAAAGACAGAGGAATCTGTTTCCACTGAAAGAGCAAGAGAAAACTCCTGAAAAAAACAACTAATGAAATAGAAATAAACAATTTACCAGATAAAGAATTCAAAGCATTAGTAATAAGAATGCTAACTGAATTAGAGAGAAGAATAGCTGAATACAGTGAGAGTTTTAACAAGGAACTAGAAAATTCTAAAAAGAACCAGTCAGAACTGAAGAATACAACAACTGAAAAGAAAAACACACTAAAAGGAATTAACAGCACACTAGGTGATACAGAAGAACACATAAGTGATCTGGAATATAGAAAATGGAAATCACCCAATCAGAACAGCAGAAAGCAAAAAGATGAGAACATTTTAAGGGATCTTTGGGGTAACATCATGCATACCAACATTCCATTATAGGGGTCCCAGAAGGAGAAGAAAGGGAAAAGGGGGTCAAAATATATTTAATGAAATTATGGCTGAAAATTTCCCAAGTCTGAAGAAGAAAACAGATATCCAGGTACAGGAAACACAGAGGGTCCCAAACAAGATGAATCCAAACAGACCCGCACCAAGACATAGCATAATAAAAATGGCAAAACTGAAAGAGAGAATTCTAGAGGCAGCAAAAGAAAAACAAAGAGCATATACAAGGGAATGCCCATAAGGCTATCAGCTGATTGTTCTGCAGAAACTTTGCAGGCCAGAAGGGAGTGGCATGGTATATTTAAAGGCTGAAAGGGAAAACCCTACAACTTAGGATACTCTATCCAGCAAGATTATCCTTCAGAACTGAAGGGGAGATAAAGAACTTCTTGGATAAGCATCAATACTAAACCAACCCTAAAACAAATGTTAAAGGGTCTTCTCTAACTGGAAAAGAAAAAGCTATAACAAGAATTAAGTATCTATAGAAAAGGAAAAATCCCATTAGTAAAGGCAAATATATAGGGAAGGCTGAGGCTCAACCACTTAAATAAGCTAGTACAAAGATTAAAAAACAAAAAATTGTAAAATCAAGTATAACTACAATAATCAGTAAAGGGATAAACACGAAGATGTAAATATGACATCAAAAACACAGATGGGGGAAGCGAGTAAAAAAATATAGAGCTTTTAAAATGTGTTTGAACTTAAGGGACTACCTGGTTTAAAACAAATAAATAGAGCCATAGATCAACATCTATGAGCCCCATGGTAACCACAAATCAAAAATCTACAACAGATACCCAAAAACAAAAGAGAAAGGAACATAAGCAAAAGAAAAGCATGAAACCACAAAGGAAAAAACTAAAAGAAGAAGAAAAAAACAGGGAAGAACTACAAAAACAACCAGAAACAAGTAACACTAACACTGAAACAGAACTATTCAGCATTAAGCAATACGAATTTTTTTAATTAAAATCTCAAAAAAAATTAAAGTACAATTCTAGCTATTTGCTGACCTCTACCATTATATAATGTGAAATGAAAAAGACTTTTTTTTATTTTACCACCTTACATGGTCAGTATATAATTAATATTCTGACATCAGAGTAGCAACATAAATATATCGAAGTAAAGTGAAAAAATAATGAGAAGATTTACTGAACAAGTAAGATATTATTGAGAAAAATAAATTGATTATTAAGACAGCCTTGGTTTTACTTACTCTAAAAGAAAATAGAAAAAAGTTAATTATAAGACATTGTATCTTTTAACATTGTTTGCTTTATGAAAATCAGTACCAACACAAATACCTGAGAAAAGAATGAAGAATCATATTCATGGGAATCATAACTGATTATACACAATCACTAAGTTTAGGACACAGACAGAAAATGCTCCTTTCAATTGCTGACCAGATGTTTAGTATTTTGAAGTTATTTCTTAAATAAGACTATTCAAATAGGACAAAGTTTAAGGGAACCAAAATAGGTACTAGTTAACATCAATCTACTCTAACGCCTGACATGCACATAAATAACTTAGTTTATTTAGGTTGCTCTATGCCAGTTTAACACATTGACACAGTTTGGAAGGTTAGTCAGAAAATAAAACGATCAAGAACTCACCTGCTCTGGGAAGTGGTTTATATAACTCCAGGTACTGTTCCCCATGAAGAACCTGCATTAGGGTAAGCAAAATTTTATTAGTAGACTTTCTTCTTCCACAGCTTCTTCTGTGGATACCGCTAATCACAAGTGGCATTTCACTGTCCACACGTTCATGTGACTACTTCCCCCAAATTATCTGTCTCAATTTGGCTCCCACTTCTTAATTATATGATTCAGAAATAAACAGTACCCCAATCTAAAGACTGTCAGCTCTCTAGAATAGAAGAGATACATTTGTGTTCTTTCTTGACATTCATAAATTTTTGTTGACTGATAACTGTGGATTATTTGCTAATGGAGACACTAAACTAGGCGTATTTCCAGTGTTCATCACTGTGCCTGGAACATAGCAGGTATCCAGTAAATATCTACTGAATAAAAATGAACAAATAGGTCAGTACTAGAAAAGTAATTTCAGGTCACACCTGCCACATACAAATGACACAACCAAAACATTAATATAAATCTTACAACCACATTCAAGTAAAAGCAATGTCAACATTTTCTTAGTGTAAGAGTAAATACTAAAGACTCTGTGCAACTTCATAGCCACTTAACCTCAATGTATCAAAGCAAGAATATAAAAATATATGTAGGAATACTATAGGACAGTAAAAACAAAACCTGACCCATATATCCGAATGACCACACTCAACTGCTATGGGACAGTTTAATTCCCAGTCTTCCTCAGAACCCAGAAGGGAAAAAGAAAAGGGGTGAGGGTAGTGATGGGAGGACAAATGAAGGACTGCCTCACTATCATACGACCTGGAAGCTCAAGGTTAGGAAGACTGGGATTCAAATCCCAAGACGGCTATCATTCCCAGGGACAGATTTTGAACACTATTCATGATTTCCAACTCCTTCCAACTCTGAGGAAGAATTCTGAAACATTTACTTTAATTGTTTGTACTGACATTACCCAAACAGAAGAACTGTATGCAACAAATACCATGGGAGAGTGACTAAAACAACAAACTGCCTGGCATCTATTTCTTGCGTCCTTCCCTACTTCATCGAATACTTTAATAAAATAACCGTAGATTCTCATAGATTCAGAGCAGCAATGAGCTAATCGATCCTCCAGTAAATGGGTTCTCCAATCAGTCAAAATCACAGAAATCAGTTCAAAAGTCTACGATTCAACAGTTATCAACTGGACTCATGGCCTGACCCTTACTTCAAGAAATAAAATAACCCCAAAGGCTTCTCACAATTGTTTGCTCCTTCTTGGAACAATTTATTCACTTTGCTTCTCAAATACCACATTCTCCTGATACGCCTCATACCTCACTGGCCACTCCTTCCCAGTCTCTCTTGCTAACTCCTTCTCATCTCTTCAAACTCTCACCAAACTCAGGCTTTTTTTCTCTACTTACATTCTCACACATTGGTGATTTCACCCAGTCTCATGTCTTTAAATCTCACTTAAATGCTACAAATCCCAGTAGGGCCTCCCCCGCAAACTCTAAACTCACACATTTAACTGCCCACTTTATATCTCCACTTGAATGTATAACAGGCATCTCAGATCTGTCCAAAACCAACTCCTGATCATCCCCACCTTAAAGTGATTGTATATATCTATTTTATTATACATAGTAATATGTCATATGTAACTACCATACATATTAAATACATTGTACATAATTATGAATATATGGGTATATATGCATATATATCATCCCAGTTAACCTGACCAAAAACCTTCATCCTTGACTCCTCTTTCTTTCCATGCATATCCAGACTAGTGCTGGAATTACCATAATAAAATCCAAACTGGTTTCCCTGCTTCCATGCTTGGCTCCCATAAATCTATTCTCCACAGAGGAGCAAAACTGAGCCTGTGAGTGAACACAGCCAGATCATACCACTCCTCAGTTCAAAGCACTACAAATGGCCTCCCATGTTAATCAGAGTATGAGTTGAAATGCTTATGATGACTACAAGGCCCTCTTCTCCTACCGCTGCCCCCTTGCTCATTCTATAGCTGTATCAACCAAAAGCAAGGTAAGTATGCACCTGCCTCGGGGCCCTTTACACCTACCTGTTCTCTCTGTTTCAAATATTCTTCTCTCTTGCTCCTTCATCACTATCGTCAGGTAAGGATTATCATACC